>NC_069667.1:28811249-29177083 GCF_027244095.1 Hemicordylus capensis
GTCCGATACCTGAAGCAGGAATAAAAGCAACATGCTGGAGTGCAGGACAGCTGCAACCACCCATCCCTCCAGGCCCCGTGTGCAGGGCTGCAGGGCACCACCAAAGGGCCCCCGGCATTCTTGCAGGGCTCCTGAGGAAGCAAGCTGGATGGCCCCCTTTGCCAAGCGGAGATCACCGGGGTTTGCATTGGGCTGGGCAACGACATGCGAGTCCGGTCTGCTGCAAGAGATGATCCCGCTGAGGGGATGGGGCGGGGCCTCAGTGGAGGAGCATCTACTTTTTTTTGCGGGCGGAGGCGGGGAGGTCCCAGGTGGCAGCGGCAGCAGCAGCATCCCCAGGTAGGGCTGGGACAGACTGCTGCCTGGAACCTGGGAGAGGCTGCTGCCAGTCAGTGCAGGCAAGACGCAGCTCAGTGAGCCAAGGGCAGCCTCCTCGGCCCCTCTCCCTCATTTACTTGGGTGCCACACGCAGTCTTGGAGGCCTCCCCGTTGCTTTCCTCTCCCTGCCTCTTGCAAGAGGCGCCGTCTCCAACGTCCCCCTCGAGAGGGAGCCACGCAGGACAGCCACGTCCCGCCCTTGGCGGAGAGAGGCGGCAGCGTTCCAGGAGGAGGCCCTTCCCAACTGCTGCTGCTCAGGGAAGGGGAGCCGGAGGATGGCGACCCCGGAGCGGCTCCTTCTTTGGCTTCACGAGTGTAGAGAGCAGCAGAGCCAGGAGCTGCGTGGCCTCAAGGGACCGCGCGGCCTCCTCACCCAGGAAGGAAGGGCCCTTTCTTCTTCCCAGTACCTGTACATGATGTGGCAGAGCTGGTCCAGTGTGACAGAATCCATGCTGAGGAGCGCCGGATAGAAGACGCCAGCAGGAGGCATCACCACCAAGGGGAGGTTATACTTCAGGTACACGTCACACACCTGCCCCCAGGAAAAGCACAGCCAGGTGAGCTGGTGGGCTCCACTCTGTGCTCCAAGGCACAGGAGATGGACAGCATGCCAGGGTCCTGCCTACAGGCTCTGGAGGGTCCTGGAGAGCTGGTCTGGTGGCAGCAAGCATGACTTGTCCCCTGAGCTAAGCAGGGTCTGCCCTGGTTGAATATCAATGGGAGACTTGATGTGTGAGCACTGCAAGATTATATTCCCCTCAGCAGGGGATGGAGCTGCCACTCTGGGAAGAGCAGAAGGATCCAAGTTCCTTCCCTGGCAGCATCTCCAAGAGAGGGCTGAGAGAGACTCCTGCCTGCAACCAGTCCGTACAGACAATGCTGACCCTGAGCTGACCCAGGGTCTGACTCAGTCTATGGCCACATCCTCTGTCCTGGCTGGGGGTCAGGAGACTGGCAGGCCGAGCTGCCCATCCACCCAGGGCTTCTGCAGAGGACCTCTCCATCACCCTTCCGAGACTCTGGGAGTGGGTTCTTCAATGCTCTCCGGGGGAACACTCGCCTGGTACCTTCTCTACCAGTCGTCGGGTGCCATGGGGAGATTTTTGTCCTCCCAGGTTTTTAGTGGACACTGTTTTAATTCCATTCCAGTCACTGTATGGCTGGTTGGATGCCAGGGGTCCCTCTGGATTATCTGACTGCTGTATGAGTTGTGAAATTCGTTTGTGGGTGGTGCTTTGTAGGTTGTCTTATGGGGAGCAGGACCAAGAAGGGCTGAAGTCTGAAGAGGGCATGGAAGCAACAACAACGGCAGGCTGCTGACTGGCCTCTTACAACAGACTTCTGAAGGGACCTGGGAGGGGGGGGGGGCTTCTGTCCCGCTGGTCTTCTCTACTCCTCTGCCCTTGTCCTGCCTCGGAGGGCAGTCGGTCCCGGGCAGGGCTGGACACAACTCCAGCCCTCCGGCTGCTGGAGACTCCTCTCATCATCCCCCAGGGGCCCCTGTGGCTGGGGATGATGGAGGTCAGAGCCCATGAACAGCTGGAGGACCCCAGTGGGGCAGCCCCGCTCGGGAGATGTGGAACAGGCTCTCCGCGTTGCCTGCTTACGTACGATCTCATAGAAGTCCAGGATGAAGTGCATCAGGAAAGTGGAGTTGTTCTCCAGGCACAGGGCAGAGGTCGACAGCCGGCCGACCAAGTGGATGAGCTCTGCCACGGAGCTGACCAGGCCAGAAAGGGTGGTGTTCCTGCAGCGGGGCAAGACACAGGCATCAGCAGCAGCCCAGGCCTCTCCTGCCAGGGGCACGGTGGGCGCCACTCGGAGAGAGGCTCAACTTACAGGAGATCAGCATTCAGCTCCGTCGCCATGTCTGCTTGCATGACGTGCCAGTTCAGCCAGTTCAACAACAGCTCCCTCAAGCTTTCCAGGACGCTGCACTGGAAGAAGAAGCAGAAGAGGAACAGCCTGTGGATGAAGCGTGTTTTGGACACGGGGCATGAGGGCGAAGAGGAGGGCTCGTGGCTGACACCATCAAGGCTGCAAGCAGCTAAGGAGGAGGTGGTTTCCAAAGCCGAGGAAGCACCCAGAAGAGCTCCAAGGACGCTTGTGGGGCCACTCAGTAGAGGATGGTTGGGGCATCCTCCCTCTCGGCAGAGGCAGAGTTTGAGGGAACCCCGCCGGCCCATTCACACCGCTTGAAACTGGGTTGGAGGTTTCCCCCCGCTGCGAAGAGGTCAGGGGGCCAGGAACCCAGCCTGGCCGCTCTCCCGCCATTACCTTGAAGTAGAGGGAGGAGGTGAAGAAGAGCTGGGCCAGGGGCTTGCAGAGGTGGGACTTCATTTCTGGAAGGGAAGCACACAAGGAGGAGAGGGGCCTTGCGGCAGCAGCAGCAGCAGCAGCCAGCCCCTCTCCCCTGGCCCGCACCCCAGCGAGGGCCACATACCTGAGAAGGTGCTGAGAGGAATCCAGCTCACCAGCTGCAGCACTTGGGCCCGGCAGCAGCAGCCGTCCCAGAAGGGCAGGCTCCGGTACAGGAATTCTTCGCAGGACGAGAAGCCTTCCTGGAAGGCACAACCACCACCACCACCACAGGCTCTGCCAGGCTTGCTCACAACACTTTGCCACAGCAGAGAAGGAAAAGCCAGCCACTGCTTGGCCCTCTGCAGGTAGTAAGAGCAGACCCACCCGGGCTGCCTGGCCTGCCTCTTGGGGGTTCGGGTTCGGGCAACCCAGGGGCCACGCTCAAGGGTGGCTCCTTTCGCCAGGCAGCTCTGCTTCTTTGCCTGGCCAAGCAGCCGCTGACCCTCGCACTGCCTGGGGCTTCCGCCAAGGCCCTCCTAGGGTCGCTCCTTCCTCTCCCCGCTGGCCAGCTCACAGCCAGTCTGCCTGCCCTTGCCACCCCGTTTCTGGACCACAGAGACCCTGTCGTGCCCTCAGACATCTTCTTCCTTTCCTCAAGTGTAAGACAGAGCAAGGGCAGAGACAAGCCCAAGGGCAGCCCAAGCTATTTTGCTGCCCAGGCCAGAGAAATCACAGCCCACTGGGGAGCGAGAGAGACCGAGCTTGCTGCTGTTTAGTGGTGCCCCACAACCAGCTGCCTGACAAGGGCTCCTTCACTTTAGAGCTGGCCCTGGAGGGTGCACCTCCTTGCATGGCTTCTCCCAAGCCTGAAGGGGCACTCCAGTCCTGACTGCAGTCTGGTTGCTGCTGTCCTGCAACAAGCCCAAATGCAACACAAGTTTGAGCAGAAGGTGGGTGGGATGGTGGACAAAGGGAAGTGGGGCCCTTGGAGGAGCTGTGGGATAGGAAGAAGGCAACTGAGAAGCACCAGCCTGCGCCTCCCTACCCAAGCTTCCACAAAGTTCAGATACTCCAACTCCTCTGATCAAAGCAGAGGATGCTCGAGTGTGGCAACACTGGTCTCAGCGAGGCCTTGCCTCAGCACACGAGAGATGCCAGTTGCAGCAGAGGCCCCAAAGCCCTCCAGAGAACAACAGGATGGGAGTTGCATGTGGACTAACCTGCAAGAAACACTCTGCCTCAAAGACTCTCTCCAGGAAGTCCTTGAACTCCAATTCATATTGCTGGTTCTCAGTCTTGTACCAAGGGCATTCTGAAGCACAAGACGACAACAGAGAGATAAAAATAGTACTAGCCTTCATCCTTGGCTATCACAGATAACCTACACCAGAAGAGTGAAGGGTGAGCCTCAAGCTGGTGCTGGAAACCTTTAGCAATGTTAAGGAAAATGTCTCAGCTATATAGAGGTCCTCCTGCTTCTCATTCCAATACTCCAGAATACACTTGAGCAAGTCCTTGGTGCTGTATCAGAATTTTCTTCATAAAATAAAAGCACTGCTTTCCAGCACGGGCTTGAGGCTTCACTCTTATTTTTTTCATGCTGACCTGCAAGACCCAGTCTGTCATTTGTTATGCCTCTACACAGAGTTCTAGCTCTCACCGAGGTGGCCCAACCTGTTTCTTGGCTGTACCCAATCAGATTGAAGTGCAGGCTCAGATGATTAAAAAAAACCCATGCAGCAAGAATTCTCCAAACATGGAAAACCAGCATGCCAAGGAAAAGGTTACACTAAGACCCTTCTTCCCAATACTCCGTTTCCTACATGGAGGGGAGTGTTCAGTAATGCAAGTCTCTCTCTGAAGTGGTCAAACACCAGTTTCCCACCTCAGTGAGAACAAGGCCCACCCCTCCCCTCAGGTCTCAGTCAGTCTCCCTACCTTCTCTGAACGTTTGACCCATCCAGAAGTACATCCTCTGGTAGACAGAGTCATCTCTGAGGCAGTTAATGTGGTGAAGCAACAGAGGATTTCGAAGTACTGAGCCGATCCGGGAAGGAAGCTGCAACAGAAGTCATGGGGAGGATCTGTTCAGAAAGCGGCAGAACCATGTACTTGAAGAGGTTTACAATGCCACCTGGCAAGCCCCACTCCTACACGGCATGACTCTGCCTCCCAGCGACCATGAGCACACTGCCCTCCAATGAGACATGTGCTGCACTAGGGAAGAGAACTTCCCTGCGATTAGGAATGCTGGTGCCCCAATCACAGGGAGGATCTCTAAGTACACTGCTCATCTCTTCAGACAAATCCTGTACTTGGGTTCAGCAGGAGGTGCGGGGGGGTGGGGGTGGTCAGGACCAGGGGATGCTGGAAGTTGTAGTCAACAACGTCCGGGAATCCCTGTTACAGGAAACGCTGGTCATGCCGTGCATCAAGTGCTTTTTTCAGGAGTAGGGAAGGAAGTATGCACAGCCCCATCTGGCCTTGATTTCCCAGTACGAATGCCTTGGCCATTTTGACACATTCCGGTTATAGGTAGCCTCATCAGCAGAAAGAGACCCGAGCAACACGAAAACTGGTTCGCTCCTTGGATCTGCCACTTACCTCTAAGCGATGGATGTTTTGCAGCAGCTGGGGAAAGGTCTGCAGCTGCTCTACTGGGAAAGCTTCAGCACAGCCGAGGGGATCTGCACAACTGGCCTTCTGGTCTGCAGCGGAGCCGCGGCTGGAGGTGGTGCTACGTGCCGACAAGGCCACTTGTGTGTTCCATTTCTGCAGCAAGCACAAGAGGCCAACGCTGAACAGCTACCTTTCCAAGTGCAGGACTATGGCCATGCCTTCCTGCACAACTAGTTACCATGCTTTCTTCCAGATCACTTCTACGGTTCTATCTATTGCCTGTACAAGCTTTGTGAACCTGACATGAAGTACTTCATTTACAACAGACATTACCCCAATGAATGATCCGAGAGCACCTGATTCCGGAATGATTCCGAGAGCGCGGAAGCAAAGCAGACATGCAGCTGCCCAGCATCTGGTTGGGAGCATCCTGTTAGCCAGGGATTCTTGGACTACAACCCCCATCATCCCAAGCCACAATGGCCAACAGGATGATGGGAGTTGTAATCCAAGAACACCTGGGGACTCATGATGATGATGATATTATTTATTTGGTTTCTATATCGCCCTTCCAAAAATGTCTCAGGGTGGTTTACACAGAGAAATAACAAATAAATAAGATGGCTCCCTGTCCCCAAAGTGCTCACCATCTAAAAAGAAACCTAAGATAGACCCCAGCAACAGTCACTGGAGGTCCTGTGCTGGGGGTGGAGAGGACCAGTTACCCTCCTCCTGCTCAATAAAGAGAATCACCCCATTAAAAAGTGCCTCTTTGCCCAGTGCGCAGGGGTTAGCCATCCTGAGCTTTCCAAAAGCAGGAAGTAGTAGAGAAGAGGGTAGACATGATTGCGACCAGGGGAGTCATGGTGGCAGTGCCCACTGCAGAGCATGTGCAGTCGCAGGGGGCCAGGGCTGCCTTACGGGTCTGCCAGAGCCCCTGTGCAGGAGCTCCCTGCTGCTGGAGCCCTGGCCAGCCAAGGTCTTCACAAGGTTAGGTGTTGTTTTAGGTCTTTTTACATTGTATCTGTTATATTAATGTTGTGAGCTGCCCCGAGCCATAGTTTCCTGGAGGAGGGGGCTATAAATATTTTAAAATGATAATATAATATACATAATGATGAAGTAGCAGCTGCTGCCCCCCTTCTTCACTTGGGGAATCACTCTGCATGAAGCGAGACTCAGAATAACCGCAGCTCTCCGCCCCACCAAAGTTCCCTGAAACACGCTGCAGAGTCCCAACACAGACTTCCCTACCATGGTAAGCGAGCTCTGTGCCCCTCCCCACCCCACCAACATCTTTTAGACCAGCTTTGGCTTGCCCCTTTGTCCTGCCCTGCAGATCTACACACAGCTGGACGCATCGCTCCTGCACACTGCTCAAGTTGCAGGGGGTCTGCAAAAACCAGGGAGGCCAGAATACTGAAGAGAGCTGAACACGCACAAGTCAGAGGTATGCAGCATCTGGGTCCCCTACTGCCGCTGGTGCCAATGCATCAAAGTTCAGTTGATAAATATCTATATGCGGAAGAACATAGACCGATTTGACACGGTACCAGGAACAGGCCGAGAAACCGACTGCCTAAACAGCGTCAGTGACCTGAGCACTGGCAGAGGTATGAAAAGGAACTCACCCTCTTCCTGGACTGGGGACAATCCATGCCTATTAAATTCTGCTGGGATGCAGGCGATGGCCCATACATCCGCTGCTTCATGTGGCCGAGAGCTGTTTTCCACAGATTCTCCGAATTTTTGAACCGTATCTGGAGGGGGGAGGAAGGGAGAGAAGATGAATGTACCCTTTCGTCACAAAGTTCTGAGGAGAGTGGGGATTCAGATGGCCATATTACTCAGGCAAGGATTGCAGTTAAGACAATCCAATCACTTGAATCAATGGTGCTGCAGATCAGCCTTAAAAGCAAAAGTTCTCCGTGGATGATGTTTATAGGGGAGGGAGGAACAGGGCTTCTTATGCTTCCCACCTCACCCCCATCAGGAACACAGCCATTCAAGCCGCTATAGCAGGGCATTCAAGGTGGATTTGTAGAGCCAGACTTTCAGGGGGAAACTGCAGTGGCAACCTTGGCTTCACCTTGAGTGTTATTAACTTCGTCTGAAGCGGCATGATATGCACAGTTTGTAAGAGTGAAGCTATATGCACATCAGTTCCAAAAGCAGACGGTTTAAACTGGGGGTGTCAGACCATGACCCTCCGGTGGTGGTTGGCCTCCAGCTCCCATCCTCCCGGGCTACTGGCCACGGTGATGACTGGGGATGGTGGGAGTTGGAGGCCAACCCGAGCCGGCCAGCCACAGTTTGACACCCCGGTTTAAACTCTCAAACGGCTTCTTGACGCAAGCATCACCGCCCCTGAATTCCGATGGAAAGAGAAAGCACCAGACAGAGCCCATTCCCAGTGTCCTATTCTTCACCTTTGTGTTTGCCGGCAGCGTAATGGACACCATTTCAGGAGCAAAGTTCTTGTACATCAATAGCAGAGCCTGCAGGGGAGGTTCAGTTCCCTGGAAGGAAACAAGCGAGAGGTCAGATGCAGCACTCCCCATGCCCAAATGCAGTGGCGGAGAAAACAGGACAGCTGCAGGCCACGCTCCACAGCACCTCCTTGGAATTAGAAGGGCTGTACTGATGACTGGCAATAGTTCTGGGGAGGTGAAAACCGACAGATTATTTCAGTTCATCCTTTTTTAATACGCAGCACACACTTGTTTAGGGAGCATTGGGATTTCTCAGCAAAAACAAAGAGAGTCTTCAGCCACCCTAAAGACTAACAAGCTTGTCTCAGCGTGCATGAGCCTGCAAACCAAGAAAGAGTACTTTATAAGTCCAAGTGCTTTGGGACTGACAAGAGACAATCCGTGATTATTGTAATATTAATCTGCAGGAATAGTGGATAAAGCCATCTTTCCAGCTGTGGTTGCTTGGTCAAAAGCTCACTTCTATGCATGCTTACTCTGAGTAAGCCCTAGTGTGTCCAAGAGGGTTCACTCTGAAGGGTGCCTAGGACTGAAGCCCAAAGGATCTCTTCCTTCACAGAGATGGTTAACTCTCTCAAGTCTGAGGGTTTTTGCTATATGAAAGTATTTAGCACACCCTGATAGAGGATGAATTCCAACAGCTTTTATTAGAAGTTTCAAGCAACTCACCATCCTGGTCTGCAGGTCTAGGAGCCTCCGCACACGGAAAGGTTTCACTAGAGAAGAAAAGCATGGAGTTCTATAGATAACACAGTAAAGGGATCTTCACTGCAAGCTAAGTAGTGATTTAGACATAGGGATAGCATACAGAAGGAAAAACCTTTCTTGCTCCAAGTCAAAGCAACAAACTCCAACACAGTTGAAATATATTTCTATTCCACCTTTCCATATTAAAGAATACTCAAGATAGCCGACAACATTTAGACACAATCCAAGCTTAATGTACTTTTTAAATAAAAGTTAAATGGGTTTTGCAACAAAGCTGACTTCTGAAAATGAGGACACATATTTAACAAACTTGTTTGGCAAACAAGGCCAGTGAGGAGGAAGCTAATCAAAAGACCATCATTTTGGCAAGTACACTGTATGTGCCATGAAGCCAGTTAGGCGCTCTCACCGTTCTCTCTTCGGGTCAACAAATAGAGCACGTGGCAGACAAAGGGGTGCTGTGGAAAGAGAGGGCAGGGATGAGAAGAAGCTGGGGCGGTGGCAGATTCCATCCTTCCCAACACCACCATTACAAGCAGAGGGCATTTCATTAGCCCAAGTCTTTCAAAGAAACATTGGTGGTCTGACATTCAGTTGTTTGACCCTTATACCAGATCTTATGAAAGTGTGTTTAGAAGGACACCCAGTGATGCCCTGTAAGACACATTAGAAAAGCCCTGCCGGGTCAAGTCCAAGGCCCATCTAGTCCAGCTTCTTGCTTCCTGCAGTGGCCAAGCAGGAACATCATGGAAGCACACCTCACTACTTTTCTTGCCAGGCAACTGAGGAGTGGAGCTATTGACAACCATCATGTAGAATCAGATGTCACACACCCTTATCAGAGAGTCGGGGCAAGTCAATTCTTCCAGAATAGATAATCTCACCAGTTTTTCATCTTGTAGGAAGCTGAAGAAGAAGCCATAGAGGCTATTAATCTGTTCCTTCCGATCAATGAAGTCAAACATGGCAATTAGCCATTTTAGAAAGAGCACCTAGAGGTGGGGGGGAAGCAGATGTAAGCAAGAATGAGGATACGACAGCCAAGCTGTTATAGCAGAGATGGGAGAGGCAAGGAGTCGATAATCAGCCGACTCAGACTAGCCCAAACAGCATTGCTCAGAAGCAAGATGTTCCCAACAAGCTTGTTGAGTTACCTGGGTGTTGCGAGAACATTTGCTGACACAGAGCCAAGACACAGCCGAAACAACAGAATCCTCCTTTATCAATGAAGTAGGAATCAGGTTCTTCACCAGTCGAGTGCTTATTGCTTCCGCTGGAAGACATCAAGACATATTACTCACATAGCTCCAGAATTCTCCCCACGTGATGGTCTCGCTCAACCTAGTAGGCTCAGGGTCTAATTAAACGACAAGTCACAGCAATACCGCTGCTCTCAGGTACCCTTCACTGCCAGAAGGAAGGAGGGACAAAAAAATCATGTAAAGAGGTTTTTACCAAACTTCCCGCTGAGTGCTATGTTCAGTAAGATATCAATTTCTTCTGGTGCCAAGCCTCTCTCCTGGGCAGTCTTTTCAACAGTCACCAAATATTGCTGCAGAACTTTATTCTTCAGGGAAGTGCGGTCTTTAACTAGGAAAAAGTCAAAATGTTTCAGAACTGAAGCGTACCTGCTGATCCACTGGCTTTCTTGATCCATCAGCTTGCACTGTCCAACACACTCCCCACCACCTTGCAAAACAAAACAAAACCCCACCCAACATCCAGGTAACCCCAGAGGGGGTACCATGAAAATAATATGGAACTGCAGCAAAGGAAGGAAGGACCCACACATTTAGGCACAGCTCACTAGGCAGCCCTTACTTGTGGTTGTCACCAATTCCCTCACATCTTTTTCTGGCACACATCTTGGAGAGAAGTGTGCCCTCTGTGGTTTGCAGAGGGTAAGCAGGAGTGGGAGCCCTCTCCTACTGCTCAGAAAGAACTCCTGCTGTTTCTTACCTTCTCAGAAGTGTCATTGGAAACGAGACCTCTGGCTCAGAGATCTCTGTGGTGCTGAGTGCCCTGCTCGCCAGAAGGCTGGGAGGACTGGCCACAGGCGAGCTAGCAAGTGAAGTTGTCAGTGCCTGACCAAAAGGTTATACAAAGAGGCGATCTGGCAAATCCAGCTTTGTGTGCCAGGAATCAGGGGGAATAATATATTCAGTACTTTGGTCACAGGAGAGCATGAAGCAATGTTGACTACTGGTTTTTCATATGTAAGTAGTTTTTGAGAAGGTAAATCAGAGCATGTTCTGATTTATGGGTGGCACTAAATTCAGAGGCACTATTGATATAGGAGTGGGAAGAGGGCAGAGCTGGCCAAAGGAGATTACGGGTGGGTTCCAGCTGGAGCACCCGAGTATTCATATCCTGATCCTCTGGCCACCCTTAAAGTGCTATTTACACATGGCATTGAGCCAAAACATAGGTGAGGATGCATATTCAAATAGACCTGCCTTTGAAAACAATGGCATGCAGATTGCAAGTGCAACCATTCAGATACACATCAGATCTAGACCCTTGGTTTCCAGGTCAACAACAACCAATATTTTTATACCACTTTTCAACACAAGTTTTCAAAGTGGTTTACATAGAGAAATAATAAATAAATAAATAAATAAATAAGGGGGAGGTCAGCAAGTGAAACACATGCTAGAGTTTGATTACAGACACGGACCTCCTTAATGGGACCAGACTGCAAACCGTGAGTCCAGCTTTTGTCCTTACTTTTCTCCAAATAGTCCAGAGCTTCCTCAAGAGGACTTTGGCCAAGTTCTTCAGCAGCAGATTGCTGATCCCCACTGGGTGTTTGTGCCTTTTTGCTGCCCGTTGACTGTGGGGTACTTGTTCTCCATGCAGAGAGATTGGTTTGCTTGCCAGCACTAGGGAACAAAGCTCCGGTTGGTGTCTTGGCGTTTACTCTTTTCTTCATCTTGCCCACTCCCAAGGAAAGAAGGGAAAGGCCAGTTATTTGTGTGCCAGTTTAACCTTCTCTCTAACCAATTTAAGTATGGTGTCCAGAATGAGAGAAGTACCTGTAAGAAAAGGGAAGCCACCTTAAATAGATTCCAGGTTCAGATTCTGGTTTACTTTGAAATTCTGATTTGAATAAGCCAGGGACAAATCATGCTTGCTACCACAAGACCAGCTCTCCTCTCCTTCAAAGGTTCTGTGTATTACAGTTGGCCAAGGGGTGTTGTTGCCTTCATACCATGCACAATACATGCCTTTACACAACATAGAATCGACCTGGAATTCACAAACACAAGATACAGAGCCTGCCATATAAAAAAGGACGAGCCAGGCTCATGGAGACTGTTAGCCCAGATGGTTAAATGGAACCTCTCCGGACAGGCAGTCTACTTCCCATATACCCAATGCTAGAGACAGACCAGGAGGAGAGCCAACGTAACAAATTTAAGGACATGCAACTGCAATGGGACTCTCAATAGAAGGCAGCTTCTTAGCCTCAAAGGGCTTTCAGGGATGGGACCAATGCTCACTGGTAGAGCACCTGCTTTGAACCCACCCCCCTCCCACCAGGTGCCAGGTTCAGCACCCAGCATCTGCCCATAAGGGCTAGAAAAGAGTCCTGCCCAGAACCTTGCAGAGCTGCTGCCAGTCAGAGCTTGATGGGCCAAGGGCTCTGTATAAGGCAGTTTCCTGTGTTGGAGACTGAACAGCAGCTCAGTGGCAGAGCATCTGCCTTGCGTGCAGAAGGTCCCAGGGATCAGTCCCTGGCGGCGGCGGCGGCAGCCTCCTCTCCAGGTTGGGCTGGGAGAGACGCCTGCCTGGGACCCTGGAGAGCTGCTGCCAGCCAGTGTGGAGACGATCCTGAGCTGCTTGGCCAGCATTCGGTAGAACCTCTCTGCTGGACCCATGCCCTCGCCAGCAATCACTGCAATGCCTGCTTTATTTATGTATGATTGACTAGCAAGCCAGAGGCCACCAGTTCGAATCCCCACGGGTATGTTTCTCCCAGACTATGGGAAGCCCCTCTACTGGGAAGCCGCGATCTAGGAGGGGGCTGGAAGGCAGCATCCTCCTCTCCTACTGCAATGGGCAGCCCCTCCTGTGTTCCACCCAAGACAGCCACCGGGCTCCGTGCTGGGTGCCAGGAGTCGACGCCGACTCAACGGCACACTTCGCCTTTGCCAGTGTCACCGGGACTCCCAGAGGTTGTGGACTACAACTCCCAGCACCCCCAGCTGCAGCAGCCTTTGACTGGGGATTCTGGGAGTTGTAGTCCACAGCCTCTGGAACCCCTGGGAGAGGGGGACACTGGTGGGGGGGGCGGCCCATGGCTCAGTGGGCGAGCAGAGGCCCCCCCCAGCCTGGAACCCCGCAAGGACTGCTGCTGCCAGTCAGAGCAGGCAACCCGGAGCGCGCTGCGGGGCCGCTACCAGCCAGAGCAGGCAACCCTGAGCCGGGTGGACCCAGGCGGGGGCTGGCTCAGGACTCACCGCGCTGTTCTTGTTGCGAGCCGCCGCCGCCGCCTGGAGCGCCTTTGGAGCCAGGCGGCATCGCGGCGGGTCTGTCTGTCTGTCTGTCTGTCTCCCGCCCCCGCCCCCGCCCCCGCCCCTCCCCTCCCGCCTCGGCCTACCTGCCGCCGCCACCGGGCGAGCAAAACGCCCCCTCGCCGCCCTCTCAACCGCCTTTAAGTTCGAAAATGCCCCCGCGCAGGCGCAGAGCGGCTGAGCCGAGGCGGAAGCCGCGCCTCTCTCCGGGCTGAAGCGGGTTCTCGGCTGCCCGCGACCACAGTCGCCTTCGGGCGTCGCTGCGGCCCCGTGCGCATGCGTGAGACAAGCCGCTCCGTCCGTCCGTCCTGGTGGTTGTTGTTGTTTAAACGCTCCTCCCCCCGCCCGCCCCGGAAGCGCCGCAGCAGCAGCAGCAGCAGCATAGAGCGCCGCGGGCTTGGATGGATGGCTAGAGTGACGGCGAGGGGCCAGTGGCTGGTGCTCCTCGCTTTTCTCCCCGGCCCCCCGGAGAATAAAAGCCGTGGCGGGCAGTTTGAGGCTGGCTTTCTTTTTTTTAAGTTGTTGTTGCAAAGGAAGAGGCGTTCGCTTTCGTAGGCAGCGACCGACTCTGTCAATGCGAACTGAGGAAGTGGGTCGGTGGTGCTGCCCAAGAAAGCTAAGGCTGGTTTCTCACAACCTACCATAATACAGAGAAAAATCTAGTTAGGCTCACCCACTGCAGGAGTTCCCCACTTGGCTCATCAGATAGTGTTGGACTACAGCTCCCATCGCCCCCCGCTACGGTGGCTGAGGGTGATGGGAGTTGTGGTCCAACAACGTCTGGGGACCCAAGGCTGAGAACTGTCCTACTCTTCAAAGGCACACCAGTTACCCCCCCACCCCACCCCACCCCACCCCGCTTCTCTCTCTCCCCCTTAGCTGCCTGTCTCTTGCAGAGAATTCTGGGACACGTGTCGTGATGCTCAGCACACCTGATTCATCCGTGCAAGGCATGGGCCGTGCATCGACTAAGTCCACCTCCTATATAGTGTGCCCAGCATTCTTCCTTGTGGAAACACATTGCAGAAGAAAATGGGTCAGGAGGGCCAAGCTGCCCTGGCCTGCCCCGACTGATCACCGAGGACTCCTGCCAGCCTCAAGGGAGCCCAGACTGCTCAGTCCGAAAACCACCAATCTAGAGCCCAGGAGTTTGGAACCTTCCGGGTTCGACATCTGAACACACGCAGTCTCTTGGGAGGTGGTGCCTTTGCATGCCCAGCTAAATGTAGTGTGGTAGTGTCAGTCTAAAGACGAACGGGGAGCTGAAAAGGCAGGACATCAAAAGGCCGGACCTGGAAGCAACTCCTTGTTAAGCATACACTCAGTGGCAAAATCCACACTGTATAATGTGTGAAACCACACCGTGGAAAAGTGGAGGCACACTTCTCCTGCATATGCGCACTGGTGGGCATCCTGAAGACTGCAGAGCCAGAGCAAGTGGAGGAGCACGGATGGTGCTTCTGATCTGAAAAGTGCAACTAACTCAGCTCTCGGGCTGGCTCGGTGGGGTTGCTGATGTCCTCCACTTTCCCCAAGAGGGCCCTGGAATCCACCTCATACACCCACTAGCGCTGGTATAGAATTACTCTGGAGCTCTTCAGAAGACGGGTGCAAGACTGGCGCTTCTCTCGGTGCGCCTCTGGTGCCTCATTAGGCATGATGTCAGCTGCTACTCCATACTTCTCCCATGCCACAGTGAAAAGAAGACACCATGAGCAGAAGAACACCCTCTGAGGCCATGTCTCACAAACCCGTTATCATTTGGAAAACGATCTATAGAAGCATGGTCTTCAGACTCAATTCATGCAATACTTGAATCTGAGCTGTAAAGAAATGACCGGTGCTTTTGGTTGTCTCTTCCATCTCTGTACCAAGCAAGAGGTGGACTCAAGTGCTGGTCCACCAAAAGTCACATCATAGTCAAGGTTGTGGTGGAGAGAATTCACCAGAAATGTTGTGCTCAAGATGTGGTCCAGCCCAGAATTTTCCAGATCGCTGTGCTCATCTTTATCTGCCTCTAGAAAGATTGCTCTTGATAGATTATAGGGACATAGGAAGCTCAAGGCAACTAAACAGAACCCTGTGTGAGCTGAAAGAGTCTACCATCCTTTCCTTCATAATTTCAGGGCCCCCTTGATTTGCCTGCCACCCAGGAATCAATCATCATTTATCTTCAGGGTTCCCAGCCGCGGGTCCCCAGATGTTGCTGGACATCATCTGCAGCATTGTGGCTGGCAGTGATGGGAACGGCTGATGTAACTGACACTGAAATGCAACTTCGTAGGAGGTGCAAGAGGTTTCATAAGCACCCTACACACTCACACACATGTTAAATTCAACAAGGCCGTTTTCCTCCAAATTTCAAAAAGTTTATTTTTATAAATTAAAAAACAAAAAAAGATAAAAGGAGGGAAGGAAGAGGAGAATGCAAACTGGACAATACCGAACAAGGCAACACACTTTGAAAAAGTCGTATTTCCCATGACAGTGTATCCCTTTCCTTCAAGTTCCCCCTCCGAGCTCAGCACGTTCAGAACTTCGTAGCAGGGACCTCCCTGTCTCTGGGCTCAGCAACTCCCCGTGTGGGACGGGAAACGACCCCTGCTGCTAGCTCCAAGCCGCTTCACCCAGTCACAGTAACCTGTCACTCTCGAGAGTCAGAGCGAACGTTATGGCAAAAATGCAGGTTTATTTGTAGGCAGACAGTGAGCAGTCCCTGATTTTTTGGCAGCAGCACAGACAAATTTGGGGGGTGAAGGGGTGGGGAGAGGTGGCTGCAGGGCTCATGACTGGGAATAGAGCATTCTTTCTTCTCTGCCAGAGAGGTGGGCAGGAAGCACCGGGTGGCTCATGTGAAGCAGGAAAACAAGTCCATCGCTCCAGTGCTAGAGGCTAGGCAAAGAGGGGAGAAGAGCGGGTCAGCGAGCAAGTGCAGGATCGGGACCCTCCTGCTCCTTTCGCCCCTGAAGAATACAGACTGGTCTAGAGGCCATTCAAGTGAAGCCATTCAGTCACTGGTCTTTCACTCAACACACACACACACACACACTCCACATGGTACATTTATTCCCCTCTAGATTCATGGAATTAGCTCATGTCTACATGTGTGTAGGATACAGGAGAGGTTGGGAGTGCACAAGCCAAGTTGTTGTTTAGCCTGCAAACTACGTTTTGGTTCCCCCATGCTCCAAAATGTAACCCTTTACCAAAAAAAAGAAGAGGGGGGGGGAGAAACACAAATCTTTGTAGGTGTTTTGGAGAGAGAGTGGAGCCGAGGGTCTGTGTTCCTCCAAAAGGGACCTCACTAGGACACCTTGATTTTGCCCTTCTCGGGCGCTGCCTCTGTCAGCAGAGGCTGCTCCTCCCCGTTCACCACCAGGCTCCTCTTCTCCGGCGGCGGCGGCTCCTCGGGCTGGCGGGCGATCAGCAGGCGGCAGGTCAGCAGAATCCCAAAGACCAGCGCGTGGGCATAGCGCTTGAGTGGGTCGCCCACCAGCTGGTGGAAGAAGAGGACGGCCAGGACGAGCAGCAGAAGCACAAAGTTGGCCACATCCTTGGGACGGCCGGGGACCAAGGTCATGACGATGCCACAGGCCACCTCTAGGGTGCCGATGCTCTTCCGGAGGAGGATCGAACTGACGCCCATCTTCTTCAGCATGGGCAGCGCACGGACGTAGCTCTTGTAGGCACGTTTCTGCATGCAAAGAAGCAAGAGTATTGCAGTCGGTACCAACTGGCAAAAGGTAGCTTCTCCTCCTCCCCAACACACACACTCCCCTGCAATCTCATTGCATGCATTTATATCCCAGCTTTCTCCCATCACACAATGCAAGACGGCATACAAGGGGCCTTACATCCAGGCACTAACCAGACCAAGGCTGCACAACTTTGGCCCTCCTGAAGATGGTGGACTCACATGATCCCTGACTATTGGCCCCTGTGGATGGGGATGATGGGAGTTGTAGTCCAAAACCAGCTGAACTTGTGCAGCCCTGGACTGGAGGGAGGCGGGCGGTCCTTCTATCAGGCGGGGCGAGGTGGTTTTCTCAGGCGGGGGCTTGTTGGGGTGCCAACAGGGTGGCCAGATACTCCCACCGCTGCCGCCAGAGCAGTTCTCTGGGCCTGATGCAAGTTGGTACTGAAAGGGGGCTGGCCCCACCAGTGGAGTGGGGCAAAGCAGCCTTTGACTCCTCCCCTCAGATGCCACAATACCTTGGCCTGCCCCTGGAGGGATGTCACAAGTGGGGTGCCCCACAGGGGGGCTCTGTCCTGGGCCCTGGGCTGCTCGATATGTTTATAAATGACGTGGATGAGGGAGTAGAGCAGATGCTTATCAGATTATCAGAGGGGAGACAGGTACACAGATCATAAACCAAGGCCAAGAAAGTAGCTGAAAGCCATGAAGGTTTGTTGTGCATCTGGACCAGAAATAAAGAAAAACAAGAAAGCACATAAAGGGTTTTTGGTTTTGTGGCAAATGCCATCCAAAGGAAAGAGCAATAAGAGCAAAGAAAGCTCTTTAGATATTATTGACCCTGAGGCCTCTTTAAACAAAAGCCAGCATGTTTTTGCTGAGTCTCCTGGTTGGGGGACTCAGGAGTGTTAAAGCCAGCCTTGATATTCAAGGTAAAGGTAAAGGGGGCCGTGGAGCGGGTGTCGCGCCCTCCGGGCGCCCACAGAGCCCTCCTGTGGTTGTCTTGGGTAGAATCCAGGAGGGGCTTCCCATGGCCGCCGCCTCCCGCACAGTAGGAGAGGATGCCTCCCAAGCATCTTCCTTGATCTCAGAGCATTGTGAAGTGGCCTCCCTTTAACCCAGGGCTGCCCAACTTCAGCCCTGATGCAGATGATGGACTACAACCCCCATCCTCCCTGACTATTGTTCACTGCAGCTGGGGATGATGGGCATTGTCATCAGTTGTTGGCAGCGGGAGGGCCAAAGTCCTGCAGGCTGCCACCGTCGCTGGCCAAGCTTCCGGGCAGGAGGCAGTTTGAGAAGCCCAGCAGCTGAGCTCCTGCTAAGAGGCATCTCTCAGAGCTTGGGGCAGTGGGGGGGCAGAGATGCCCAAGGAGCACACGCTGCGCTCTCCCCTGGTTCTTTGTTTCTGGAGACCCTAAACAACCGGAGCACACGCCCCAGCCATGTCAAGAAAGGGAACACAGAGGCAAAGATGCTGGGGGGAGGAAGAGGAGGAGGACCCCTGATGGGCAAGAGACAGAGAAAGACATGAGGGAGGGTTGTGCAGAGAGGCTGCCTGCCTTTCCTCTCTGGGCCAGAAAGCCCAGGCTGAAAGAACATCGGCACAGAGGAAGCTGCAATAGGACAGACGGGGGCCGTGCCTTTGGCACAGCCCAAGCTGCCATATGCTGAGCCAGTCCCTTGGTCCATCTTGCTCAGTCTTGTCTTCCCAGACTGGCAGCGGCTTCTCCAAGGTGGCAGGCAGGAGTCTCTCTCCCAGCCCGATCTCGCTGGAGATGCTGCCGGGGAGGGAGCTCGGAACCTTCTGCTCTTCCCAGAGCGGCTCCATCCCCGGGGGGGGGGGCGGATCTCTTCCAGTGCTGGCACTTCTAGTCTCCCCTTCATCTGCAACCAGGGTGGGCCGCCCTGCTTAGCTAAGGGGACGAGGCATGCTGGCGACCACCAGACCAGCTCACGACGCCCTGAGCCACTGCCCAAGCACCCCCGCCCCGCGCCCGGCGTCTCCAGCCCAGCCCCCTCCTGCTGCCGCCGGTCTGGTTGATTCTCCCCCCGCCCCGGGCGCGAACGGGGGGCCAGGCATGCTCCGGCGGGCGCCCTCCTCCTCCTCGACGGCTCGTCGTCGGCCTCTCGCTCTGCCTCGCCTCCGTCCTCTTGGCTCTCCGCCGTCGGGCCCAGGGGACGAGCTCCTCGGGGCGCCCCCGCGTGCGCAGCTCTCCTGCCCGCGGCGGCGCCCAGCGCGCCCTTCCCAGCCGCGGAGCCGGACTGCGGCGCGCGAGCCCGGAGAGAGGTGGCCGGCGCGGCTGCGGCTGCTGCTGCTCCCGCCCCCCGGCCCGCGCGAGGAGGAGGATGCTCCCGCGCTGCCGCCCGCGCCCGGCCTCACCATCTCGCTGTAGGCGTCCTTGCTGAGGCGCGGGGTCAGCTTGATGGTGCCCATGAAGACGAAGAAGAGCCCCAGCGCCACCGAGAGGGCCACGATGGTCACGGTCCGCGGGGAGGCCATCGGGGCGGCGGCGGCGGCGGCTGGACCGGCTCCTCCTGCTGCTGCTGCTGCTGCTGCTGCCGGCGCCGCTGCGCGGGGGAGAGGGAGGAGGGGAGGGGCGACCAAGAGGGGGCGGCGGCGGCGGCCTGGCCAGCAGCAGCAGTGGCCACCCTGGACGGCGGCGGCGAGCTGGGGGAGCGGTTGCTGCGGCTGCTGGCGCCGCCCCTGCTCCGCAGCCTCTGGGTCTTAGCGTCCTCCCCCGCCCGGTGCCACCTCTGCGAAAGGGAGCGCAGCGGGAGGAGCCCAGCAGGGCGGCTAGAAGACGGGCGGCTGCGCTCCCGGCGCTCGCAGGAGATGGAGAGGTGCCGCTTGGCGCTGCCGCCGCCGCCGGCTGCTCACGCGCGCCCAGGCGCAGCGGCAGAGGGAGCCCGACGCATCCCCCGCCCCGGGACCCAGCAGCAGCAGCAGGAGGGAGGGGGATGATGTCGTGCTTCCTCCGCCCCAGAAACTTGCCCGCTGCTGCTGTGACGCCCCTGCGGGGAAGCAAGCTGCGGCAGCCCCCCGGGGGCTCTCCCCGTCCCTAGGCCAGACCACCCGCCCGGGTCTCACCCTAGTCCTGCGGCCCCTGGACTCTCGCCTCGGAGCTCTCTGCCCCCCCCCCCCCGCACCCCCGGGCATGTCTGTGCCTCAGCAGCTCCCTCTGCTCACCACTTTAAAAAGTTGCCCCTTTGCTCAGTTAGCAGGAACTGGGGACCCCAAGCCGCGAATATCTCACAGCAGACAATGCTCATGTGCCCATCCAAAGGAAAGCCAAGACGAGCCCTGCTTAGCAAAGGAGACCATTCATGCTTGCTACCGCAAGACCGGCTCACCACCCCAAAGAGAACCACCACCGGGGCCACTTCATATGGTCACATCCTTGTAAAAAACAAAATATGTCTTTTACTAAATTCCTTGACCACTGACGGATTGGAAGCAGCCTACATCATGGCACACGGAGGGCTGAGAAGGGAAACCCGCGTGATCTGGGCAGGGGGCGTGTGCCCTGGCCCTCAGGAGCTTGTCTAAGTTTTCTTTTTAAAAAGTCTCAGAAACCTTTATTTGGAAAACGTTTATTTTTGCTTAAAAACATTCCTGTGCTTATTCTAGCAAGCATTGTAAGTGTACGTGGCCTCCAGAAAATGCCCAGGCTTTGGCAACTGCCCAGGAGAAGCAGCTTCCAGCTTCCAAGGCCTGCCCTTGCTGGGCTCCTGCCAGTCTGTGTAGGATGCCCAGAAGGGACACAGCTCTGACAAGCCTGCAGACGCTCCTGCTCCGTCATCCGTCTGCAGCATCCTCTTCATGCCGGTGGTTCGCCTTTCGCAGAAGCAGAAGCGCCAGAGGCTGGCCCCACGCCGCCCTCTTTCCCAAAGGGGCTTCTGGCTTCAAAGAGAACCCTCTGCCACCGCGGACTGCAAGCTCGCACTTTCCGATGCCCAACATTTTCCAGAGAAAACCTCCAGAGTGGACGCTTCCGAACCAGAAGTCTGATCCCTGTCGTGGTGTCTCCGATTCTACCAGGACAGTTCCGAGTCCTTCTCTGCCCTCGCATGGGGCAGAGGGCCTGATTCAGGGGGCAGCTGCAGAGGGTGGTTTCCGCCTCTCTTGCTGCATTTTCAGAACCAACATGGCTCTCCTGTACAAATCTGGGGGCAAAAAGGATACAGCTGAAATCTGTGCTTTGTTACCTGTTGCAAGCAACATGGTGTAGTGGTTAGAGAGTGCTGGACTACAATGAGGAGACCCGAGTTCAAATCTTCATGGAATTCACTAGGGGACTCTGGGCCAGTGAGTCACTTCTCTCTCACCCTAACCTACTTCACAGCGTTGTAAAGTAAAAAGTAAAGTGTGCCGTTGAGTCGGTGTCGACTCCTGGCGCCCACAGAGCCTTCCTGTGGTTGTCTTTGGTTGCATACAGGAGGGGTTGACCATGGCCTCCTCCCGTGCAGTATGAGATGATGATGCCTTTCCGCAGCTTCCTCTATTGGGGCTGCCTGATAGAGGTGTTTCACCAGCAGGGATTCGAACTGGCAGCCTCTGGCTTGCTAGTCAAGTCATTTCCCTGCTGTGCCATTTAACTATGTACAGTGCTCTGGGCTCCTTCGGGGAAGAGCAGGAGGTAAATGTAAACATTAAATAAACCAATAAAGGAAAGCATTTGAGTCTCTTAGCCCACACTCCCCCCACCCCCAATGTTGCTGGTCAACAGCTCCCTCCCATCATCCAGGGAAGATCAGTCCAACAGCATTTGGGGGGACCCAGGTTTGAGACCTGCACCCCAGTCCCCCAGCTCTTCTCCCTCCAGAGGCAGGACAAAGGGGGCAGATAAAGAGCTGGCTAGTGCAGAGCCTGGCAGCAGCACAGCCCTGACAGCCATTCACACCGGGATTGGGGTGTGTGTGGGGGGGTTCTTTTGCAGGGGTGGGAGGGCAGCAAGTTGGGACTTGGCCCCTGGCTTTGTATTTCCAATAGCCAAGTGCTCCCGGGGCTGGTAAAGAACTGCTTAAGAGGCAGAGAGGAAATCGCTTTAACTTTATTATTATTAACTTCTTATTTATTTAAAAGATTTCTATACTGCCTAAAACTTGCGTCTCTGGGTGGTTTACCATTAGAATAATTTTACACATTAAATCAATTAACAATTACTTTCATTAAAAACTAAAACCCAGTATTAATTTTCTTTTACAGCTATAAATCTAATTCAAAGCCTGGGTGAATCAATGTGTCTCCAGTGCCTTTCAAAAAGTTGCCAGGGATGGGGAGGCTCTGACTTCAACAGGGAGCTGCGCATGCCCAAGTCCAGGGGCTGCAAGGAGCTGGCAGCAACCGCAGGTGAACCTCCCCAGGCGCTCCTAACAGGCAGTGGGGCTCATGGCGAAGAAGGCCTCCTCTTAAGTCCCCAGGACCGGACCTCAGCTGTTTAGGGCTTGCCCATCCTGGGGGCCCAGAGCTCAAGAACAAGAGCCCTGGAGGTACGGGATCCCCCTTGCCACTACCCCAGAGAAGCAAGCCCACTTCCTGGCCATGAAGGGACCAGGCTCCAGCAGCCTCCCCCCCCCCAATCTGGGCCAAGAGAGGCCAGAGAAGACCCCCAACCGCTCACGCAAGCCGGAGGAGCAGCAGCAGCAGCAAAGACCTCCTTATCTCATTCTTATGGTCCCAGCCATTCTTATCCCGCCCTTTTCTAGGCGAGAAATACATACCAAACGTGCCCGATGGGTTCTCATCTGGTTGGGTCTGTGACGCTTCCTGGCTTTTGATTTTATTTTTTAGCATTTTGTTTTTCTTCTTTGTGCTCTGGCCTGGAAGAGGAGAAGTGAACACGCTGGGATTAGTTCCTCGGGAACAAACTGCCACACTGCTGCCAGCCGATTTGCAGCACGTTTACTTGGAAGTCAGAACTAGGGGCTGACATCCAGAGTAATGCTGCACTGGTGCAAGGAATGAAGATGCACACTTGGATAAATAGGGTGCAAGCTACCCTGTGGGGCCTCTTGTTGAGAAATCCATTCTCTCCATCAATTACATTTTTTGATTGATTTGTTCTAACCAAATACAGAACTGCAAAACCTGAATAAATGACTTTTCTGAGGGTCAGGAAGGAAAGGAGACTTTAAAAAAAAAAAAAGCAGGAGGACTTACAGACAAGCATACTGTGAGACAAAGTGGATTCAATAAATTTTAAAAGGAAAGAAAGGCGGCTGGGAACAAGCAAGCAGTTCTGGAATGCCGTGATCTTCACAAGAGGCGGCGTCTTGAGGCTCCACAGGTGGAAGAGAAAGTACTAGAAATAGGAACTACAGACTGAAGCTGGTGGACATGTTGAGAGCGGCTAGCATTTGGCAGTCACCAGCATGGTTTGTCTTGTCAAAATAATGAGGAATTGATTGGGTTGGTTTTAGCTTATGGAAGCTGTAAACAAGAATGGCAACATTTGGTTTGCGTGTCTGTGTTTGTTTTTCCCTCCCCCCCCACTTGTTTTAATTTATGTAAACCACGCTGAGTCTATGGAAGTCAGTCAGGTGGTCAATAAGTTTGCTAAATAAACAGAGAGAGAGAGAGAGAGCGCGCTTCTGGTAAATATCGGTGCCTTCGTGGAGATGGTGCATTTAAACTGAAAAGTGTTTTACAGCCGTGATCACACTTGTCCTCACAACCATCTTGTCAGCAGCTAGAACTACTCACAGCTTATGGAAACCAATGTGGGGCGGAGAGCCTGGGCTGGGGCTTGCCAAAGGCCAGCTGGTGCCGGTGTGGCAGAGGTGGCGGGACCTGAATTCAGGCCACGCAAGGCTCAGGGCTGATGCCACCACGGCCCTTTGCCCCAATGGCAGCTGCCCATTTCAGAAGCTCCAACACAGGAGGGAGAATCCTGCAGACCAGGGCTCTAGGGGCTGTAGGAAGTGCGTGTTCACCTGCTGGGGGCGGAGAGGTGTCCAGGGCGCTGGGAGTCTCCTGAGCAACCTTGTTGCTGAGGCAGCGGCCACCTTGAGCTCCGGCTTTGCTGCCGCCGGCTACCGTTTTGCCACCACCGCCGCCGCCACCTTCTTCAGCCAAGGGACCCTTGGATGGCCCCAAGCCTTTCCTCTTCACCTTCGGCTTTCCTTTCCTCTTTGGTTTTTTGGGTGCCTTTTCCTCTTTCTGTGCAAAGACCAAGGGAGGAAAGCTCAGTCTGTAGAGGCACTTGCAGAAATTAGTTCCTGCCCACTTGAGAGCCAGGGTGGTGCAGTGATCAGAGTGCTGGACTAGGACTGGGAGACTCGCGTTCGAAGCCCCACTTGGCGTCAAACTCGCTGGGTGACTCTGGGCCAGTCACGTCGCTCTCTGCCTAGCCACCTCACTGGGTTGTTGTAAGGATAAACATGACTATATATACCACTCTGGGCCCCTTGGAGGAAAAGCGTGATATGAATGTAAAAATAAAACAAGCAAATATGAATCCCTCAGGAAGACACCTGCTCTAAACTTGGGCTGTACAGATCTCTCCATTTCTGTTCTGCCCAAAGCTCTGCACAGTTCCTTTTAATTGCTTAGGGGAGCGAGATGCATGGATCCCAACAAAGGCAGGCAGCCTGGTCTCTGAGGATACCCAGAGGCCCACCGGCTCTGAGTTTGGGCCCTGGCCCTGGCTGATCAACTCGCAAGGGAGTTTCAGTGCCCAGGGCAGGCAAGCATTCAGCAAAGTGGGCTGCTTACCTGCGCAGGGATGTTCTGGGGGGACTTTAGAACTTTGCTTCCATCGACTTTGGGATTTCTTTCTTGGGAGCTCCCCCTTCTGGTGAGCGACTGCCTAGAGGCACACAGACGGAAAGGAAGGCAAGATGATGCCTTTGCCATGGTCAGCATCCGCCTCCAGCTCCTTCCTATATCGCTGGTGCCCGATAGATTTACTAGGCACAATCTGGGATTCAAACGGACAGCCTCTTGCTCCCTAGGCAAGCGGCTTCCCCCCTGTGCCACTGCAGCTGCTGGCAGAAGAAACTGACCAGAAAAGCAAAAGAATTTCCCCAGGGCTGAAAATCGTCAGGCAGCAGATTGTGGACCCCTTTTCAGGGGTGGCACCACCGCCCACCCAGCACCCCCTCCCTGTGAATGGCCTGGAGAGATAGGAAGCCACACAAAGAAGCAGGCTCGCTTCCTAATAGAAAAGGAAGGCAGGGCAGGCTTTTTTGGGGTGGGGGGAAGAAACGCCCCTGCTAGCTGGGCAAAGAGGCACCTTTTCAAGTGGGGATTCTCTTGTATTTAACCAGGGGAGAGCAACTGGCCCTCTCCAGCCCCAGCACAGCATCCCTCCAGTAGCTGTTGCTGGGGGTCTCCCTTGTGTTTCTCCTTAGACCATGAGCCCTTTGGTGACAGGGAACCATCTCCTTCTCCTTCTTTTTCTGTGTAAACCGCTTTGAGAACCTTTTCGTTGAAAAGTGGCATTTAATAGTAGTGGTAAGAAAGGAATGGGAACGGGGTGATTTGAATAGGAAAAAAGCCATGGGCAGGAAAGGGAAGGGCACCCTTTGCAAATACCGACAGAAAAAAAGTCACAGGGCAACACACAGGAACATAGGAAGCTGCCGTATACTGAGTCAGACCATTGGTCTATCTAGCTCAGTATTGTCTTCACAGACTGGCAGCAGCTTCTCCAAGGATGCAGAGAGGAGTCTCTCTCAGCCCTCTCTTGGAGATGCTGCCAGGGAGGGAACTTGGAACCTAGATGCTCTTCTCAGATGCTGTAGTCTAGCTTCATCAGGAAGGTGCCCCAGGCCCCTGATCATTTTGCTTGCCCTTTTCTGCACCTTTCCCAGTTCTACAATGTCCTACCTGTGGATACTGTAGAACTGGAAGCTTCCTGTGTTCCTATGACTAATAAAAGTTTGATGATGATGACCAAGGTCCAAGGTTTCAGCTTTTAGCTTAGACCAAGGCTTTAGCTCTCTTTTCTGCCTGATTCCAACTTGAACTGCAAGCCAGTGCCTCATCATCCTAATATGATAATAATAAAATAATAATAATAATAATGAGGAGGAGGAGGAGGCCCTGCCCATTCATTTAACTGCCCACATGATTTGGAAGAAGAAGAAGAAGGAACCTGTCTTCTCGCATCCTGTTCCAGGCTTTCTTCATTTTCTTAGATACCTCCCGTTCTGGTGATCTTTGTCGTCCAGGACTATCTTCCTGGATGCGGCCACACAAGACATCATAGTTGATAGCAACAGTCTGCAGAAGCCAGTGAAGCCCTTGAACGATGGTCCAGCATTGGATTTTGGGCAGCCTCTTGGTAGCTGAACAGGGTTCCTGTGGAGAAAAGGCCAGAGAGGGCTTGAATCCAGGTCCGTTGGAGAAAAAAGATCCTCCCAGACACTGACACATTCCAACAGCAGTGCAAATTACTAGGGGCGGGGGAAACCACAAGGAATCCACACTAAGAAAAAGGAGGCCATATGTTCTTAGAACCCTCTGCAGGCAATCCGTGAAACAACTATGAAAGAACCGTCTTTTTTCCATACACTTTTTGCTCTAACTTGAGTTGCTTCACGGATTGCCACAGATTCCAGCGGATGGCGTCAAGAACGTCATGTGAAGCCCTCCTTCGTATGGATTACTCATTTTTTCTTCTTGTGGTTATAGGTGCTGAATTTGGAAAATATCAGTGCCTGGGAGGGCCAAAGGAAAAAATCTGTGGGCTAGAACAGAACAGCTAAGAGACACTGAGGATGAGAACAACTCTTATGATGTGGGGACATTTCCTTCCCCCTTGTACAAGGTGAAACTCGCTAGATCAGGGCTACTCAGCTTCAGCCCTCCTGCAGATGTTGGACTTCAGCTCCCATAATACCTGGCTATTGGCCACTGTAGCTAGGGATGATGGGAGTTGTAGTCCAAAAACAGCTGGAGGGCTGAAGTTGAGCAACCCTGTGTTGGATGCAGGGGGAAATGGAAGCAGATGGAATTGGGCAGAAAGCTTTCTCCAAACCATCAGGAGGAGCCTACCTGGGAGCTGCACAGCGCCTGCAAGGGGTGTAGAAAGAAAACATCTCCCAAGGCAAGCAGACATTGCAGTGGGAGACCCACCTCCAGTCATGCTGACTCCCATCAACTGGGGGTGAGCACAACGTGGGCAGACAGATGTGGCTCTAAGCTGGTTCAAAGTGTTCACATTGGTTACCAAACTACTTTTCAAACCTTGAATTTTGTTTTAAACCCTGATAAGTATTTGTTTAAATTCAGTTTTGAATGGTTCTGAACTTTTAAAAAATTGTTTTTAGATTGTTTTAAGCAGTGTGCTTTAAATGGCGTTTGTTTTTATGTTTTTTTAAACTTGTTGTGCACTGCCCAGAGCCTTTGGATGGGGCCGTCTAGAACTGTAATAAACAAAGAAACAAATCGGAACCACCAGAGACCTCGGATTTGCTTTGCAGTAGTTTGACTCTCTGCTGAAAGGCGTGGCGAAGAGGGCAGCCTTCTACTTACCATGCGGCATGGGGACTTGTTTCTGTTCACCAGCTTCTCCAGAGACAGGCACTCAATGACCTCACAGGGCAAGATGGCATCGACGTGGTCCTGCTTGTTTGCCAGCCTTGCACCAGTCATGCAAGAATCAGGAGACAGCAAACATAGACAGGTCAGATCCCCCTGACCATGTCATGGATCACCTCACCTCACGATCTACACGCAGGATGCACACGCTGCTGCGTGCACAAGCATGCTTCCTGCTCTGTCCTTTTGCTACATTTGAAGCTGGCTTCAAGATCTGGATCAAATTCCAAGTATGGAAGCTGAATTTGCAAATTCACACACCGCATATGCAAAATGTTGGAGGCGACACATTTCCATGGCAAAGCTGCAAATGGACTCATAAAAATTTGAGCGGCAGTGCATCGCACCTCCATGTGGGGTCAGAATCTGGAGGGGAGGGACTGACAGCTGACCCGTATCATATCTACGTAATTTATTCTCATGACAAAACGGGCACACTTCTGGATTTCCTCTTTATTTCCCCTTTGCACCAGGGAGGGCTACAAGAGGGAGGGAGGGGGAGCAGGCAGCCCTCCCTAAATATTTCCCCCTTCCCCACCCAGCAGACTGGAACTTTACAGCAAAATGTCAGACAAGGCACCCATCATATATTACGGTCCCATTGCTTGAATTAATTGTTTTAATAGGCCTCCGTTGTGTGAAGACAGAGGCTTCTTTCACCACACAGGAGCCAATGCCATCAGGGAGGATGGGGAGTCCTCCAGCCCCCAAGCGCCAGGTCAAGCCCTTCTCTTCCTTCCTGGCCAGGAACTGGGTTGGGTGAGACCAGGTGGGCAGAGGGGAGGGCAGCAGGGTCATCTCCCCTGCAGATTTTAGCTGGCCTGCTGCTGCTACTGGCCTCTCCCCCCCCACCCCAGTCTTGCAGAGGAAGAGATGCCTGGCCTGGAAAGTGTGGCCTGATGCAAAGGGCAGTCTTTTCTAAGAGGAATCTGGCCCCTGTTCTGGATATGTTTGAAAATGCCAAGCCAGCTTCATTAATAAAGGAAATAAACTAACAGTTTTAATTGCATTGCCTCTGTAAGTACTGAATGTATAGCAAAACCCTCGCTCCCTGGATAATGTCCTTTGCTCCTCCTTTGCTCTGTCATCCCTGCTTTGCTCTAATCTCACCTCTTGGGCTCTGCTTTAGATCCCGATTTTCTCCACTGACACCCAACCACGCACCATAGGACACCGAGGAGGCAAGAAAAATGACTCTCACAGCAATAGTGGCTTCCCTGAAACTCGGGGATGTCCCAGGACACGGGAGAGGGTCTTCTTGGCCTCTTCCATCCGCGCCACGTCGCTGGAGTCAAGCACAAAGATGATCCCGTGAGCCGTGCCGTAGTGGTTCTTCCAGGTCCCCCAGCTCCGCGGCCCTCCAGCCAGATCGACGAGGGACACCGCAAACCTGTCCACTCTGAGCTCTGTCTGGTGTGGCTTTCTGGTAGGGAGCACCTCACAGGAGAGGACTGGAAGGGGCAGAAAGGCAAGAGCAGACCCCCAAACAGGACTCAGTCATAGCAGGGTGGCTGCACAGAGGAGGCTGAGACATTGCATTATAGAGATACACAACGTGTTGCCCTCAGTGGCCAGCTATTTGCCTGGTTCACACAAATGGTTCGAATCTAGGCTTGATGTGGGTTACCGACATGCACATGATTGGCACGGGTTCACACCAAGGTGGGAATCTCAGGCTCGCCTCGGGCCATAAACCACCTTGGTGGGGTTCACACAATCACGCTAATCTTCCTAACCCACATTAAGCCCAGCAATTGTGTGAACCAGGTCGTTGTTACAAAATAGCAGGGGTGTCCTGAGCTGTTGCAGTGCCTGAGGCGGGGTGCCAAATGCTGGCTTGCCCCATGAACCTGGGGGTGGGGGGTGGGGATGCCCCCCCCAACCCGACCCTTACAAGTCTTGAAAGTGGCTCAGAAGGCAGGGAGGAGGGAAGCTGGCCAGCACCCTCCTCTTCGCTCCCTGGGCTTCTTGCAAGCTGGCAAAGCTGGCAAGGGTCAGTTCAGTCCCAAAGAGCTGCTCTGATGGTGGAGGCAGAGGGGATTCTGCCCCCTCCTGGTGCCCCAGGGTCTGCCACTTGAGGTGCCTCATGGAAGGGCCGGCCCTGAGACTAGGAGTGGGCCATTAACTGGCTGACCATTGTTTGGCAAGTTGATGGGTGAAGCCTGAAGACCCAGAAGATGGTTCTTGGAGGACTCTAACTATTCTAGGGTCTGGGGGGAAACAGGTAGGAGTCACCGGGAAGGCGGTTCTGAAGGTGACGTCACCTCTAAACACAAAAGGCAATAGCGCATTCAAAATAAATGCTTCAGTAACCAGGTACTTGGCATTTTGTGTTGTGTTTTTCTGGAGTTTATTTTAATCCTATGGTAAAAGTAAGGTGTGCCGTCAAGTCGATTTCGACTCCTGGTGCCCACAGAGCCCTGTGGTTTTCTTTGGTAGAATACAGGAGGGGTGTGCCATTGCCTCCTCCCGCCCAGTGTGAGATGATGCCAATGCATTCTTAAAAACCCAACAATAAAAAAAACAATCCATTTAAAAATACCCATTTTAAAAAGTGTATTCATGATTATTGTATGCATTTTACAGAGTTGCTTTGCAAGCAAAACAGTTCGCTATTTTTCCTGCCTGAAATGCATCTGAACTGGTCCAATACTGGTTACTGAACTGGTTACTGGTTTTAAAACTACTTTTTACAGTTATTGTCTGAACCAGAACTGAAGTGGAGAATTAAAAAATACTGATTAACCTCAGCTGAAACGGAACTGCCCTGAGATTTTATACAGGGCGGAATAGAAATGTGACCAATAAACAAACAAACCACAACATTGCTTTAATTCTGCAGTAGCCAATTAACCCCTTTGAAATAGCAGATGAGTTTGCATCTCAATGGCCTCTCTCCAACTTTCTGTAAGTTTGTCGTCAAAACATAAAGCTTAGGTAAATAATGCTGCTGTATCTGTAAATCATAGTGTTGTGTCAACTGAACATTCTGGGCTCAGTATTTCTTTATTCTTGTGCTTTTAGGCCGCCTTTTGTCACAGGCCACAGGCTGGTTTCCAGTTGCTACAAGGGTTGTGGACAGATGCTAAATGAGCAAAGAGGCACTTTCTGAAGTGGCGATTCTTTTGTATTTAGCAGGGGGTGAGCAACTGGCCCTATCCAGCCCCAGCACAGCGTCAGTGGTTGTTGCTGGTGTCAACTTTGTGTTTCTTTTTAGATTGCGAATCCTTTGGGGACAGGGAACCATCTTATTCTTATTTATTTTTCTATGTAAAGCGTTTTGTAAACCTGTTGAAAATTGGTATATAAATATTCATAATAAAATACTACTAAAATAATAATAATAATAATAATTGCTGTGACTCAGTCCTACTTTGGAGCCACAGCCTCTCTCCTGCTTCCTGGTGAGTTATTCAGTGTGAAAGCGACGCTCTGCAGAAGCTCAGAGGCACTCTTATTGTTGATTCCTTTATTCTCAACCCTGGCATTGAAATATGATTCTGACACGAAAATCCCATGAGCTTCAGCTCATATTAAGTGTTGTGTCCTGCTGTTAAAGAACCAAGCCCAGAAGGCTTCAGCGTGAGATGGCCATGGGAGAGAAGTGGGGAAATAGTTTCCGTTTTGAAGCAGATGTTCTTTTCACAACTTACCTCTCTGAATTTCTTTTATTAGGGAACTTTTTCCTGCTCCATCTAGACCAAGGACAAGAATGGTCACGTTCCTGGTGGGGAAGCAAGAAATTAACGTTTTCTCTAACGGGGCTAAGAGGTCTCTCCAACAGTTGTTGGACTACAACTCCCATCATCATCTGCTACAAGCTGTGGATGATGGGAGTTGTAGACCAACCACGGTGATAAGCTTTCCTCTAATGAAGCAAAGAGGCCTCTTGGGAAAGATTTAGCACAGGTGTAGCTGTGCGGAGGCTCTGCAGCTGTTGTTAGACTACAACCCCCATCATGCCCCGCTGCAAGCTGTGGATGATGGGAGCTGTGACCCAACAACACCTGGAGAGCTGCAGGTTGGCCACTCCTGGTTTAGCAGCTTCTGCTTTGTGAGGGAAATTACACAAAACTATTTCAGTTCACTTTTTCTCTTTTAAATGGGTGAGCCCTTGTGCCTGTAACAGCGGCGCGGCAGGTGGAAGTTCACCAGGTGCATCTTTCTCCATCGCAGCATCTCCAGCAGGGTCTGGGACCTGGCATCAGTCTTTAGGAGGCGACTGGAAGCCACCTTAGAGATGCTCTTGGGGGAAGCAAAACCTCCCAGAATCGCTTGAGTCCGACAGGCCTGGTGGCGGGAAAGATGCCCCTGAGCGCCCCCCCCCCCCCCGGGCCTGCCACGCTGCCATGGTGATTTTTGTGGGGTGCGGGCCTGGTGGAAAGGGCAAAGCAGACTTGAAATAGCAGCGGATGGTGGCGGGGAGCGATTGCTGGGCAACCCGCAGGGCTTCAGTTGGTCGCCTTGGCAACCTTTGTTTTAAAGGATGCAGCTAAACCAGAGCGCTGTGCTCAGATGCAGCCAAAACAGATTTGTGGCACCCTCCGTTTACCCCGAATGCTCCAGTTAGCTCTGCTCTCAGAGCAGTCATTACTTAATGTGTGTACGTGTGTGTATGCACACACACACACACACACACACACACACACACCCCGAGGAGGAGGCTCATTCCTGGCTTGAAAACCACCCCCTTGACCTTGAACCCTCTTCTTTTAGATCCACAGTTATTGAGCGTTGGCCGTGGTCACTCTTTTGTGAGACAAAGACACTCCGCACATGGTCAGAGGCCACCTCTTTCCTTATATCACATGCTCCAAGGCTGAGGCTCCATGCGAAGGGATCCTCACCCTCATGCGACTAAAGGGTGCTGAAAAAATACCCGCATTAACCCCAGCCCATAATATCAATTTCTCATGTTTAACTTTATAAAGGCCGTGCTACTATTCACGGGCTCTTTCATGCTGTGACTCAGACAGTCTCAAATGAGGTTTATTTTCCCCAGGCAGGAGGGCGGGTATGGAGCCCGGGAAAGTGACATGCGGATTTATACAGTCAAACAGCCCTATCAATGTGGACATTGCTTGAGGGAATGGAAAGAGAGCTGGACTGCGGGTAGCCAGCATGCCTGGTCCCCTTAGCTAAGCAGGGTCCGCCCTGGTTGCATATGAATGGGAGACTAGAAGTGTGAGCCCTGGAAGAGTTTCCCCTCAGGGGATAATAATGGGGCCGCTCTGGGAAGAGCAGAAGGTTCCCAGTTCCCCGCCTGGCAGCATCTCCAGGATGGGGCTCAGAGAGATTCCTGCCTGCAACCTTGGAGAAGCCGCTGCCCGTCTGTGAAGACAATAGTGAGCAAGGTAGACCAAGGGTCTGACTCAGTAGTATATGGCAGCTTCCTATGTTCCTATGATCGAATAGCAAGACAGTAGTTCCCTGCCCCAAGTAGCTTCCAATCTAAAACTGAATACAGGGAAACCCACAGAAGGAGGAGGAGGAGAAGGAGATGGAAGCAAGGGTGAATGCGCCTCAATAAAACCTCTGTGGATTTACCTGATTGGCTCTTGGATTGCCTGTAGCCAGGACCAGCAATAGGAAAAGAGGTGAAACATACTCTGGGAAACCATAGAATGTGGTGCCGGGAGTCTCGGTTACCTCTGTGCTCGAAAGGAAACAAAAACAAACAACAGACTTTGGGCTCTGTGGCAACGGGACGTTTTCGGAAAGAGACAGGACGGCCATCCTGAGCCAGTTTTGGAAGGGCGCTGTAGAAATTCAATAAATAAAATAAGTAATGTTGTAGCAGTTTGCTGGGCTGAGCAGTGGGCCGAGACTAGTCAATCTCTGAGGTCCTTTCCAGCAATCAAGCCCCAGGATCCTATGACGAGGCCGGGGGGGGGGTGCCCTGTCTATGGCCACAGAGTCACCCAGTTCCTGGTACACAGAAACGGTGCATATGCAAATCCTGTTTCCCGATCAGGAACCGTCTACTCCGGTCTGCCTTTAACAAATGTTTGATTAGTCGGTACCAGGAAACTATTATTAATATTACCAATATTCATGTACCACCTTTCCACAAAAAAGTGTTCTCAAAATGGATTAGATGGACCAAAGAGACCTGTCTCTTCTCCCCCCACCCACCCTGACCATCCTTTTTCTCCTATGACAACAAAAACAACTTTCTAACAGACAATTAGGCACATAATACAAAGACTGGGCCTCTAGCACCCAGCTAGATGTTCCTGAGCCCAATCTGCACAGAACTACACTTTGGCAGCCAGGAACCCGCACATTCCTCGGAGGTCAAGAAGACGGAGTTAAACGCTCACCAGTCCCTGGTTATCACCCTCTTCTCCTTCCTGCTGGTGCTTCTGCTGCATTCAGATCAACCTCGAGGCGTTCACGGCTTGTGCACCCCAGAGATGGTTCAAGAAAGGGAAGCGGCAAACTCTTACAAACGGTCATTGGTCATTTCGCAGGCTCCGCACCCATTAGTGAGAGAGGAGACCTCATTTCCTAGCAGGCCGTGCCCAGAGCCTCTGAGGAGAGCAGCAATCAGATCCGTCACGGTTTTAAATGGCTTGAGGGAAGGGGACATGCCAATTGGCCCGGCTAGCAAATCTCTCCCCATGGATCACCCCCCCCCCCCCCGTTCTGTCATGTGCTGACTTAATCCTGGGATTGACCGCCCTGCACCTGCAGGAAAGCAAAGCTAATCTCAGCCCACTCCAAGGCATCCTTCCTGGCAGACACAAGAGAAAACAGAGAGCCAGTGGGGCATTCGGGGCGGAGAAGCCTCCCACTCTCCTCATTCAGGAGCCAGATTTACTCCCAGCTGGCCATCGTGAGAAGTCTCCACGCAAGGTAGAAGGAGGTGGGGATGATGGTCTGCAAGCTGGAGCCGGAGGCGGGCAGCAGCCGTGGGCCCAGAACTCATACCCAGCTCCAGAGGGAAGGTGTGGGGAAAGCTCTCCCCCTGCCTCCCACCCCTCTGTCCCCAGCTCCCAGGCGAGCATCTTCCCCCCAAAACACACACACACACACATCTTGCTCGGAGAAGCCTCACCAATGGTGGCCCATCCAGAGCATGCCCAGCTCCTGCATTGGAACAGGAGGCTCGTCCCACCCTGATTCCAAACGTGAGAACAGCCCTAGTATTGGGGAGGGAGCAGAGCTTCCCAAGCTTTGCCCCCCAGATATTGCTGGACGACAACTCCTGTCACTCCCAGCCAACGTGGCCAGGATGATGGGAGTTGTAGTCCAAGTGTGGGAACCCCAAGGACTGGGGCACTCTGAGTTCAAATCCCTGTAACCCTTGAAGCTCATGGGACGACTGGGGGCCCGTCACTCTCTTTCAGCCTAGCCTTCCCCAGAAGCTTGTCCTTCCTTGGTCTTCATTCGTATTGCCAGCAGATGCAATGGCCAGAGGGTTCGAGGCTGGAGCTGCAGACCCCAACGGTGTGGCCAGATTACAGCAGAAGGGAGAGTGGCAGCAGAGAGTCGCCCATTCTAAAAGCATCCCGTTGGACTCTTAACTAAAAGCAGCAGCAGCAGCAGCGACAGATAATGTACACCAGCCTGACCTCTTCGGAGTAAGAGCAGGGTGCAAATGCAGCATGAAAGAAACACAGAAGGCTTCAAAGCCATTCATTCTTTAAGTTCGCTCTCTGTTTTCCTTAGCAACTCTGTGCACAAAGGTTCTTTCCAATGGGTCTAAAGAAAGCAGAAGGCACGTGGGGAGAAGAGCGAGAGAGGCACAGCCACGTACCGAGGGACCTAATTCTGCATCCGACTAGCAGCCCCATCTCCTGTTGTCACCCAAACGAGAGGCTTCCTCTTCCTAATCCGATTATTGTTATCCCTACACACAAATTGCTCTGGGCAATTCTCCATCATCTGCCGTCAACAGATTGAGGTAGGAAGGAAATCACTGTCCAGCGTCTAGTTCGGAGGTGGTGAACCTGCTTCAGGGCTGTCCCACTTGAGACGGCGGGAGAGGTGGACTCACTCGGCTGACTGATCCTTATGGGCAACCATCATCCCTGCTGCATACAGATAAGAAGCACTTACGGGCAAAGCCTGGGCTAGAATCCTTTCCCCTGACATTTAGTCTTCTACATGCAGCAGCATAGGTGAATCCCTCACTTGAAGCCTCAGATGGGACGTTCCAGGCACAGGTGCACCACCTCAGTGAGAACTCATGGCCGGCTGTGGATTTCCTGTTCTCATGGCAGGCAGTGGAGAAAGTAGTGCTACAGAGCCAGCAAACGGTCGGGGATTTGCACAGATTAATGTGGCTGTCCTAGATAAGGATGATGTGGCTGTCCTGTGGTGAAAGATGAGGGCAGAGAGGGGGAGGCAAACACTCAGGACAAGCAACCAGAATGTGAGAGAGAAGCCAGGCTCTCAGGGCGGAAGAACTCCACAACGTCGTTGTGCAAAAAGGGTGCACGTCCGACTACCAGCTGCATCATTCCCCTGGACGCTGCCTGTGTGTAGAAGTCTGCAAATCACCGGGGAGGCGATTAAATCCAAAGGACATAACAGCAAAACAAAAATAGGCAAGATAAAGCCGGCCGTGGAAACGGAATAAACCCAGGGAGAATGACGCGGACAGGAAAGGGCGCGGGGTGGGGGAGAGAATCAGCTCAGCTGGCCCCAAAGGCCTCCCTAAGAAATTGCCTGGCATCTGAAGGCACGGAAAGAAGGGAAAGCACTTCTCTGCACAAGGCCTAGGGCGGGTTCAGATGACCCACAGCGCACCCATGGAGCCGAATCAGCACTGCCAGATATGGATAAAGAGACGGCAGGGCTCTGGGCATGTGCAGATTTCCTCAGTGGCAAGGAGTTGCTTGATTGCATGAGGGTAGGGGTGGCCCAAGGTACTGAGGTGCCCAATAATGCCTTGCCCTTTCAAAACTGGCCACAGGGGCAAGGATCACAGAGGAGGCTGTTTACAGCAATCTTATCAGGCCATGGGCCCATCTAGCTCGGAATTGTCTACACTGACTGGCAGCAGCTCTCCAAAGGCCCTTGATGCTCTGTCACTGAAGGGTGGGGTGGAGGTGGGGGTGGGAAAGGCTGCCAGCCTCCTCCTTTCCGGTGCTACTTGCAAGCTTTGCAAGGATTGCCTCTCCTTGCAAAGTCTGCATGGGTCAGATCAGTCCTGAAGAGTGGATGTGATGTGGGACTGGGCGGGGGGGGGGGAATCTGCCACCTGAGGCAACAGCCTCATTTTGCCTCATGAAAGGGCTGCACCACGTTGGGGAGGCAGTTGACTGGTCCATTGAAGCCTCCCTTTGTCCCAGGTCTCTGACTTGGCTAGGCTGGCCTTTTTTCCTTCAAGTGCCTGCCTTCCCCAAGCTCAAAGCACAACATAGGAATATAGGATGCTGCCATAGACTGAGTCAGACCATTGGTCTATCTAGCTCAGTATTGTCTTCACAGACTGGCAGCGGCTTCTCCAAGGTTGCAGGCAGGAATCTCTCTCAGCCCTCTCTTGGAGCTGCTGCCAGGGAGGGAACTTGGAACCGTCTGCTCTTCCCAGAGCAGCTCCATCCCCTCAGGGGAATCTCTTACACATCAAGTCTCCCATTCATATGCAACCAAGGTTCCCCCTAAGGGAACAAGTCATGCTTGCTACCACAAGACCAGCTCCCATCTTCTGAAAAGCAAGAGTATTATTATAATTATAATAATTATTTTACATTTACATCCCACTCTTCCTCCAAGGAGCCCAGAGCGGTGTATATGGTTATGTTTACCCTCACAACAACCCTGTGAAGTAGGTTAGGCTGAGAGAGACGTGACTGACCCAGAGTCACCCAGCAAGTCTCATGGCTGAATGTTAGATTTGAACTCGGGTCTCCCCAGTCCTAGTCCAACACTCTAACCATTACACCACACGGGTATTCCTGCCTACTGCTGCCTACGTGATCACCATCTTGCGTGCCCGAGACCAGCCACCCTCAAGGCACAAACTCTGGGCCACTTGGCAGTTTGGGTGGCTGAAGCAGAGACCGAGAGAGACCCCAGATGGCGCAGGGTCCTTTGGGCTCAGCCAGGCCCCTTCCCTCTAGCTCAGAACCAGAGCCCGGATTCTGGGAAGAGCTGCCTGGTCGGAAGGGATTGTTATGATCAGCTTAGCAGCGTCATTGATAAATCCTTGTCTTCTTATGGAACATTCAAAGTAAGCCCCAAATATGGCAGGACTGAAACATGGAGTGCTTGTCATTATCCAGAGGATGCTTCAAAAGCCATGCAGACTGTCTTCGGCCAGTAAGTGGAGCAATTTCTATGATTTCACAAACGGATGACGGCATCCCTCCACATTGACTGTGTCCAGTGACAAGTCCGAGGTGCACCAGGGCTTTGCTTCTCCAGCGGGCGTCCCAAATGCAGCAGCCTCCTTCAAACTACAAAGGTTGGGAACAGACCCCTCGTTTTGATCAACCTGAGCAGCGATTAGAAACGTGGCAGCCGTTTTGCTTGTGGCCCTCAACGGGACCAGGCCTCAGGTTACGCTGCTGAGCTTCTTAGCGAGGAGATCCGTATCTCCAGTCGGCTCTGGTTTCCCCGGAGCACAGCTACCATCCAGTATCAGCCCTGCCCGCAGGCAACAACGTCTGGAGGGAGCCCGTGGAATCCAGTGCCATTATTTCTGATTTACGCAGGCATGGAGTTTGCAGTGGTGGATCTGGCCCATCGCCTTTGGAGTCAGGCTTCCGGCCCTGCCAACTTGTCTTGTGTTGCAGGACCAATTCTAGGTTTCCATGGGAACCGTTGCCCAGGGATACGCTCTGTGGTAGCATTTCTTCCCCTAGTCAATAACAGAAGCTTCCTGTTAACACGCTTCGATGGAAAGAGACGATTTCTCGCCGTTCCTCCTCTGGGCATTCAGTGAAGGCTGCCTGCTGTGAGAGAGATGCAGAGCAAAGAGTGCCTCACACTGGAGCCCAGTGGTCCAAAGGTATACTTGGTCACTTTACTGCCAATACCCTTTTAAGAGCACGCATGCCAGAGCCCCTTTGAGCATCAGTGGTGCTTCTTCTTCCAGTCTGGGTCAATGACAATGGATGGCTAAGGTAGACTGCTGATGAAAAGTGAAGCTTGACATTTTGCTGCATAAGGTAGCACCTGTTGGATTCCTGCCTGCTGCACAGGTCTCAGAGGCCCAAGAGCCTGGCACTGTCCTTTCAAATCCTCCTCCTCCCTCTCCCAAACTGCTGCTGCTGCTAATTCGGAGAATTATTTACATGAAAGCCACATCTGGTATCAACAGATAACTGCTGTCTCTGTTAACAGAAATGAAAGGCACTTGACCCTGGAGGGAGGTTTCTGATAAGGAGCTGGCTAAATAAATGAGCCAGCAGCCACATGCTCAGAACGGGAGTGAACAACAGCCTAGTTAAAGTTTAGCTTGCTCTTTTATATACATCGATAGGCACCCGCTAGCCTGCTCTCTGTTGACACTAGCCCACTGCTGTGTTTCCAAGGGCCTCTTTTCCATACATCACTTGCCTAAATCGTGTTTTGAGAAGGAGAATGATGTTTGTGACTCCCCACCCCACCCCTCATTAGGAAAATAAAATAATAAATAAATACATAAATAAATAAGGTATGCCGATGAGCCGGGGTGGTGGTGGTGGTTGCGGGGAACAGTCTTGCTGGCTCCTGTGGCTTTTTCTGAGCCGATCTAGCCGAGCGGCCAAACTCAAGCTTGGGGCTCCTCTCTCCAGATGTTGCTGGACTACAACTCCCGTCATTCCGGCTACAGTGACCAAAGGGGGTGTGTGATGTGAGTTCTAGTCCAACAACATCTGGAGAGCCGAGGCTGAGGACCCCAAGGCTAAGAGGCTGAGGGTTGTGAACCAAGAAGCCTCTCGTGCGGATCTTGCTTTGAATCTGGAGTGCGGCTGGTGGTCGTGGTGGGCAAGTCGCTCCCTCTCAGCTGCACCGTGGCTAAACGTGGGCACAGAAGGCCTGCCAGGGTAGGAGATGTCCTGGCTAGCCTGACGTGGCAGGGACTGGGGCACGGTAAACGACCCACAACCAAAAGCTTAGCAAGTGTTGGCATGTTCAAGTGTCAGCATGTTCAAGCAATTACCTGGGAACACCCTGGAAACTGCCTTATACCGAGTCAGACCATTTGCTATCTAGCTCAGCATGGTCTACACTGACTGGCAGCAGCTCTCCCAGGATTCAGGCAGGTGTCTCTCCCAGCCCTACCTGGAGTAAACTGGGCCTTTTGCCTGCAAAGCAGAGGCTCAGCCACTGAGCAATGCCCACGGCCTCCACTGCAAAGGGGAATATCTTATCGTGCTCACCTGTAGTCACCCATCCAGAAGCAAACCAGGGTGGGCCCTGCTTAGCAGGGGGCCAATTCATGCAAGACCAGCTCTCTTCCCCTACTGAATATGTGAAAAGAGCAGATGTTAACGACTCCATGATTGATTGATTACAACTTGCTAAAAAAAATCATAATCAGTTAGCAAAAACAAACCAACAACCCAACCCCAAACCACATGCAGCAACCTATCTGTTTTTGAACTCCTTCTCAGCCCATCTTGACTTTGGGCTATGCAGACCCAGGTGCTCCTACAGGCTTCTGCTGCTGCTGCTGCTGCAAAACTGAAACGATGTCCTCTGGTTCACTCACAAGCCTTTCTTATTCCGGCTTGACTCTTAAAGAGGCAGTACACCACAGAAGCCTCTGCCTTTTCTTGCAGCCAAAAGCAGCCAGAGTGAGTCCCGCCTGTCTCCTCAAGGTAGGACTTCCTCTGTGGTGGCAGCACTGCCAAAAGCAAAGCCTGACACATGAGAGGGGATGCAGGCAAACTTTGAGCCAACATTTACAGCTCCAGGAATTCAACAGGTGCATACACACACACCCCGCCCGTGTGTCCAGAAATGCAACAGGTACCATGTTCCCGGGTGGCTGCAGAAATTCAGCAGGTGCACCTTTTCTCAGCCGGGAGAAATATAGTGATGTTTTGACAATAGATCTCCAGAGGGTGCATCTTCATTATTGATTCAAAGGGCTTTCACCACTGCTATTCCCTCTCCCAGGGCATTCTAGGAACTCTAATGGAGAATTTGTGGCACCCTCAAGAAACGGCAGCTCTGGAGGAAACCATGCCATTAAACCTGAAGTGTTGAAATACCCAGACAAGAGACTGCCTGGTTATAACACCCTTATGCAATCCTTTTGCTCAGGGCGTTTGATAAAAGAAGCCAGAGCTCTTGCCCAAGATCCCCCATGGGTGTTGAAAACGGGGTTGCAGACTACTCCTTTTGAGCTTATTTCACTTTGAGTTTTAATCCCCAGATCTTCTACAGATTCAAAAAGAAGGAGAAAAGTGTCCCAGAATTTGGAAAGAGAAAAGCCAGCACAAGTTGATTTCGACTCCTGGTGCCCACAGAGCCCTGTGGCTGTCTTTGGTAGAATACAGGAGGGGTTGACCATGGCCTCCTCCCACGCAGCATGAGATGATGCCTTTCAGCATCTTCCTATATCGCTGTTGCCCGATATAGTACCAGCGGGGATTCGAACCAGCAACCTTTTGCTTGTTAGTCAAGCATTTCCCCGCTACGCCACTTAAGGTGGCTCAAGTCCTGGAGTTCTGTTGAATGTAAGAAAAGCAAGTGCCATTAAAATGAACAAAAAGTGGCATTAAAAGCGACAGGCAGCAAAAGAAGCAGGGCTGAACGGATGGGTTCAAAGAACCCAGGGCCCCCCCCAGCTCCATCCTTCCCTATGGTCTTCATTGTCTCCCTAACTCCGAGGGGAGGGGTCGCAGGAGAGAGGGGCGGACATGGGCCCCCTCCCTGCTGGCGATGCCTCTGAAAAGAAGCAAATCTTTTGAGTAACTTGGCCCCTGTCCCTGTAATTAGCAACTAGGCCAAAAGGCATCTGAGACAAGGACTCACACCCACCCACTCTCTTCTTGCTGTGTAAGCTACACAGAGAACTGCTTTTGTTGAAAAGTGATATTTATTATTATTATTATTATTATTATTATTATTATTAATTATACAGCCTAATTCAGCCAGGCTTTTAATTAGATATTGTTTTAATTGTGTTTTTAATTGTGTTTTAATCGTGTTTTAATAGTTTTAACGTTTTAAATTTTAATTGTTGAAATGTGTTAATCTTTTTATTGGTTGTTTTTAATGTCTTGTAAACTGCCCAGAGAACTTGCGTTTTGGGCGGTATAAAAATGTGTCAAATAAGTTAGTAATAGTTCACCGAGTTGGCCCTACCGTGAAGCATGGCGAAGCAGCTCTTTGGGGTGGCCCAGCCGTCGGCCCAGTATCCGCTTCCTTGATGGTCTATCGTGGGGTAGGGAAACCCGGCCCGCCGGGGGGGGCGGTTGTTGGCCTCCTTCAACTCCCATCATGGGAGCTGGAGTTCAGCAGCCGCTGGGGAGCCCAGCCTGAGCCCAGCCGGGCTCCTCCTGAAGCCCCTCTTCTCCTCAGGGCCAATGCGACCCCCCCCGTGCCCCTGCTCAAGGCTGGCGTCATGGGTGGGCTCAGAGAAACATCCCCGTCATTGTGTGAGGAGCTGCATTCATGCAGTCAGGTCCTCTGAAGGGCTCCGGTGTGCCTTGCTTAGAGTCCCGGCAGCGCTCGTCTGAGCGACACAGTCTTGGGTCAAGTCAGCGTCCCCGGATGCCCAACGCAGACCGCTTGCAGAAACCAGCTGGGAGGTCGTCTGTATCCACCCAGACTCCCTCACCATTGGCACAGGGGCTTTTCTGTGGTATCAATTTAAAGTTGGCTGTGTCTCTTTTATTTTATTTTTTAAGCTGCCCTTTTCGGTTCTACCCATAAGACAATGTGTTAAATAGATGCCGAGTTTTAAATTGCCTTCACTTGTAATGCTGGATTTTATTCTCTTCTGTTTGCAGGTTTTCTGAGATTTGCTGGATCAAAGTTCACCTACCCTAGCATTCTGTTTCCAGAGTGGCTAACTGGATGACTCTGGGCATTCACAGGCAAGGCAGAAAGGTGATTGTAGATACCTGTTGCTTGCATTGGTATTGTAAGGTAGACTGCCTCTGTACATTGAAGTTGTGTATTATCATGGCCATTGACAGACCTGCCTTCCACGAGTTTGTCTAATCCTTTAAAAAAAAACACCTGCACTAGTGGCCACCACTACACCATGTGGCCATGAGTTCCGTAAATAAATTGTGCATTGTGTAAAGAGGCATTTCCAATTGTCGGTTCTGAACCTGTGGCCAATCAGCTTCATTGGGTCACCTCATATAGTAATATGAAGAGAAGGGGGAAAGTTTCTCTGTTTAGTCCCTGAGCAAGCTGGGGGTGGTGGTGGTACCATTTCAGGGCACGAATAATCCGCGTGAATTTTGACAAGGTTTGCAGCCCTAGAGACGGAAAGAGGTGATAGCATCGAAAAAGCTTTTAAAAGTTTTTAAAACACAAAAGCTTCTCTAAAACTTCATCGATGTTGTTTGAGGAATGGAAGTGAAACTGGGCAGGAATGTTCTCCAAAGATCACGCCATGGAGAGAGTATGACCATCTGTTTGTTGTAACCCTGAAACTGACCCCTTCCTTTGGGGAAAACAGGTCTGCAGTTTAACCCTCCTAATCATTGGGGGGCAGGGGAAAGAAGGGTGGCTAAAACAGGGAAAGCTGCAAGGAGGCCACCACCTCTTTTCCATCTCTAGCGGGTAGAGGCTGCACTCTGAGCACTCATCTCCCAAACAGCCAACATTTGAGCACCTGCAGACCTCGATCACATCCTGTCCCTCCGTGCCCTTTATGGGGGGGGGGGAGAGAGAGCCTCGTTTGGGAGCTGCTTTTGACCGCCCTTCAGAAACCCCCCTTCCAGGACCCCAGACCTTGCCCAGTCAAGATTTATGGTCTGCTTAGCTCAGAAGTTGCTTGCAGAGGGATCTGAAGGGAAGGGACTGCTCCTCTGCCTTCCCTCAAGCAAGCAGATGCCTCTCAGACTTGTTCATGCCTATATTTGGGGAGGGGACGATTCGGCTGGGCTTCTTGGTTCTCTTCCGGGACAGTCTGCAGGGGAGGAGGGAGGGCAGCCTCCACACACCCAATCCTGGGTTGCTGTGCAGGCTTTGAAGAGGATCTGTACCTGACTCTGCCCCCCATCAGGTGGGATTCAGCATCCCTGTCGACGTGGTGCTGTGCTCCCCCCGCCCCCCCCGTCCTGCGGCCTCTCCTTGTTCTCCTCCTCCTTGGATCATTTCGTCCTGAGCCTTCCAGATGACACCCTAGAAGAGCAGTAAAAGGCTTCGACTTGGCAGGATCGCATGGGAAACGACCCCCTAACCCTAACTCCTACAGCCGGGAAAGACCGCTGTTTTTCGGCAGCAGACTTGCAACCACAGAGATGAAATCCGAAGTCAGCCCCGCCCCCCTTGCTCTCAGCGCCTGCAGGGACTGGGGTGTCCCCACTCAGGAAGTACAGAAGCAGCTTGGCAGATCCGCGGGCGGGCGGGCGAGGGCACAACCTCGGGGGGGGGGGGGGCTGCCACGGAGGGCGCCCGCTGCCGGCTGTGCCTCCGGGCTTGCGGCGAGTTCCTCCGCTCCTCTTGCCGAGAGCAGATGGCGTTCTTGGCCACGGCGGAGGGGTGGGAATCGCACAGGCAAAGCCTCGGACGAGGGCTGCCTGCCGCCTGCAGCTGCTCCAGGCAAGAGAGCCCGTCTGCCGCCGCCGCCGCCGCCAGAGAAGAAAGGCAGTTAGTTGGCAACCCGAGGCTCCAGCGAGCGAGCGCGCGCTAGGACCCAGGGCTGCCGGGAGCCGCCAGGGCTGACACACCTGTTCCCCCAGCTCAGCCCGGCCAGACCAGCCCGGGCCGCCGCGGAGGGGCGCAGAGCCCAGCCCGGGAGCTGCCGCCGCCGCCGCCTCTTCGTCCCCCGCCCCGCCGGGCGGTGGGGCCAACTCGGGCGCGCAGCGGAGCGCACGGCTGGCAGGAGCAGCCGAGAGCCACCCGACGCCCCTCGCCGCGGCTTCGGGGCTGTTGTCGCCCGCTGCTGCTGCTGCTGCTGACCTCGCTCCCCCCCCCCGCCCCCGCTCTCTTCCAGCCGAGCCCGAGAAGCAGCAGCAGCAGCAGGAGGAGGAGGCGGAGGAGAGGCTGCTGCTGCCTGCCTGTGGCGCGCCCTGGCGGAGTGGCTGCCGCCGCGGACCGGGAGGAGCAGGCACGCCCCGCCGCCCAGCCCTGCTTCTTCCCGGAGGAGACCGGCGACGGGCTGACGTCTCTGCGAGCAGCAGGATCGGGGCGGGCGGAGCGCCCAGCGGCCCCCGGCTCGGTGGGTGCCGGCCGGCGTCTCCAGCGGGATCCGGCGAAGAGGCTCCCTCCGGGGCCCCTGGAGCCCCTCGCCCCGCCTCAGCCGCCCTCCCTGCCTGGAGGAGCCGCAGTAAGTCCCGGGCACTTCTGGGGGCGCAGCAGCCACCCCCTGGTGGCGGCGGGTGCTCTCGGGGCGTGCCGCTTGCGCCCCCGCCGGGGACTGGGGAGTTCGGGGTGGCCGCTCTGCCCCCGATCCTTCCTTGCCAACTGGCCGATGTCCTCCACCCCACAGTGCAGCAGCAGCAGCAGCAGCACCAGCAGGCGGCGGGGATTTCCAGAAGCCGGCGGGGTCCTCGGCAGAAAGCGCCCCTGGCCGTGGCGAGCGAGGGCCGTGGCGAGTGAGGGCGCGAGCTGGCTGGCGGCGGCGGCCCCGGGATTCCGCCGGAGGAGACGGACTCTGCCCGGGTGAACCTGGAGGGGCAGCGGGCCCGAGGATGGACCGGGTGTGCGAAGCCTCCTTCGGGGAATGCTCGGACCGGCTCCCGGCCGAGGGGGCGAGGCAGCCGCCGCCGCCGCCGCCGCTCCCTCGAGTGCGCCACGTCGCGGACAAAACGGTCTCTCGGGTGAGGCCCCCGGTCAGCATCCTGCTCACCACCCTCTTGTATCTGGGGGAGTTCACCTCGGCCGGCTTCGTGACCTTCGCCTACAGCCGCTCCAGCGACAGCTACTGGATGGGGCTGACCCTCCTCTTCATGCTGATGCCGGCCATCATGGACCAGTTCACGCTCATCTTTGTCCACCGAGACCTGACCAGTGACAAGCCGATGGTCCTCTTCATGCATCTCCTGCTCCTGGGGCCTTTCATCCGGTGAGTGGGGCCTTCCCTCCTCCTGGGGTCCCCCTGAGCCAGGCGCCCCTTGAGTTCCCAGCACTTGCCTCCGGGCCAATAGCCAGACTCAACTTTTATTTGGAGGGGGGCGGGCCCAAAAATAGCGCAGGAGCTTATCTTCTGGCCCTCCTCCGTCCTAAAAGCAAGCCACATTCAGTTGTTTAAAAACTGATACATATATATATGTAGGGGGAGGCAGAGAGAAAGCTAGAGGGGCCAGGCCCACCCTAGCCCCCTGGCTACAGGGCTGGGTGTTTGACTACAACTCCCATCAGCCCCACCCACAATGGCCACACTGGACGATGGGAGTTGGAGTCCAACAACATCTCGGGACCCGGGCTTGAGAGCTGCTGGGATACTTGATAGCGCACAACTTAACCCAACCCAGATCTGTTACCGCCAGAGAGCAGAAGGTGCCCTGTTGCACTCTGCGTTCAGCATGCCGCAGATATTCCCTGGCTTCTGTCTGAATGTGTTCCATGCCAGTGCCCCATATTCCGGAGCAGGCCGCCCGGGTTGGGCAGTCTACAGCAACCATGCCAAGCTGCGTAACTGGCACGACCTGCTTCTGCTTCCATGCAAGGCACCTCCGGGTTCCCCCTCCTCCCATCAGGAAGTTCTGACTGTGGTGTCTGAGGTCTCCCAGGAATCGTCCCTACTTTGTCGAGCTAGACTTTGCAGCCAGAGGGCCTGGAGAGCCGCCTGGCAAACGGGGAAAGCTGCGATCCTCTGAATTCTGCCCGCGGTGATCTCAGAAGCATAAAGCAGACACACGGCCCACATCGTGGCCGTCCTGCGTCTGAGTCCATCGACATGGACATCGGAAGCGGCCTTAGATTGGGGCTGTTCTCACCACTCTAACCAGAGTTGGAAGAGCATCCAGCCAGAGCAGGAGAGCCCTGCGGGCTCCTGACCAGTGGCCTGTCCTTGCAAGGGCAAAGTAGAGGAAGTGATCGTAGTTTGGCCATGGCCAACCCACATTCTGTCCTCAGCATTTTACCCAGGTTTGATGAAGAGCCGGTTCCCACGCAATCTCTCTCCGCTCCTCCTCCCTTGAACCAGTTGCAGGGGAGTCACAGCAGCAGGAGAGAGGGCCTGCCCCTTTCAACTCCTGCCTGTAGGCTTCCAGCGGCATCTGGTGGGCCGCTGTGTGAAACACGAGGCTGGACTGGATGGGCCTCCTTGGGCCTTGATCCAGCAGGGCTGTGCTTATGTTCTTAACTTGAGCCACTAGTGTGATGCAGCTGCAGAAAAGGCAAATGCAGTTTTAGGCTGCATTGACAGAACCATCACTTCCAAGTCATGAGAGGGAAACGGACAGTCTTCCTCCATGGGGCAAGGAAGGCAGCAGCAAGAGGTGGTGGTGGGAGGCCCCTGTGATTGCACATCCTGAGCATCTTGGCTCTTGGCGGAAGGGTGGCTTAAAGTGCAAGGATATCAATGACATTCTGCATGGTGTGGAGAAAGTGGGTAGAGATTTCTGCCCCCGCCCCACCTTGCCCCCTCCGGGGTCTCACCATAAAAGCATTCGTTCAATGACACTGATTGGTAGTCGATTCAGGAAGGACCGCACTGGAATGTATTGCCACCAAATGTGATCCTGGCCACTGGCTTAAACGGCTTCAAAAAGGGGTCACAGTTCTGGACAGACACCTAGAGCCAGAATCCGGCCATTTCGCTCCCTGTTCTCTGCCTGGGGCTCATTCCCAGCCCGCCTGGAGATGATGCTGCCGCCAAGGATTGAACCGGGGACCTTCACCTTCTGCATGCCAAGCAGATGCTCTGCCACTTGGCTCGGGCCCCCGGTAGAAATAAGGATATTGATCGTGATAGCTAATGGAGCCTCCAGGTTCAAAGACAGTGTACCACTGAATATCAGTTCCTGGGGGCAGCTGGTGGGGAGGGATACCACCCTCATTTCCTGCTTGTGGCTTTCCTGGAAGCACACAACTGACCACTACTGGAAACAGTAATCTGGGCTAGATGGGCCATTGGTGACCCAGCCCGGCAATTCTTGCGTCGATTTCCCAGTAGATTGTGCCCCTCATTAACTGGGGTGTGTGTGTGTGTGGGTGTGTTTGTGCCCCATTTTGATTTACTACCTTGGCGGGGGCGGGGGGGGCGGGCACCAGAGTGATTTGGTCAGCCCTGCTTGGAGACCTGAACACACCGGTTAGGCCAGTTCCTGAGGTTTCCCAACACCACCCTGCTGAAAATACATCACGCTTGGGGTTTGTTTTTCTCCTCCTCCTATCCAGTCATTTGCTTCTGGCCACAGCCACATGTGGGCTGGTGTGCAGAGGGGCCTCTGATTGGACCGGCGGCGCCCCCCCCCTCCCGCTGGCCTCCCTTAGCCCCTTTCTCCTGGGTGCCCCACCCTTCAGTTGATGCCTCCCTGTAATTGACTGGAGCGGGGGGGGGGGGCGGGGGGAGCGGGCCTATTTGCAGCAGCGTGAACTCCACAAAGGGCCTTTCTCTGTCTCTGCTCTTTGCAGACTACGGCGCCTCTCTGCCCAGGCCGTATAAGGCTTTAAAATACACACACCAGGCGGGCGGCTACCTTTGCTCCTTCCAATGTAAATAGCACAGCTGTGCCTTTGGGATAAATGAAGTTGTCATGCCAAGGAATGTGTTGTCTCTGCGTATGTGCAGAGTGCCTTTCGTTGCACACTCAGCCCTCACATATTCAGAATTAGGACGCTGGGGTGATCGAGTCCCAGCCCCTTTTTGCCTAGAAGTTAAACACGGGTCCTTCTTGAGTTGAACTCGAGTTGGAGTACTTCAGCAGAGACATAAGAAGCAGCCGGCCTTATGCTGAGTCAGCCCCTTGGTCCATCTCGCTCAGTCCTGTCCACACTGACTGGCAGCAGCTTCTCCAGGCCTGCCCTGCCCCAGTGGCAGTCTGAGTCCAGGGGAGACTCTTCCCCCCATTGCCGGTCGGGCCGGTTTCCTTGGCGAGCTCAGAGGCTGCCTTGGGTGTGTCTCTGTCTCCGGGTCGGTGGGGAAATCGTGGCTTAGGAAGCCAAGTGTTGATACCTGCTGAGAGCGGAGCTCTGAGACCCACCGAGAGAGAGAGAGAGAGAAAGAGAGAGAGCCTGACTGCAGCTCCTTCCTTTGGCTAGAGGTTAGACGGAGAGGCCGGAAATCGGCAAGCCAAACACGTTGCAAACCCCGCAAAGAGAAAGCGAGGGGATTTTCAGTGCGGAGACCAGTCATTCCTCCGTCCTTCCCACCCTCCGCTAGAAATATCACTTTTCAACACAAGAAGTGCTCAAAGCGGTTTACGCAGAAAAATAACCAAGTTGATCAGTGGCCTGGAGCACCTTCATGATGAGGCTGCATACAACCGCTGAGTCTTTTTAGTTGGGAATGGGGGAAGCAACTAAGGAGATACATGAGAGAGAGGTCTATAAAAGTATGCATGGTCCAGAGAAAGTGGATAGAGATTTTTCTCCCTCTCACAACACTAGAGCCAAGGGTCACCCCATGAAACTGATGGCCAGTGAATTTAGGACCCCAAAAAAGGAAGTACTTTTTTCATGCAGTACAGAATTAATCTATGGAACTCTCTGCCACAGGATGTGGAGATGGTCACCAGCTTGGACAGCTTTAAAAGGGACTTTGACCAATTCATAGAGGACAGGTCTATGATTGACTACTACTAGCCTTGATGGCTATAGGCTACTTCCAGGCTCAGAGGCAGGATGCCTGCAAATACCAGTTGCAGGGGAGTAACTGCAGGAGAGAGGGCATGCCTTCCTCTCCTGGTTGGCTTAAAAGTCACAGACAATCCTATGCCTCTTTACTTGAAAGAAGTCCCATGCATTCAGTGGGGCTACTCCCAAGTGAGTGTGCACAGGATTGTGGCCACAGCACACTAACGAAGGATACTAGATGGGAACTATATCTGACCAAATGGACTGGTGTCTTCCTGGAAAACATCTCACTAATGGCTCGTGATTTACAAATTGGATGAAGGCAACGCAATCGTCCATCAAAGAACTGGCATCCTCTTGCTCATTACAGGCACAAAGTTCTTTTGTGCATTAGGGTTTCTCCAGCGTATCCTAAGCCTAAAGAGCCCTTGCTACTAATTGCAGGGTATATATTTGTAAAGGGGCGAAGAGGAAGCTGTCGGATAATGTCACAGCAAAGGCAGGGCAGGGGCTTTATTTATTTTATTTATTATTATTATTACTACTACATTTGATATCCCGCTCTTCCTCCAAGGAGCCCAGAGCAGTGTACATGCTTAAGTTTCTCCTCACAACTACCCTGTGGAGTAGGTTAGGCTGAGAGAGAAGTGACTGGCCCAGAGTCACCCAGCAAGTCTCATGGCTGAATGGGGATTTGAACTCGGGTCTCCCCAGTCCTAGTCCAGCTCTCTAACCACTACACCCCATGGGCTTTGCGTTCATCAAACATTCTTTGGTAGTGCCAGAGTGCCAAGGGCCTCCCGAGACATGGACCTGGCCCTAATCCTTGTTCTGAGATTGGGGGCCACCAGCAGTGTTCCCTGCAATGGGGGTTCCCAGATGTTGACTACAACTCCCATAACCCCCTGCCAAAGACCATTGCTGCTGGGGATGATGGGAGTTGTAGTCCGACATCTGCAGAAGGGCTGGAGTTGTGCAGCTCTGCAGTAGCTGTACAGTGCGGCTGGAAATAGCTGCTTCCTGTCTGTACTTGTTACTAGCTGCATTTTACAGGTGCACATAAATTTTTTTACATGCAGTTGTTTAAAAAATGGCTTGAGGTAGTTTTGCAGATGAATAATGGGAGGGAGAATGAACCCTCCAAAAGACCGGAATTGCCTTCAAAACGACCTTGACAGAATGGAAAAATGGGCGGAAACAGGGAGCGTGGAATTCAGCCTAAACAAGTGCAGCATCCTGCACTCTGGCAAAAATACACCAAAATCCACACCCAACAGATGACCGGTCTAGCGTGGGAGCGACCCGGCTTGGATCTCAGGTGTGCAGTGTTCAAAAATGGGAACCAACAGTGATCTGTCAGGAACAGCTGGAGTGTCTGCTAGCTCCCTGGCTGGGGATGATGGGAGTTGTAGTCCAAAACCTACTGGAGGGCCCAAATGGTGGACCATGCAAGTCACGGAATGGTCCTAGAGACATGCTGTGCCCCTGCTGGGGGCCCCTCCCTCCCTCCCTCTCCCCCCCCCCGCAGGTGCGTGGAGGCCATGATGATCTACTGGACCTCGGGCCGGACGGAGGAGCCCTACGTCTCCATCACCCGCCAGAAGCAGCTGCGCAAGGGCTCGGAGCTGGTGCTGGAGCAGGAGGTGGGCCACTCGGTCCGCAGGCTGGTCACCCACCGCAACGCCTTCCGGCGCATGGCCGTCATCCAGGCCTTCCTGGGCTCCACCCCGCAGCTGACCCTGCAGCTCTACGTCAGCGTGGTCGAGCAGTACGTGCCCACCGGCCGAGGTAAAGGCGGGCAGGAGGGGGCAGTAGGGGCCTCTGCCTCCCGGGGGCGGGGGGGGGCGGCAGACCCTTGCAGGCTGCGGGCTCGGATGAACGCTGCCCCAACTTCTCTCCGCCCTGCCTGCCTGCCTGCCTTCCGCAGGTGGGGGTAGGCAAGCAGCCTGCGCTGACACCCGATCCCGGCAGCCGGCTCCAGGGTGCGCCTGCTGCCCTCTGAGCTGCCTGGGGCTTTGGAGCGGAGCTGGGCACCGCCAGGCAGGCTCTGCGTGGATCCCAGCAGCCCTCGTGGGCAGCCCCGCCCAGGTGCCCGGGAACAGCCGTGGCTCAGTGCTCCAGCAGCTGCTTGGCAGGCGGAAGGTCCCCCATGCCATGGCTGGCCTCTCTGCGTGGAGCTGGGAAGGGCCCCGGGCGAGGAGAGGAGAGTCCCCACTCCTTCCCCAAAGAATTTCCGGGCGGCCTGATTGTGGAACGGCTTTGGATTCTGATTGCCAAACCGGGTTTGAACGAGGTTACCGAACTGGTTTTGAACCTGATTGCTGACCTAGTTTCGGGCTTTTAGGAGTTCATTTCCGGTTCAGGTTTGAGGCAACCCAGGGATTTCAAGTTTACTGGAGAAAATCCTCTCTGAGCCAGTTTCTGGGTTCAGGTTTGCTCCGAGTCCTCGTCTTGCCCATCACGGGTCTTCCACCACCACCACCACCACCACCAGATCAACTCCCAGATTTCCAGGGACTCCTCCCAACCTTGGGTCCCCCCTCACTGTGGCTGGGGATGATGGGAATTGTAGTCCAGCTGCATCTGGGGGGAGGCAAGTGTGGGAGCCCCTGATTTAGAACACTTGGAGGCTGCCGCCCCACCCCCTGCCATGCCGAGGCGGACAACATGGACGCAACATGGAGCAACTGGGCATAGTGAGGAGCTGGCTGTGCTTTCGCTTTGCACAAGCTGTCTGGGGAGTGGCATTTCTCGGGCTGGCCTCTGCATGTCCACAGCCAGAGGCAGAATCTCTCCCCGCCTGGAAGTGTCTGCCTGGTCAGTTTGGAAGGGCTGGCGCGTTTCCCTTCACCCCAGCCTTGCCTTTTGCAAGCTCTCTGCAGGCGGGTGGGTAGGGAGCTGGCCGGCCACCTGCAGGTGCAGCGGGTGGGGGGAGTCAGTGCCGGGAAGAAAGGGGCTCAGCCCTGCTGTGCAGTTTCCCCAGGGAGGAGTCAGTTTGCTGCATTGCTGACTGGGAGCGGCTTTGTCTCCTCACGAGGAGGCAGAGAAAGGCGCTCCCTGCCAGCGATTCCACAAACCCCTGGCTGCAGAAACGGGGCACCGTGTGTGTGTGTGTGTGTGTGTGTGTGTGTGTGTGTGTGTGTGTGTGTCCCCCTCAGTGCTGGCCAGGTCCCCTGCAGGTGTGGCCACTGCCTGGGAGAGGGTCTGTCGGGACCCCCTCCGGAGCCTGGCGAGAAGCGAGTGGTGGTGGGGGGGAGTGTGTGAGCATCTCCCCAGGCCTCGTCTGGCAAGTTAGCCATGCGGCCACCCTGGCCTTTGCAGTGAGGGGCTGTCCAGGCAGGTGTTTCCCTCCTCTGGAGTCAGATGGCCAGACAGGCTTGCTGTTGCAGGACAAGCCCGAAGCTCCGACTCGGGACGTTCCCCTCCCCTCCCGCCCCGCCCCTTCGACCCTGCGGTCTATTTTGGGCCCAAGAATCTGGCTCGCTTGCTTCCTCTGGCAGCAACTGATCCAGCACCTGTGCCCAGTCATCTCCGCCTGGCAGCCCTTTGCCCCAGGGAGCCTCGGAGCCCCTTTTCCTCCTTGGCGGCGTGCAGGGAAGAAAGAGAGAGGCGCTGTACTCAGGAGCACTGGCTCCGTGGCGCTGCTCAGACGTGCACCTCGGTAAACTTGGAGGCCCCCCCCCGCCCACGGCAAGCTAAGCATCCTTTTTTGGCACGCAGGGTCTTGAGGGCACAGACCACTCCACCCAGGACAGACTAGAGAGGATTTAGGGGCCCCCAGGGGGCATGGAGGCCCTGGACCTTGGCCCCCAAGTCCAGGGGGAAGAGTGCCTCTGGTGCGGTACCAGTTAGTTCCACACTCCTGTGGTTCTTGGGGCTGTCACTTGGTTCAGGAGACTGTAGTCAATAAGCGAAACCAGTTTTAATCGGTTCATTAGTTCAATCCATGTCAATCTGCAGAGGATTGAAAGTGGTTTGGGGGGAAAGCATCCTTTCTTTGGTTTGAGGTGGCGCATGTGTATGTCACAGGAGGCAATTTCTCTCCTGTGTGTAAAAGAGAAAGAGGAATACTTCTTCTCCGTGTGTGTTGGAAGAGGCACCCCCAGCTTTCAGAGAAGCAGGAATGCCTCTTCTTCAGGGGCACTCTTGCCCCTGGACTTCAGAGCCAAGGTCCAGGGCCGCCACACCCACTGGGGCCCCCAAATCCTCCGTAGTCTGTGCTGGGTGGTGTGGTCACTGTGGCATGCCACTGACCCGCACTGCGCCGGGCGGCTGGATAGGATCGTGACCTGCGCCGGGTGCTTTAGAGGCAGCGGAGAGTGGGGAAAGAAATGCGTATGAAGGGAGTATGTTAAGTTCCATGCTGAAATGTTCCTGCTACTGTATATTTGCATAAGTATAACTCTTCTCTATTCTTACATTCTTGTGAGTTCAGTTGCTGTTTGTGCTCTCAAGAACCGATGTGTTTGTGTTTGTCGTGTGTGTATAAGGGGATGATGCTTAAATTGCAGTGGAGGGGGGCCTCCAGTGGGGGGAGGGGTGGCCTCCAAAGGTCTTTAGGTCCAGGCTCCCAAATTACCTAAGAGCACCTCTGCTCTTCTTAGAGGCATTCCTACTTATGTGAGAAGGGGAATTCCGCTTAGAGCATATTAGGAGAGACATTTGCACCTGTGTGAGAAGGGGGAATGACTCTTCTCAGAGATGATGATGACGATGATTAATAAGAGGCATTCTTACATAGGTGAGAAAGGGGTAGTCCAACCTTTCAGAGAAGGGGAGATGCCTCTCCTTAGAGAGCATTAAAAGAGGGATTCCCACTTTGTGGAAAGTCACTTTAAAATGCTTTTAGTCTCTTAATCTAACCAGTGTATTGATTGAAGGTTGCGCCTTTCCTTGTGCAGCCATTGTGGATGCCTCGATGGCACCCTTTCTCTGCTGGGCCATCACACCAGCTGCCTCTCTGTGCTCACGGCTGGCTTTCCCTCCCCCTTCTAGCGGTCCTGATGAGTATCTGCCTGGTGTCGATCACCTACGGAGCCTTGGTCTGCAACATCCTGGCCATCCAGATCAAGTACGACGACTACAAGATCGACCTGCACCCCTTGGCCTTCGTCTGCATCGTCCTGTGGCGCAGCCTGGAGATCTCCACTCGCATCACCGTCCTGGTTTTCTTTGGCAGCGTCTTCAAGGAGTACACGGTGGCCATTGGGTCAGCCAACTTCCTGGTCTTCTTCTTCATGCCCTGGGTGCAGCTATGGCGGAGTGGTGGGCAGCTGCCCGAGAGCGTGGAGAAGAACTTCAGCCGGCTGGGCACCATCGTGGTCCTCCTCTCCATCACCTTGCTCTACGGCGGGATCAACATCTTCTGCTGGTCGGCTGTGCAGCTCCGGCTGGCCGACCGGGACTTGATTGCCAAGACGCAGAGCTGGGTGTGCCTGGTCGTCTACTACATCGTGCGCGGGCTGGAGAACAGCGTGCTGATCCTCGTCTGGTATTTCTTCAGGACGGATGTCTATGACAACATCTGCCCGCCTTTCCTGGTGGTGCAGCTGCTGGTGGGCTACTGCCTGGCCATCGCCTTCATGCTGCTCTTCATGCAGTATTTCCACCCCTGCCGCCTCCTCTTCACCCACAACGTCTCGGACTACTTGGAGTGCGTCTGCTGCCGGCGGAGTGGGGCAGTCGGAGCGCTGCGACTCGAGCCCCCCTACGAGCCTGGCGTGAGGCACAGCATCGTCTGAGGAGACGGAGCCAAGCCAGTCGGGAGCCGAGCTGCGGACGGGAGCAGCCCGTGCCACGCCCCGCTCTTGCCTCGCCCTCCACTCACACCGAGGAAAGAGGCCTTGGTTTGACGGTGCTACAACTTACAGGTGGGGCGGCGGCGGCAGCCAGCCTGGCCTTCTAGAGCACCATCTGGACATGTGCAGCGGGCGGCAAGGGTGCACTTTCCTTCACCTTACAGCAGAAGCAGGGGTGGCCATTGGCATCGCCGTATGTCCCTGTAGCAGAGGCAGATGTATGGAAAGGATGAGTGGTTCGAGCTGCCGGTGGTATTCCCTGCCACTGGAGGACTGCGTTTTAATTTCCGGACGAGAGCTGTTTGCTAGTCTCCGGGCCCAGGTCGCAACCAACGGCAAAGCACTGAGCTGAAAGGCACTCAGCTGGATTGAAGGCTATGTCGGGTTAGCATCAGTAGGGCGAAAGGGAAGATTCTTCTGAAGGCCTGTGGATCTTGCGGCTGGGCACGTCCCTCCAGCACAGAGCACCACAGTGACGCTGCAGCCTCCCTCACATTCCAGGATGGCCTGGAGACGTGGCCTAACCTCACCATAGGCTGTGCTAGATCTTTCCCCAGCCCTAGAGATCTGCTGTTTAGGAATTCTGTATCTATTTATTTGTTGACCTGAGAATGGGCACATTTTAAACTCAACGTGCTGGGATACATTTGAAAGGAACTGGCCTTGTTTCACGGCTCTTGTTTCTGGTGTGCCGTTCAGGGCAGAGTCCCTCATGCTCTGGTTGGGGGAGCTTGGCTAGTCCTGGGCGAGGGTCAGAGTTAAGGGGAATGCACCTTCTGCTGCACCAACTATTCAGCAGGGCCACCTCTGGCTGTGTTTTCATTCATTCCTCTCAGAGGAAGGGCTAGTCTAAGAGCTGACCTATTTAGCAGTGGCCTTCTGTGGTCGGCGGGGTAGGACCTCTTTGGTGTGGCAAAGTCTGGGGTTGAATTCAGCCCTTGTAGGAGGCAAGGGCAATCAGTTCCTTTTGTGTGCAAACAGTGATGTCAAGAGGAGGTCAGATGTCAGCAGTTGGGTGGTGAACTGGAAAGATGGGGAACTCCCGAAGTAACCAGTTCTTTCGATTTATGCAAATAGAAGCTGGTTTTAACAGGGCGTGACCCAAACTCGGTTGTGTCACAGGATGGGCCCAGTTTAGACTCCCTAATTTCCATCCCAGAAGGAGAACCCTATTGCCCAATACCCGGGACCTCCAAGCAAGGAAGCCTTTTCCACATCAGAGCTGTCCCCATCTTTTGGTACATGCAGATGCCTGCAGTTTTTCAGGAACCGAGCACACTGCTCCAGAATGTCGGTCCCTCCGTTTTATAAGTGCCAGGGGCTTCGGGCTGGGTGGGACCTCCTCTACCAATCCACATAGTCAAGAGGATCCCATCTGGAAGGAGCTTGAGGCATGCAGCCAGGACTTCTGGCTTCCAGAGAGCATCAGTGCCTCCTTACATCCACATGAGGCCTGGCTTCCTGGTGCCTTGGCCCCTGCACGGCCGACGAACGGTCCAGATGTGTCCAGCTGCCATCATGTCCACGAATGCAGTTTAGCGCCTCATGTCTTCTCGGTCCCTGCTGTTCTCCCCAGTTCCCTTTTTGCAATGGGGCGGTTGGGGGGGGGCGACGACGACGTTTGTTTACTTCCTTTCTTGCTGATTATGGCATTGGCCTTCTGGCACCTTGGTTCCCACATCTATTCTCAAGCCCCCTGGCAATCTTTGAATTCTCTTTCCCACACCTCAAGTCATGCTCCAGAGGTTTCTCCACTGCAGTCCCTGAGAACTGCAGCATGGAAGAAGAAGCATCCCTGCAGGAACGGAGCTGGTCACCTTCCCTGTCCTAAACTTGAACCACAGTTTTAGAGGTGCCACTAGGTGCTCAAAGGAGCTGAGACCCGGGCCCACCCCTTGATGATTAAACCTGGCCATGCCCCCACCTGAGAATCATTGCGTATGCTTTTAACGACTCTAGTATTAGAATACAGCACCTATGGAGGTGGACGTGGCAGATGGCCAGGTGAGGCCAGCAGGTCTCCCCCCTGCTCTGTGCAGGTGCCCCCCCCAGCTGCGCTTCCCTTCTGGAAGAGGTCAAGGAGGAGGGAGGGGGCTGGTGAGCTTCAGGGCTCCGATCCATTCGCTGGAGGTCTGTGCCTCAGGGGCCACGCCCTGATGACATCCCTCCAACACCCAGCACATAGCAAGCCAGTTCAGCAAAATACAAAGAGGCATCCCCACCTCCCGGGTAAAGTCCCACAGACTTGGACCATCTCCAATCTGGCTTTCACCAACAGCAGTTCAGGAAGGCCCAATGAGAGCTGAGGGCAAGCTGGACTCCAAAACCTCTAGGGAAGCCGTGACCTCGGTTTGCATTTTGCGATGGTGTAATTCTTGATTATTGGCCTGTGCCAGCTTCCCAGACCAACAGGGTTCTAGGCTCAAAGAACCCAATCACAACTGATGTACTCTGGTTCCAGATATTTTCTAACAGTGACCCAATTCAAGCTTGTCATTTTGGGTTAGCAAGGGGTTCTTAAAAACCCTGAGACAGATTGGGCGCTATGTGTTAAGATGTAGAATCACAGAACGTCGAAATTGGAAGCGTTTTCAGAGGACTCAGTGCACAAAACTGCTACAGCATCCTTGGCCAGGGGCTCTGTTTGGAAACTTCTAGGGAAGAAATGGAGAAAAGAATCCAACACTATGCCCCCCCCCCTTTGCTCACTGCATGGGCTTCTCTTGGACCTCATCTAGCTAATGCCAGAGGCACTCTTATCCCTAGACTTCAGGGCCAAAGTCCAGGGCCTCCACAGCCCCTGGCGGTCTCCAAATCCTCTTTAGTCTGTCCCGGGCGGTGTGGTCGCCTGGTGGAGCATGATGATGCTTAATTTGCAGCAGAGAGGGCCCTCCAAAGGCCTTTAGGTCCAGGCTCCCAAATTCCCTGGTACACCTCTGCCCAAAGCAAGCCTCATAGCCCCAGACCAACCAGCCCGCTGATCTGTGTGGGATCTGTGAGGCAGTGGGGATAACAAGATATATGGAGAGGGTTCGGCATAGATCTGGGTGGAGACCCAAGTGCTTTCCTCCAAGTCAGAAGAGAGAGATACTCGGCGGAAGTGTGACGCGGGTCACTCGCCCATTTCACACAGGACTGGAAAAGCAGAAGTGATGCCACAAGCCGTTCACGATGGAAATCTGCTTGAAACTCCTCCCTTTACTCGTGCTTGACAGCATGGCTGTGCAGGGGAGACCTTTGCTGTATCCGAGCAAATGCTGATCCACAGATGTGGCAGAATCACAAGATGCCGCTTTTCCTTGGAATGTACCATACAAGCCATGGGGGTGAGGGTGGGGAATCACATGTTGGAAGGCTCCCCCTCATTCAGAAGCAAAAATGAAACCCAAACCTTGCATGCACGTAGACAATGAACCTTGTTCTGGCCTGAGCCATCATTCAAGGGAGGTAGCAAAACTGACTGGCTGGCCATACCCTAACCTGGAGTCTGGTGCCTTATGTGTATTGCTTTATGAACCAAATTTATAGAACACCCAAGCTGGAAGCAAAGCAAAAAATACAAATACAAATGTGTGTGTAGGGGGGCGTTACTGGTCATGAGAGAAGAGCCCCCTGCAACCTGCAGTGTATGTATGCTTGTCTTGAGTGTCGCAGCAGAGAGGCAGGCAGAGTTTGATGAGCTTCACGGATGTCTCATGTTGATCTGAGGTCTACTGGGACAAAGAAAACCAATGACCGCCCCCCCCCCCATTTCCGGCAAACACAAAATCCAGCAGTTTTTGGCTTCCGTCCTCAGCACTAACTGAGGCACATGGTCTCCCTGGAAGAAGGCAGAAGCCAAGAGACACACAGTGGGGTCTTTAGCAAAGATGGTACACTCAAGTCAACAGAAGCCAAATTACACAGTATTACTGAGTGGTTGGAGGGCATTCAAACTCTCCCCTCTCAAGTCAAATCCCATTTCCAAATTCTGTTTGGGTCTCTAAAAAAGGCTTAGCTAATTCTGTATTGTAAGAGCATAAACTGCCTGCTTTAAAAAAATGCTGGAAACTGAATTAACTGCTGCAAGCTTGTTTCTTGGAATGTTTTCATGCATGGAGGTCGTCATTTGGAAAGGAATCAGTCAGAGGCAACTATCTCCTCAAAATGATGGGTTTGTAGCAGGCTGCACAACATTGGCCCGCCAACTTCCCTTGGACTACAACTCCCATCATTCCTGGCCATGGTGGCCAAGAGCCAGGGATGATGGGAGTTGTAGTCCAACATCTGCTGGAGGGCCAAAATAGTGCAGCCCAGATCTGTAGTGTGTCTTCTGCAATAAGGCCAGCAAAGTCTGTGATCGGAATTTGTTGCACAGGTGTGGCTGTGAACGGATATTGCTACCCTTTTTAATTAGTCATCTGGTTCATTATAGGAGGTGGTTTCTGCCGGCATTTCATTCCTAGCTGAGGAAATGCCTGCTAATAGGCAGGGAGTCACCACTGGGGGGCAGACCAGCCTTGGAGCCAAGTGAGGCAGGGCAAAGTGGTCAGGAAACAGAGCTCAGCGAGGAAGACCCGTCGCCTCTTTCAAGTGCACCAACATTCCAGTTTTGCCACTCGTCCTGTGCTGGATGCGACCTCTTGGCGCGAAAATGGCCATTTTCATTATGAATGTGGAATATTGGAGCTCAAGGGCTGGCTGACATCTTTTGCAGGGGCAAACATGACATCTCAGGAGCTGCCAGCTGCTAAGGACCACTGCATGTTGCCTGTCAAGTGCTGTTTGGTGCTCAGTATTGTTCCTTGTCAAGTATAAAAGACAATCAAATACTACATACCATTGCATGGCAGCATTATGAAACTATTGTCAAGTAGAAAAGACCACGACACGCCAAGTTTCAAATACTGTCAAATACCAAACCCTGAAATAAAATGTCACAGGATGTCCACAGAGATAGTGAATGTTTGGCAAATATCCAGGCCAGGCAGCCTGAGCCTATCCAGGTGTATTTGGAAGCGAGTCCCATTGGTTTCTGTGGGGCTTACCTCCACCTAGACATGCACAGATGTGTGCAGCCGTACACCAACCTTTCCTGACAAGCATACTCCTCCTAGTGCAAACCTTCAGCTCCGGTACCCCATAGAGATTTTCAGTGTGTGTGTGTGTGTGTGTGTGTGTGTGTGTGCACGCATGTGTGGGCATGCACACATTTAATGTTACAGTGATGAGACAGGCTACTCCAGTCCCTGGCTTCCAACAGGCTTTTATAGGCACTGGCTCACATCCACACTAAGTTACTCATAAGCAGCCTGATTGGAATTAATGGGGCAAGACGTTTCCTTGTCCTGCTAATCTCAGTGGGTAGCACCCACTCCGTGCTAGTTTTTTGGGGGTGGTGGGAAGGGATCCGTAGGGCCACATGGGAGGAAAGCCATCCAGTGCAACAGGGGTTTTCAAAGTTGGGTCCCCAGATGTTGCTGGACTGCAACTCCCATTATCCCTATCCTTTGGCTATGGTGCTGTGGATGATGGGGGTTGTAGTCCAACAATAGCTAGGGACCCAAGTTTGAGAGTCCCCTGGTTGACATTTTTCTGGCTGACATGATCATTACTCAGGGATCACTGATTTCTTTGCATCCTTGAACTAATTTGGGAATTAAATTGGATCCAGGCTGATCGGAATAGACACTGAATCATGTCCCTCTTGTGATGGTTTGAGCTAGAAAACCAGCTACTTAGATGCCTTCTTACTGGCAAGCACCTTACTTTCCAGTAAGTCTGCTGCAGTCCGCTAAAAATAACAAAAACAAGGAAGCGAGATCATTTTTCCTCATAACTCTGGGGCAGCGAGGGTTTTGCGGGAACCCTGTAAACCTTTTTGTGGAGGCTTTTTATGAGCATGAGCTCTTATCACAAGGGCGGGGGCGTGGAGGCGGCAGCAGGAGGAGAATCTCATTGCAGGAGGTTATTGGAGCAGCTTTCAGCAGAACTGAAAGAAGAGTGGCCAAAGGTCAAGCTAAAATGGCATGGAGTGTCAGCCCCAAACGATGCCATAATCGACATGACGATAAGAACATAAGAACAGCCCTGCTGGATCAGGTCCAAGGAAGCCCATCTAGTCCAGCATCCTGTTTCGCACAATGGCCCACCAGATGCCTTTGGGGAGCCCACAGGCAGGAGTTGAAAGGGGCAGGCCCTCTCTCCTGCTGCTCCTCCCCTGCAACTGGTACTCAGAGGCATCCTGCCTTGGAGGCTGGAGGTGGCCCACAGCCCTCCAACTAGTAGCCATTGATAGACCTCTCCTCCATGCAGTTAAGATCTCCATGACGATCTTGAGTACAGAGAGCATCTGGGCATATTGTTGTGCGGGTCTCCTCAGTGATGACTTTGAGCATAAGCACAGTCCAGAAACAAAGAGGACCACTGGCAAACCAGTGGTCTCCACAGAGCTGTAGTGAGTTGACCTCTGCATACCTGAGGAAGGGTGCCAAATGCTGGAGCGGAAATACGACACTCTAGGTTCTTCCTAAGTAGAGGCCGACTCCCTTTCCGTCAGATTCAAAGCACTTTATTACATAATGAGAATCATGGCCAGGCCTTTGCCTAACACACACAGTTAGTTAATGGTGGTGACGTATGATAGACTCATTCTTATCTTTGTGTTAATCTCTAGTTATACATAGGCTCTTGTAAACTGAGCATCCTCCCCACCCCTAGAAGGAGCAACCATGGTTCTTCTAGACAAGATAGATTCTGGTCCCAACTACACATGTAGGCTCTTCAGAGTACAGTAATCCCATTGTTCATGGATCCCCCAAGCCCTCCTTATCACACATTCCAAAAATCATCAGTTCATCCTAAACAGTAACTTTGGCTCACTTTCTCATCAGGGATTTGAGGCCTAGTAGCTCAGATTTCTGCTACAATCAATGCCACCCCTTAAGAACAGAAGAACAGCCCTGTTGGATCAGGCCCAAGGAGGCCTCTCTAGCCCAGCATCCTGTTCCCCACAGTGGCCCACCAGGTGCCTCTGAGAAGCCCACAGGCACGAGGTGAAGGCACGCCCTCTCTCCTGCTGTTGCTTCCCTGCAAGCGGCATGTGGAGGTATCCTGATGCTCTTATTCTGGAGTGTTTGGTTTTCACCAAATAAAACATTTGTGATCGTGTCTGAACAGTTTTCAGTTCATCTGAGAGCATTATTCCAGAAGCCTTGTGGGTCCTCCACATACCCAGAATTATCCAGGATGGATCATCCAGATTAAAAATTTGACCTTTTCGGTCACAATCACACAGTTTTGTTCGGCAAAGATCAAGCCCTGCCTTCCGAAGTGAGAGCCTCATCCTGTCTGTCATGCGTGGTGGTGATGTGTCAGGTACAGCAGGCATCATGGTTTGCAGCATCAGGACCTGGACGGCTTGCCATCACTGATGGGACCATGAATTCAGCCGCATGTCAGAAAATTCTGGAGGACAATGTCAGGCCATCTGTCTGTGAGCTGAAGCTGAGCCAGAAGTGGGTCATGCCGCAGAACAATGACCCTAAACTTTCAAGTTAAGCCTACCAGAGAATGGCTGAAGAAGAGGAGATTTCACATTTTGGAGTGACCAAGTCAAAGTCTTGACCTAAACCCTATGGAAATGTTGTGGCAAGACTTCAAGTGAGCAAGGAAGCCCTCCAATGTCACAGAGCTGGAACAGTTATGTGTGGAAGGATGGGCCAAGATTCCTCAAGCCAATGGGAGAGACAGAGCAGCCGTTTCAGGACGCGTTCAGATGCAGTTTTTGGTGCTCAAGGGGAGGTGGCACCAGTTCCTAAATTCAGGGTTCACGTACTTTTCCACACAACAAGGAGGTTGGTTGCTACCTCTTTCTATTGAGTGAATATTCAGAATATTTCCTTTTGCCTGAGTTACTTATTCACTGAGTAACTAATTCACTTACTTTTCTATCTTATCAGGGTTTAGCTGAGGATCTATCCATGTTTTGAATAAGAATTGTGCAAACATACAGACAACCTTGGGGGTTCACAAGCTTTTTGTCAGCACTGTAAATCTAAAATAAGGGTATTTTCTGTGCTCTTTTTGATATTGTTTGGTTAGTTTTATGTGATGCATTATTTTGTGTGTGTTCTCAATGAAAAAATGACCAATACATACAGTAGTTTTAAATAAACACTTCACTAAGATGCAACAACTCTGAAAAGTCTTCAATTCCTTTGTGAGTATATTTTTGTATGCCATCTTTAGAGTCTTGTGGGGCCATCAAGTGGGATGTAATGTTTTACACTAAATATTTATATTTATTTTCTTTTTAAAAGGATAACCTGTCAGTTTTCACACTGGGAGCTCATGATGGCTTACAATAATAACATTAAAATAGCAATTAAAAAGAAAAGAAAAGTGAACTGACCTCAGTCTCCCAGATGTGATTTTATGCATGAAACCTTTGGTGCATTCTCTGATATGCCAATCAAATACTGATATGACCTGAACTGAGTGGAAAGAATTTTTGTAAGCCCAGAAGAGAAAAAATACATCTATTTCCTTTTGGTAAGTTCAGCTGGGAAAAACCCAGCCAGGCTCCTGGGCTGGGCAAGGCTGAGGATTTGGTATTTCCTCCCTGCAGGAAGTGACAGGGAGAGAATTGCTCACAAGACACCTGGGCAGAAGCACACCTGGAGGCAGGTTCTTTCAAAAAGGTTAATTGCCTCCAGCAAATGCAAGAGAAGATGGCCTCAGTCAAGACTCTGTAGGACTTCAGGATGGGGAACTGGGCTGTGAACCACTGGTTTCCCGCCTTGGTGATTGTGAGTAATTCTGGGCTTTGCCCAGTTCGGAATGGATGGCGTGTTGGGTGGGTAAAGGCAAAAGGTTGCATGCCAAATCTTCGTGCTTGGTCACATGCTTTGTGTGCAGGGAGTTCTGGGTTCAGTCCCTGGCATTTCCAGTTAAAGGGGAACAGGTGCCCAGAAAGATCGCTGCTGAAGATGAGCCGCTGTCAAGATGAGAAGGCGGCTTCTCAGGGCTCTGACGCTTGGGCACCCCGTAGTTATTCCTTCATGAAGAAGACATGTCCTCCTTGTTTATCTATGTCCTGCCAAATTGTGGGGCAATTTGTAATCCAAACTGTGGGGCAATTCAAGATTGAGTGTATGGTAGCCACTGGAATGTATGCCCAGCTGCATCTTTTGCCACACAGGTGTGTGTTTGTTCTGTCCTTCCTCCAAGGAACAAGGGTGGCCTACCTTTCTCTTCTCCCCCTTCCCGTGTTACCCTCACAGCAATCCTGTGAGTAGGTCCCTGCCCACAGCAAGCTAGCTGTGTGCTTGGCTGCAGAGAACCTTCGGTTTTCTTCAAAGCTCAATGATATCAGTCATGATGGAGAACATTCTCTGAAAGACTGGTGGCTTGCTGCTGTGAATCCTGCCCTGCAATGGAAAGCCAGAGGTGACGAGTATGTTCTGCCAGCCATGGTGATCCTGACGCTTGAGCAGTGGCTTGCCTGCTGGAGTCACTCTCGACACTCGATCAGGACTGTGTTTCGTCTCTCCAGCTGTGGCTGGCTCGTTTGACGCCCGTCACCCCTGCCTATTGGTCACGATTGTCCTCCCGGAGTCGGGGATGATGGGCATTATAATCCAACAACAGGTGGGGGCCCAAAGTGGTGCAGCCGTGGTTGGCTGTGTTAAATAAATGAAGGAGAGTTTCCTTTCCGAATAAGACAAACGGAGCCTGCTTTTAAAAGATGTAATTCCTCCTATTTGAGAGGTGATCCTGGAAAACTGCAAGAACTGACCTCCCTCTTTTCTCTCTGTCCTCTAGGCTGTTTGGCTGGGATTGAATGTCTTAATCTTTGTGATTTATTTCCTGACATTTGACAGAGGGGAAAAATATTTCTACACCAGGCAGATCCTTGGGGTAAGTATCCCATTAGTATCTGTAGAAGCCTTTGCCCTTTTGCCACAGGAACCTGTCTTACAGGATAGAGTAATGATAATGATAAGGCAAAACTCCTTTGGGATTTTAGAATACGAACAGATAGGCATTTAGCGCACAATATGCCAGATCTGACAGTCATCGAGAAGAATTGGGTTCTGATAACTGATGTTGCAATCCCAGGGGATAGAGGGGTTGCCAAAAAACAATTGGAGAAAATAACCAAATCCAAGGACCTTCAGATTGAAATTGAGCAGCTCTAGAAAGAGAAAACAGTAGTGGTGCCAATAGTTGTGGGTGCCCTTGGTGCAGTACCAAAAGAACCTGAACACCATCTTGACACCTTGGGCATTGGTACAATTCCAACACGTCAGCGACAGGAGGCCACACTACTCAGGGCAGCATGAATTCTACGACGCTGTCTTTGATTTTTCTTTGGTCCTCCTAGACCCTTGGAAAGGGCCCGATAATTAAAGTACCAAATCCAGTCAATAACGTCTGGTAGACTGTGTGTAAATAGATGATCATCATAAAGAAATAAACTGTTGTTTCTTAAGCTCCTAAAGAAACCTCAATAAGCTGCAGTGTAGACATAAAATTAAGCCTGACGAGACGCTGACTGCACGTTTGCACTAAAAACAGACAGGTGCATAAGGAGACGGGAGGATGGGGTGGGCGTAGGGAGGTGCAGTGCCGAAAGGGAGGTGCAGGGGCTTAGCCAGGGGAGAGGCACAGACGTGTCCCCTTAGCTAAGCAAGGCCCACCCTGGTTGCATATGAATGGGAGACTAGAAGTGTGAGCTCTGACAGATATTCCCCTTAGGGGGATGGAGCCGCTCTGGGAATAGCATCTAGGTCCCAAGTCCCTTCCCTGGCAGCATCTCCAAGATAGAGCTGGGAGAGACTCCTGCCTGCAACCTTGGAGAAGCTGCTGCTAGTCTGTGTAGACAATCCTGAGCCAGATGGACCAAGGGTCTGACTCAGTCTATGGCAGCTTCCTGTGTTCCTATGGTGAGGGGTGGGCAGGCTAGGGAGGGACCTCTAATAGCAAATCCCCCACATCTTTGCAAGCCACAATTCTTCTTCTTTTTTCCTTGGGGGGTGCGGGGGGGTGCATGGCAGTTCAACTGGCGTAGAGCGGATCTGTAGGAGTCCCTTGTCTGGCAAACATGACCCCCTGCATCCTCTGTGTGTCTGCAGTCGGCCTTGGCCTGGGCCCGTGCTTCCGCCAAATGCCTCAACTTCAACAGCCTGCTGATCCTGCTTCCCGTTTGTCGGAACCTTCTCTCCTTCCTGAGGGGCACCTGCTCCGTGAGTATGGAGCCAGGCCCGGCTGCCCCCTGAGCCCCCAGGGCAGAGTTCCTCGGTGGGGAAGGGGCTCTTGTCTCCGGGTCCTGGCTGGAAGTTGCAGGGGCTGCATTCCAAGGAGGGAGTCCTAGAACTGGAGGAAGGTGCGGGCGTATCGCTGCTGCCTGTGGTGGTTGCTGAGTAGGAGAAAGAGGAGAGGGTTCTGTTTCTGCTCAGAACCACCCCTTCTCTTATGATCCCCCCCAGTATCTCAGGCCACATCCTGGCACTGAAAACAGGTTCTAGAACCTGCGTTAAACTGAGTCCCAGACAGGAGAATTTCGGCAAACACAATTTCTCCCATCATATAAGAACACAGAAGCTGCTGTATGCTGAGTCAGTCCCTAGGTGCATCTGGCTTCTTATTGTCTGCACTGACTGGCAGCAGCTCTCCAAGGCTCCAGCCTTACCTGGAGGTGCTGCTGCTGCCGCCAGGGAGGGAACCTGGGAGACCTTCTGCCTGCAGATGTTCTGCTCTGGGCTACAGCCCCACACCCTCAGAGGGATATCGTGCAGCAGACAGCAGTGCTCACGTGGAGTCACCCATTCCGATGCTGACCAAGGCAAACCTTCCTTAGCAAAGGGAACAATGCATGTTTACTACCGTAAGACCAGCATACTGATATTTTCCCTTTTCCATACCATTCTTTATCTGGTAATGGACTAGACTGAACAGTTTCTTTACAGACTTCAACAGGGGATATGCTTAAAGCGGGGTGGGGGTGGGGGGGTAACCGCTGCGTGGGTTATGTACCTCCTCCTGCCCACCAGTTCCCCCCCCCGCCACCCCCCTCACTTTTGCCTAGCATGGATTTGGGAATCCTGTGTTTTCCTACGAAAGCAGGGATGCTCAGACTTGGGCCCCGAGACGTGTTTGGACCACAACTCCCATCATCCCCCTTTGGCCATTGTGGCCAGGGATGATGAGAGTTGTAATCCAACAACATCTGAGGTCCCACATTTGAGTAAAGTAAAGTTGCGCTGTTGAGTCGGTGTATTGACTCCTGGCGCCCACAGAGCCCCGTGGTTGTCTTTGGTAGAATACAGGAGGGGTTGACCATGGCCTCCTCCCGTGCAGTATGAGAGGATGCCTTTCTGCACCTCCCTATATCGCTGCTGCCCAATATAGTACCAGCGGGGATTCGAACCAGCAACCTCTTGCTCGCTAGGCAAGTTACTTCCCTGCTGCGCCATTAGGTGGCTTCACACATTTGAGTACAGCTGCCTTAAGGTGCCGTTCTGCCCTGTTGGATTGCGTCCGCCTCCTCTGTGTCTGACTGCTTTCTGCTGCTGTCCAGTGCTGCAGACGCACCATGAGGAAGCAACTGGATCACAACTTGACCTTTCACAAGCTGGTTGCCTACATGATTGTCCTGCACACAGGTAAGTCCTGGCACCATCTGTGGGCTTCCTTTCTCTGGGTAGAACTCCCTGAGACGCCCCACAAAGACCTAAAGAGGGATGAAATACAGCGCCTGCCATCACTAGAACTCACGTCTATTTGGTGGGTGGGGTGTTCCTTTGACTTGCCTGGTCAAAAATCTAAATTTATATTCGAATTCGAATTAATTCCCCGTGAAGGACACTGTTGGGCTCAGGGGCTATGTTGCTAAGGAATGTGAAAGGGTCATACTTAAGAAAACGAAGAGACCGCGTTCTCAGCATTGGGTCCCCAGGTGTTGTTGGACTACAACTCCCATCATCCCCAGCCACAGCAGTCTTTGGGCCCCTCCAGGACCCCCGCCTCAGCTCCACAGGCAGAGGCACCCAGCGGAGCGCGTGTCTCCAAAGAGGAGAGCAGGAGGAACTTGCAGGAGCAGAGAGGAACCATTTGTCCTCCTTGGCTCTGGAGAGGAGGAGGAGGAGAAAGACGACAGGTTGCTGCTGGCCTGTGGCTGAGGTCTGCCTTCTTCTCTCTTCCAGCCATTCACATCATTGCTCACCTGTTCAACTTTGAGAGGTACAATGATGCCCAACAAGCTCCCAACGGAAGTTTGCTTCTCCTCCTCTCGCAAACTAACCAGCACAAGGGGATGTGGCTGAACCCCATCCACTCCAACTCCACGGTGAGTTCTTGTCTAGCTCAAGATTTTCTACCCGGCCTGGCAGGGGCCCTCCAGGGTTCCAGGCAGGAGGAGTCTCTCCCAGCCCTGCCTGGAGATGCTGCTGCCACCTGGGGCCTTCTGCCTGCCAAGCAGGGCTCCCATCCCCTAAGGGGAAGATCTTACAGAGGAAAAGTCTCTCTCTCGCTTTCCACATCACTCATACTTCTAGAAACCTCTATCGTGTCTCCCCTTAGTTGCCTTTTCCCTAAACTAAAAAGCTCCAGATGCTGCAGCCTTGCCTTGTAAGGAAGGTCCTCTTAAGAGTCCCTCTTCTCTCAAGTCAGGTTTGGGGGGCACATGCTGGTGAGCCTGCTGCAGGTTCTGTTTTGCCTGGAAGCCCCCAATATCCAGGCCTTTCCCTAGCACAGTCCTGTGTGACATCGCCTCGCTCTCCTGGTGTCTTACCCACCCACAGACCCCTCTGTACGTGACGTTCACCACCATTCCGGGCCTGACAGGCGTGATCATCACTCTGGCGCTTATCCTGATGGTCACCTCTTCAGTTCAGATCATCCGCAGGAGCTATTTTGAAGTCTTCTGGTACACTCACCACCTCTTTGTCATCTACTTTGTGGGCCTCGTCATCCACGGCATTGCGTAAGACAACGTCACTTAATTAAATGGCTCTGTCTGTGTGTGTAGTGATCAGACTCACCTCCCCCTAAAGAGTTAACAGGGAGTGAACCCTTGTCTTGACTGACAGGCTGGTGAATTCCAGAGCAGCCAATCAGTATACTAGGTGGGTGGGTCCTAGAGAGGGATTGTGGAGAATTCTGGGAACAAGAAGGATGGTCTCTGTTGGAGAGAAGTGTGTGCGGAAAGGCTTAGTGAGAACAACGGAGTTTTGCTCCCTCATAGTCAAGCCAGCATGGAGGTTTCTCTCATGGAATAACTCTGTAGAGCTGCAGTGGCTGTTGGCTGGGGATTGTGGGAGTTGTAGTCCACAACAGCTGGGATTCCCTGTGCGAGGGAGCATTGGACCTGGCCCCCTTTTTCTTTAGAGTTGCCCGCTTTCTAGGCCCCTCCCAGGTCCCTGCCTTGGTGGAGGTCCTAGTTCCGCCTGGAACAGGAGACAGTGGAGAAGGGGGAGAGGTGAAGAGACAGAGGTTTGGTGACGCCCGCATTCCTTGTCCTATATTTGAACACATCCCCTTCTTCTCTGCTGCTGAAATCTCCACTGCCTCCCTTGAGCAGGGCTGTGAGGACCAGCCTGAATGGTTTCCTGCTTTTTTGCAGAGGTCTGGTGCGCGGGCAGACGCACGAAAGCTTAGAGGAGAATGATCCCAAGCGCTGCGTCCATCACCCTGAAGAATGGGGTCACCATCACCGTTGCCAAGTGCCTGAGTTTGAGGGTATCCCTGCTGAGGTGAGAAAATGATCCCTCAAAGCAGTCATGGATTGTGTGTGTGTGTGTAGGGGGTTGGTTTGAAGAACACAGCCTATATCTTTCTGTCCCTTCCCCCCCCCCAAAAAAATCATTTTAGTTCTAGTTTTCTTCCTGAGGGATATATGGGATGGGAGAAATGGTCTGCAATATGAGGGAAGCATTGGGATTGCGGAGAACAATCTCTACAATTTCACAGAATCAAGACATCCTCCATTCTTCTGTCCAGTAAAATGATCATCCAATTCAACATTTGGTCTTTGTTTTCCAGTCCTGGAAGTGGGTCTTGGCCCCTGCAATACTCTACGCCTTGGAGCGACTCTTGAGGTTTGGGCGTTCCTGTCAGAGGGTGGTGGTTACAAAGGTATGCTACCTCCAATTCTTCTCCCTGGTTTTTCATGTTGCATGTATTTTCAGAAGGATGTCTGCCTGAATCTATTTAGTTGTACCCCCCAAGTCAGGATAGGTTCCACCTATAACTTCACACCTCAGAAGATGGGGTGTCAGGGTTTAACATCATTAGAAAAAGAAAATTGGGTAGTATAAAGTCAAGTCCAATCATTTGCTTGAAAACAATGGATGGCTTTTGCGACTCTTCTAAAGTAAAATCAGTTATTTTTTAGAAACAGATATACAGTTAAAATAATGCGAAAGAAGATCCATTATAAATAAGTTCACAAATTATCAAATCTAGAATGCTACAACAATAAGATAGTTCTAGACCATGTACTTGAGGTCAATCCATCCATCAATCAATTCCTTTATTACAATCACAGACCAGCACCAGAGGTTTGAGTGGGTTCATTTGTTGATGGCAAATCCTGTACGTGTTCAAAGAAGCTCTTCTTTCTAGTCACCAAGGAAAACAGTCCCAAATCAGGCAGAGACTTGGGATCCAGGGTCTGACAACAGATCCCCAAACTGGCTTCTGACAGCAGTTGTTTAGCATGCAGGCTGGGTCTTCCATGAGAACACAAGAGCCCTCCAGGATCAGGCCCAAGGCCTATCGAGTCCAGCACTGTTTCCCACAGTGGCCCACAAGATGCCTCTGGGAAGCTCACAACCAAGAGGTGAAGGCAGGCCCCCTCTCCTGCTGTTGCTCCCCTGCAACTGGCCAGGGGCGTAGCAAGGTTGGAGTGGGCCCAAAGCCAAGATTTTAAAATGCCTCCCCTCACTGAATTTTTAATCAAAGCCTCTTAAAATGGTCAGGGGTGTGTGTGTGTGTGCTGTTTCACAAGCAGCCTTTCGCCTGCAGGCGGTCATGCACCCTTCAAAAGTCCTTGAACTCCAGATGCACATGAAGGGCTTCCGCATGGAGGTGGGGCAGTATGTTTTCCTCAACTGCCCCTCCATCTCCCATCTGGAGTGGCACCCATTCACCCTCACGTCTGCGCCCGAGGAGGACTTCTTCTCCGCCCACATCCGGGAGGCAGGCGACTGGACGGGGGCTCTGATCGAGGCCTTTGAGCGGCAGAAACCAAAGACTCCCAGGTGAGCAGGGGCAGTGGAGTGCTGGGGCGGAGCAGCTGGCGGCCGGGGACCTGGTGCGTGCAAAGCCGATGCTCTGCTGTTGAGCTACAGCCCAAGGTGGGGTCTGACCCATCCAGGCATGACCACACCAAGACCTGCTTAGCTTCCGTCGGTGTCTTGGTGTGCCCTTGGACCACGCTCTGGGCGAACCAATACATGGTGATACAGGCGGAGGTGGAATGACAGAGGCACAGTTGTGAGCGTGGGCAATACAGACGCCAAGGCAGAGTCGGGACAGGGCCCAGAAATAAAGCCACTCGACAAGCCCAGAACATTCCCAGCCGTTTTCTTCCAGAAGCCTCCCTCTCCGTGAGAGGCGAGCTCCTTTTGCCCGCCTGCCGGCTCTCTCTCCCCCTCCCCAGACGCTTCTCCTGCCTTTTGTTCAAAACAGCCTCCGAGCAGTTCGTATAACCTATTAAAACAACAAATCAAGCCAACACAAACATGATTTTAAAATGCTAGACCCCAATAAAAACACGGTTTAAAAAGCCATAAACCACCATCTCCTCGTCCGCCTCTGTGTGGCCTCCAGGGATGAAAGTCGACTTTTGGTTTCGAGAACCCTCATTGCATTATACAAGAATTCTTAACTCCGGGATGGATTAATGCAGTGTTCATGGAGGAAGCCACTAAACACATGCAGCTAAAACTCCCCAGGTTGGTTGAGGGCCCTAAAACATATGGAAAGTTGCTGAATGCATTCAGTTTGTGGAAGGAAGCTCTCCACCTCAGCTTTCCCCCTTTTTGGCCATCTTTAATGAGCTTTGAATGTTGCGTCAGGGCTGCACAACTTCAGCCATGTTGTTGGACTACAACTCCCATCATCCCCAGCCACAGTGGCCAATAGGCAGGGGTGATGGGTGCTGCAGTCCAGCATCTGCAGGAGGGCTGAAGTGGTGCAGTCCAATGTCGCTATGGGGGGCGGAAAGTGAGGGGCAGACCAGCTCGGCTCAGCATGGATTGAGGGCAGGTAATGCAGCCATCTTGCTGAAGCTAAGCAGGTGTGGGTCTGGCCATTCCCTGGATGGGGGACTGCCTGGGGTCTCCGTGTGTGTGTCTCCAAAAGTCCTTTGATGGAGGAAAGGTGGGTCATAAACGGAATGAGAAAACAAAATGGCGGCTCACCTCGTCTTTCCAGGATCAAAGTGGATGGCCCTTTTGGGACAGCCAGTGAGGATGTTTTCCAGTATGAAGTGGCCATGTTGGTGGGAGCTGGGATTGGAGTCACCCCCTTTGCCTCTGTGCTGAAATCCATCTGGTACAAGTTCCAACACGGTGACCAGAACCTCAAAACAAAAAAGGTAGGCTGGCCTGAAGATGGACTGGCTCATCTGCCCTGGACCTACTTGCTATCCTGTTCGTAAGAGAAGGCTGGTCTCCGAGTTCCACGTATTTGGGAGAGGAGAGCTGGTCTGGCGGTAGTGAGCACGAAGTGTCCCCTTTGCTAAGCAGGGTTCACCTTGGTTTGAATTTGGATGGGGGACTACATGTGAGCACTGCAAGAGATTCCTCTTTGGGGATGGGGCCATCGCTCAGTGGAAGAGCATCAGAAGGTCCCTGCTGCCCTCCCTAGCAGTATCTCCTGGTAGGGCTGAGAGACTCCTGCCTGCAGCCTTGGAGAAGCTGCTGCCAGTCAGTATAGACAATGCTGAGCTCCCTTGGTCGAAGGCAGCTTCCTCTGTTCAGTACTTTAACATCGATGATTCTCTCACTATTTCTTAGGTTCACTCTGCAGACATATAGGTTTGACAGACATTCCTTGCTCTTCACGAACCCCGAGAATTGTCCTTTGTCCCAGACATGGGGCCCAGATATGCTGCAGAATTCTTAGCACCCACATCAAGCTTCAGTTCCCAGGATTTGGGGAGGGAAGCTGTGATAGTTAGAACTAGTACTATTATTTGTTGCAGCGGAAGCAGACTCTCTCTCCAGACCTAACTACCTTTCTGTTTGTTTATTTTTATTTATGTACGTATTGAAACTTCTTATATAGTGCTTCCTCCAAAGACTCTAGGTGCCAAACAACAGAAATACCAACAACCACCCATTAGAAATGTTTTTATTAAAGGGCAACTACCTGGCGAAACAGGTGGGCCTCCAAAGCAGCCAGGGAGGGGGCCGAACGAATCGGGGCGGTGGAGGGGGGGAGTGTTCCAAAGAAGAAGACGACTCTTTCTCCTCCTCCTCCTCCTCGCTGGAAAAGAGCAAATGCCATGCCCCTGGTGAGACCCACATGAGGTCAATGCCCCAGCGGGAGGCTGATGTCTGAAGGGCTGCCTCCTCTCTCCGGCTTCAGCGGCGTTTCTCTTTCTCAGATCTATTTCTATTGGATCTGCCGGGAGACGGGGGCTTTTGGCTGGTTCAAGGATCTGCTGGCCTTGCTGGAGCAGGAGATGCAGGAGTCGGGCCGGGCGGGTTTCCTAAGCTACCGTCTCTTCCTCACGGGCTGGAGCAGCCAGATGGTGAGTCCTTCCAGGGTCCCTCCGAGTCCCACCTCTGCTCTCAGACTAGGCTATGTTCCTGTGAGATGCTCACCCTTCCAGGAACAAGGATCTGAACCCGGAGCCTGTCTTCTGCTTCCGGAGGGGCTGCAGCCCTGGTCGTCTGTCTGAGGCATCTTGCCTCTGTTATAGATGCACCGCTTTTCAGCACACAAGTTCTAGAAGTGGTTGGCAGGGAGAGAGGAGGTGGAGAAGGTGGTCCCTGCCTCCCAAAGGACTCCGTCTGAAAACGAGGCCCTCAGGGCTGCTCCTCTCCTGGCTGCCTGAACAGAGCATGGCTGCCCCGTGGAGGTGCTGCTGCTGCTGTCAGGAGGAAGTCCCCGTGGTCTGGTGGCGACAGCAACCCCCAGCCATCTTGGGCACAGGGACCATGCCGCCTCCTTCACGCACTCACTTGCTCACACTCGCAAGCCATAAGAAGAGCCCTGCTGGATCAGGCCCAAGGAAGCCCATCTAGTCCAGCATCCTGTTTTGCACAGTGGCCCACCAGATGCCGCTGGAAGCCACAGGCAGGAGTTGGAAGGGGCAGGCCCTCTCTCCTGCTGTCACTGGTACTCGGAGGCATCCTGCTTTTGAGGCTGGCCTTTAGCCCTCCAACTAGTAGCTGTTGACAGACCTCTCCTCCATAAAGTTAGTCAAACCCCTCTTAAAGCCATCCAGGTTGTAGGCTGTCGCCACATCTTGTGGCAGAGAATTCCACAAGTTGATTATGCATTGTGTGAGAAAGTACTTCCGCTTGCTGGTCCTAAATTTTGTGGCAAATCGGATTTGAAGACAACAGAAATGGAAGATAGAGGGAAGGAGGGGGTATCCCAGGCTGCCCCAACACCCACTTGCACCAAGAGCAGAGGAGGGGGGCCCAGCCAGCAGGCAGCCGCTGGCTGAGCCCTGGGGCAGGGTGTGGGGCACTGGGACCTGAGGACCTCCTCAGCAAAGGCGTCCAGCAGCCCTTTAATGGCTGAAGAACCCACTTTAGCAAATCATGTGACCTGTTTGCAGTTTCAAAGTTTGTTTTCCCGCTGCCTTTCTCTGCTGGGAATTTAGGTTGGCCATGCATCCCTCAACTTTGATCAATCCACCGACATGGTGACAGGCCTGAGGCAGAAGACCTCCTTTGGGAGACCCATGTGGAGCAATGAATTCTCAGTGGTGGCCGCTGCACACCCCAGGTGAGGATTTGTCCTTCTGCAGAACGGTGGCTTGGTTTTTTTTCATGCACAGCACAGACACCCTGTGCACAACCCCTTTCCCATTGCACACGGCTCGTTTTCCTGGCCCTCACTGTTCTTCCCTTGGATTTGCAGCTCTGTGGTGGGCGTGTTCCTGTGTGGCCCTGAGGCCTTAGCCAAGTCTCTGAAAACGTGCTGCCAGCAACACTCAAGCCTGGACCCCAGGAAGGTCCAGTTCTACTTCAATAAAGAGAACTTCTAACGTGCCAGAACCTGCTGCCACCTGCAATGTTTTGAGGCAAGGAACTGGCACAGTTGTTGGCCCTCCCTGGGAAGCCGAATCCAGATGGCTACTATCGCCGCAGGAATCCTAGGTTAAATGGGATTGTGGTTCCAGGATGAAACCTTGGGCAGCAGAGGCAGAGACTGACTCTGTAAAATACCATAACCCACACATCAGCATGTCCAAGCACAAATCTGCAGTGGAGTTACTACACATTAGGTAACCTTTCCTTTCACTGTTTTCAATACCGGAATTAAGCTCACAGCATACAGAAAGCGATTTCTGCCTGCCCTCCGCCAGCTTTCTTAACTTCAGAACCCGACTTGGCCAGGGGTGGGGGGTGGCTGTTTCTTGTTGCCATTGTTGAGCAAACAAAACCCCTTGCCCCTCGACTACAACTTGCACCACCTCATCCCGTCTTCTCAATATAGCTCTACTCCTCTGCAAGAGAGGATTTCTGTCTGCATTCACCTGGATCTGTTCCTACTTGAGTTGTGTCTGGGACTCCTGAAGTATCAGAAGAGATGTTGAGTTCAGCTTCCATAGTTTGCCAACCAAGCTGTGGAGAGGTGGTCGTATTTATCGCGATCCCCACTTTTTGGCCGTCTGTTTCGAAAAAAGACTGTTCAGGCATCTGCTCACGCTTTCCAGCTGGTGAATCAAAGGACTGTGGGGTCTGAGGGAGGCGGCCACTCGGACAATTGCGGCTACTCCCAGGATAGCGCAGGAGCCATGACTGGTCCCTGGGGGTCAGCCCCTCCATCTATGGCACAAAGGTTTTCAGTTGATAAGTGTGTCTTGGAACTCTGCTCATGTCTACTCATAACGTATCTTTCAGAAAGGAGAGTTTTGTCAGAATATTATATCGTCCCAGGTCAAGACTAAGAAAGCCCTGTCCTCCTCACAGGAAGTACCAGCACTTTTGCCTGTAAGAACAGCCCAGTTGGATCAGGCCCAGGGCCTCTCTAGTCCAGCATCCTGTTGGCCCACCAGATGCCTCTGGGGAGCCCACAGGAAAGAGCTGAGAGGGGAACGCAGGCCCTTTCTCCTGCTGTGGCTCCCCTGCAACTAGTATGGAGAGGCATCTTGCCTCTGAGGCTGGAGGTGGCCTATAGCCTAGCCACCCGACTAGTAGCCATGGATAGACCTCTCCACCATGAATCTGTCTAAGCCCCTTTTAAAGCCATCCAAGCTGGTGGCCATCACATCCCATGGCAAAGAATTCCATAGATTCATGATGTGCTGTGTGAAAAAGGACTTGCTCTTGTCGGCCCTACATTTCTTGGCCTTCAGCTTCATGGGGTGACCCCTGGTTCTAGTGTGATGAGGGAGGGAGGGAAACTTCTCTCTGTCTGCTCCGTGCATAATTTTATACACCTCCATCATCTCTCCCTGGTCGCCTCTTTTCCAAACTGAGAAGCCCCAGATGCTGTAGCCTTGATAAGGAATGTGCTCCAGGCCCTGATCATCTTGGTTGCTCTCTTCTGCACCTTCTCCAGTTCTACAATGTCTTCCTTAAGATAGGGTGACCAGAACTATATGCAGTAGCCCAACTGTGGCCACACCATAGATTTGTAGAAGAGCCTTAGAATAGCAGTTTTATTTCCAGCCCCCTTCCTAAGGATTCTAGCATGGAATTGGCCTTTTTCACAGCTGCCACATACTGAGACACTTTCAAAGAGCCGTCCACCACGACCCCAAGATCTCTCTCCTGGTCAGTCACTGACAGCTCAGACCTGTTCAGTGTATATGTGAAGTTGGGTTTTTTTTGCCCCAATATGCATAACTTTACACTTGCTTACACTGAACAGCATTTGCCAAAAAGGAAGTCGTCTTCCCCTTTATAGCTTCCCTGACTCTTGTTAGCCATGCTGGCATCCTCCTGAACTTGGTGCCAACTTTCCTCCTTGGTATCGTCTTCCTTTGGCTTTTATGCAAGAGATTGGTTTGGCCTCAGCTTTATTCAGGGGCTGTGTTTGGGTTCTTGAGGCAAGTTTTTATCTTTGGCTCTGTCAGAGTCACTGACTCTTCCTTTATTTGTATCCAGTGCCAGTACTATCAGGGTGGGCAAGAGTGCTTTGCATGGTGGTGCCACTTGCAAGCATGAGGACTAGAAATTTGTTCAAAAAAACAAAAATAAAGTTCAGATTGGTGGAAAGTTGACTTCTGGGCTTGTTTCAAGTTCTGTCTTTTATGGCAAGTGTAAGGGACTGAGGAATAATCCACAGGGCAGGCTTCTGCTATCAGCCTGACTCACAGAGAGAGCAAACAATATGCAAATGTTTCCCGGAAACAGAATGGGACTGGATAGGTTATCTAGAGACTAATCCTACTCCACCCACTGTTAAGAGGGAGTGCTGGTTGGGGAGTGGAGAGAAATAAAATGGGTGCCGTGATGGTCTTTCATTTGGTCAGCATTCTTGGAGACAGGAGAAGTCTGCCAAAGCCCAAGTCGGACCCGTTGGCTAGACCCGCGTTGACCAGTGGCCATTAGACCGGCATGCAATGTATTCTGAAAATGAATTGTGCAAGGGCCTGCTGCTGAGGAGGGAGGACTCGTCCGAATCCAGCCCAGGAAGCTGCCTGATGCCAAGTCAGACCCTCGGCCCACCGAGTTCAGCATCCCCTACCCTGGCTGGCAGGAGTCTCGCCCAGCCCTACCCAGAGATCCTGCCGCCGGGGAGGGAAGCCGGGCCCTCCGGGGAATACCTTACAGCACAAACCCGTCAGCCGTCCCACGGCAAAGCAGGGGGGCATTGCTGCTGGCAGCCACAAGACCAGCTCTCCTGAAGCGGAAGTGTGTCTGGAGAGACAGGGAAGAGCGGGAAGGGGCAGGGCGGGCTGCAGCCGAGTCAGGAGGCTTACCGGACTCCAAACACAGTTTTATTTGAGACATCAGCAACTAAACAAAATGGCGAACAGCGTGAACTTGGGGTGGGAGGAGGGAAAGGGAACTCTCCTCCTGGCCGCTCTGGCCCCAACCAAGGCCTCTCAGCTGACCGCAGGGCTGTCTCCACCCAGGAGGGGGCTGTTTCTCCGGCCTTCCCAACCTAAGGAGAATAGAGGGGACACTGTCAAGACGCAAGGCGGCCGCCTGTTCCACGGTGCCCCGGCATCCCCCATGAAACACAACTAAATGGGAACAGGCTGCCATTCACAAACACGTAGACTCCTTCCTGAAAACAGAAGGGGAACAATCAGTTCTGCTCTCGATGAAACACCAGGCAAACCTCCCCATGCATAAGAGCAGTCAGACACTAAAGGAGGCCGCCATGGGAGAGGGGGGAGGTTTCTTTTCCTGGGAGTTCTTAGGAAAGGTTGGCCATGTATTTTGGTGGGGATAGTTGAAGGAAAGGATGTCACCCCTGCATCGGATCAGAGGGCTGCTTAGATTCTCGGGCAACTCAGCAGCAATTGCCAACCATAAGAGTGCAAGAACAGTCCCCTGCTAATTGAGCCAAGAAGAGCCTCTTAAAGAGGTGACTCTCTTGCATCTAGCAGGGGGAGAGCAACTGGCCCTATCCAGCCCCAGCACAGCATCAGTGGCTGTTGCTGGTGTCTACTTTGTGTTTCTTTTTAGACGGTGAGCCCTTTGGGGACAAGGAAGCAGCCATAGTATTTCTTTTTCTACGTAAACCACTTTGACTTGTGCTGAAAAGCGGTATATAAATATTCCTAGTCATGGTCCTGGTAGATGAGACCAGAGCTCCATCCAGTTCAGGGCCCGGCTTCCCCCACTTGCCGGCCGGATGCCTCTGGGAAGCCACAAGCAGAAGGGGACAGTGGCATCTAGCCGGCTGCTGGGAGAAGCAGCGTCCTGGACTGGACAGGCCTTGGCCGGGCCACCAGGGCTCTTCCCAGTCGACTCAATTTCTCCAAAAGCTCCCGGGATCTTCTCCTGCACAAATCTCTGCGGAAACAACGAGGAGTGGCACAGGGAGGGAGGGAGCATTCTGGTCCAGTTCATTCCAGTGGGGTTAGGAGACAGACCCACCGGATGGTGCCTCAAAGAATTAACTGGAACACAGTCGAGGTTCTCCTATCGTTATTCCCAAGACCCTCTGAAAGACAGTTTCTCAGAAAACTCGGTTTGCCTGACACACTATTAGTAATGTGGATACACTGCTTTTCAACAATATTAAGCCGAGGAATCTGGTAATCCAGAAGGGTTTTTAAGGCTTAGCACGCTTTCCAACGCTGGGAATCAAGCCTTTACCCCCAGGAGGGGCCGGGCAGAACTCGGGGGATTCACACCAGCCAGCAATGGGGTCTCCATCCCGCCCTCACCCCACAGACGCAGCTCCTCAAGGGGCCCCGGTGGACTTCTGGATCTGCTCCTTCAGGATGAGGATGCTTTGCCTTTGCTCCGGGGGCAACATGGCGATCTGGTCTGCCGTCAGCTGGAGGACCTGCATGATGAGTGCGGCCTGTGGGAGACGGGAGGAAGGGAAGAGTGAAGGCTGCAGCCAGGCTGAATACAGACAGAGAGCAGGACCTTGGAGACTGCCTCGCTGCCGGGATCTCATCTCATCTCATGGCCTCACACACTTGCCCTCTCTGGCGTCGTTTCCCAGGCAGCTAGACAGACTCTCTGCCCGGCCCCCTCAAGACCCCCTGCGTTAAAAGAGGGCAGGGCGCTCTCCGCTGGACTCCTCGCTGCAGAGTCTGGCTGGCTGGAGGAGTCACAGTCTTCGCCTGGAGAGACTGCTTTGCAGGGGACTCTCTCGTGCCCTCTAGTGGAGTAAGGTGCTCTCTACCGATTTCATCTTCTGGCATTTCATTTCACTTAAGAATGTGTATCTGATCCCAAACACTGAAGGGGGCTAACAATCCAAAGAGCAAAAATGGAAAAATGACATGGAGATGGGACAATTAACACCACCACCACCACCACCATACTGAAAAACTGCAACACCATGTCACATGAAGCCTGCATATGGGAGCTACAAAGCTAAGTTGAAAAGATACACAAAGCACATTTGCTGGAAAGTTAAGTGGGAGGTTAGGAACATAGGAAACTGCCATATACTGAGTCAGACCATTGGTACACTTTACCATTTACCACGCCCCCTAATGGCACAGCAGGGAAATGACTTGACTAGCAAGCCAGAGGTTGCCAGTTCGGATCCCAGCTGGTCTGTTTCCCAGACTATGTTTCCCAGACTCCGACTCGACGGCACAACAATCATGCCTCACCTCCTAAGAAAATAAATTCCGAGTCTTGTGGCCTGAAGGAAGGGACCTGCTCTTGCTGCCAAGGATTTCACCTTTCACAGAAAGGATCAGGATAGGGCCCTCCCCTTATGTTAGGGGGCTCTCAAGCATCCTGGGTCCCCAGAATGTTGCTGGATTAGAACCCCCATCATTCCCTGCAATGACTATCGTGGCAGGGGGTGGTGGGAGTTGTAGTCCTACAACATCGGAATCCCTGCATTATGTAACATTTCTTGGCAACGTCTCCCCTTTCTTCCCCCCTTGGGCATTATTCAGATTTATGCCAGCACAACACCCCAGTGGCACTGAACCAGGCTGAGGATGCTTCTAAACAAGCAAGAAGACAATGCCCTCCGGCTGCAGTCAGCCCCACAGCCGGAAGACCTGCCTGAACTCAGATGCATGGAGCCCAGCAGGGAGAACCATCGGCCACGCCACTCTTGAGCTCCTTTGAGGAAAGGCAGGGTAGAAAGGGGACCCAATAACTATCCGGGAGGGTCACATTTGGCTTACCTTTTCATGATCCTGGGGGGTTACCTGGTTTTGGCCAGGGCTGAACCCCCCTGGCTGGCCAGCTGCTGGCACACCTGCACCCGGCATGCCACCTGTCTGCATGGCCGTCCCCGGCATATTAGGAACCTGAAGGCATGAGAGGAGAGATTTGTCCCATCCGTTTCCCCCTTCTCTTGGACAGAGGTCTTTAGAAGCCACTAGCTCTGAAGATGCAGAGGCAATGGCCAGCAGCAGCCAGGGCCTCCTGTCCTGGCAACGCAGGGATCTGCCTGCGGCCAGCCCGTGGGATCCCTGACAGTAAGCGCAAGCAAAGCAGGCGCCCCTTCGCCGAACTCTTTGGGAAGGGCAGGCCTGCTGATGCCGGGCTTCTCACACCCGGGCTCCCAGGCAGGGCAGTGACAGCTGGGGAGCCAGGTTTGAGAACCCCAGACTTACTGGTTGGGGAAGGAACCGGCAGAACGTCTGGGACTAAGGGAAGGGGAGGTCACTGAAGCCCCACATTCATACCCTCCACCCCTGCCAGATCAGCTGGGGCTAACCAGGAAGAGAACTGTCCCCTTCCAAGGATCTGCTTTCAAAATGGATCATTCCAGAGCCAGTGAGCGCCCCCATCCCGCAAGCCCTGGCATCCAGGCTTTGCCTCAGCCCTCCTGGTTGAAAACTCAGCAGCAAAGAGGGAACCTGCACATACCTGTCTAGGCCCCTGAGGGCCACTCGCTCCCATGTTCAGAGGCCCGGGACCTTGAATCGCCCCTGTCATTGGACCTCTTGGGTTAGGACCGGGTCCCCTGGACTCCATGCCTCTGGGCTCCATGCCCCTCGGGGGATCCATGACCCTGGGCTCCATGCCCCTTTGTTCCATGCCTCTGGGCTCCATGCCCCTCGGGGGATCCATGACCCTGGGTTCCATTCCACGAGGCTCCATGCCTCTGGGCTCCATGCCCCTTTGTTCCATGCCTCTGGGCTCCATGCCTCTGGGCTCCATGCCCCTTTGTTCCATGCCTCTGGGCTCCATGCCTCTGGGCTCCATGCCCCTTTGTTCCATGCCTCGGGGCTCCATGCCTCTGGGCTCCATGCCCCTTTGTTCCATGCCTCTGGGCTCCATGCCCCTGGCATCCATCACTCGGGGCTCCATCCCTCTGCCATCCATGCCTCGGGGCTCCATACCCCTTGGATCTCTTCCACCTTTACAGAAGACAAACAAAACTTGTACAATGCCCGTTCTACAGACCAGAAGGTCCCTTGCCTGAGACTACCAGGAGGCCATGCCATGGGGCAGGACCTGACTGCAGGCCTCCCAGATCCAAACCCACTCCTGTGCCCACTGAAGCTTCCCTGGCTCTCCTTTTGCACAAGTGCGCTCAGTCTGTGTGCTTTTGCAACTGGGCTTCTGCCACATCTGCACACTTTGGGGCAAAGACTACTGTGGAAATAAGAAAAGTGGGTGAGATGGGACATTTTGCAAATCGAGCTGGTCAGCATCTAGCATTGGTGCAGATGTCTATTTGCATATCTTGCTTTCTGTTCCCTTATGTCTGCTTTCAGCACATCTGCTGCCCTGGGCAGAGACTTGATCAATGACTTTTGCAAAACTATTAGAAGGCGTTTAGACACGATGGGCACAATCCAGTCCAAGTGAAGCCCTTTTAAGCCAAGTCTGTTCCAATACGGGTCATGTAAGCTTGGGTAAGCGCTCCCACAGAAATCAACGGGCCTTTTAGTAAGGAGCTCTGGGAAGCGGATCAATCCCCTCTTCTGCTGCTCAACCGTACTCATAGTCACAAAATCCTCGCACACGGAGTGTAGAGCTCTCGCTCCTATGGCTGGCATTCCCTTTAGTTTGCGCTTAGCCAAAAGTGACCAGCAAATCCTTGGATGCCCTGCAGAGCAGTGTCAGCCTGGCAGGGATTGGCTGGGCCCTGACCGCAGAAGCGCCCGCGGTGTCCCAGGGAAAGCTGACTCCGGAGGAGGAGGAGGCGGAGGCCGTCTGCTTTGGAGACGCACCACGCAAGCGCCTTTGATTCCTGGAGCCGGCCACAAGGAGCTGCTGGCTCGCGTCTTTGTGACCTGTGGCTTAACGTGTGGTCTTCAAACGCCTCTTCTCCCCTGACCCCTTTGGCAGAACCAACCACCTTTGATTTTGTAACTGCTGGTTTGTGTCTGCTGTGTTTAACCCCAAACTCCCCACAGCCTTGGAATTTGGGGCACACAGGTATGCAAGGTGTGTGTGTGTGTGTGTGTGTGTGCGCACACTCTGGGGCTAGCCCCCCCTAGCCATCAGGAGGGCCGTTCCACTGGTCTGGAAAAGCTGCCCAGGTTCTAGACAGAAACTGCTGCTGCTGCTGCAGGGACATGCTGCCGACTGTGCCACCCTGCCCGTCAGGTGGCGACTATGATCAAGGAGCCCAGGGAAGAGGGGAGGGATGGAGAGGAGGCAGCCAGCCCCAACGCCCCCCACTGCCTCAGCCTGCATTACGTTCACACTGCCCCCTCCCTCCCTGCCAACAGGGCGTCCCTCTCACCTCTGCCATCCATCAAGGGCCCTCGGGGCTCCCCCATCAGGGGTCTGGGCTCTCCCATCGGCCCGCCTCTCATTTCGTGGGGGGGTGGTCCGCGGTTGTCGTGGCCGGGCATGTGGTGCATGGGTGGGCCCTGGTGGGGTGGCCCAAGGTAACCTCTGCGGGGAAAGGGGGAAGGTGGTGAGGAGGAGGAGGAGAGAAGCCCACCCAACGCGGGGAGACTCAGGCCGGCTCCTCACACACAGCAAAGGAGGGCCCAACAAGCCCCGAAGCCTAGCCCTTGGGGGGGTTGGGTTCATTCAGTCACGTGAGCCTCTTCCGCCTGCAGTCTGGGGGCACAAGCCAGACAGAGCTTCACTCCCTCAGCAGCTGAGCGCAAGGACTAGCTTCCAGAAGGAGAAGCAAGCAAGCCAGCACCTGCTGCCCTGTGAGCGCAACAAAGGGAGAGCGGGAAGAGGAAGATGCCGCCCCCCCCCCCCGAATGACTGCGAAGACGCTCCCAGCAAGCCGAGTCCTTCCCTGGGCGTCAGCTCTGCCCCCTCTGCTGCGGGCCCCTTACCTGGGTTCCACCTCTCCCGTGACGGAGAGCAGCGTCCCTCCGCGGGGGTCATTGGGGGCATCTCCCAGGAGGCCTCGGGGCGGTGGGCCGCTCGCCGGCATGGGCCCACGCTGCATGGGGGCCCTCGGGTCTGGCATGGGCACTGTTCGGGGAGGCAGAGGGAGACCGTGAGGTGCTTCTGGGGAAGGAGGCCCTCTCCCAAGGGGAGACGCAGCGCCTCCGTGGGCCTGCTCGACTCAAGAATGAAGCACGCACGGGGGGAAAGCCGCCGCCTGGCTTTGCGCAGGAGTCCGCCACCCCAGGGCTTCTCCCCGCCCTGCGATAACCGCAGCGGCCTCCTCAGGAGCAACACAGCTGCAGGTCTGAGGAGCCCCTCCTCCAACAAGAGGCTCCGCGCTCTGGGGCAGCAGGGGCGGCCAAGGCCTCTCTCCTCTGCCACGGACAGACCACAGCTCTCCCTTTCCAAAGACACACCCGTGGCAGGTGTGGGAAGCTGGCCACGGGCCGGCTAGGCAGGAGCAGGAGGGCGGCCAGCGGGTGCTGTGCTGGGGGCAGGCCTGCACCCTGACACTCGTCCCCCTTGGCCGCTGGCTCTGGGCCCACGGAACGCCAACCCTCCTCCAATACAGGGCACCGCCGCCGTGCCCAGGATGCTTTCCAAATGAAGACAGCGGAGCCTCTGGCCCCCAAGCGCTTCCAACCCAGAGAGGAGATCCCAGGCAAGCGGGCACAGCGGCTCCTTCGGAGTGGTGCTTCTCTTCGACTGAGCTGGAGGGGAGCCCCTGTCCCAATTCATCCCAGCAGAGAATTTCTTGCCTTTGGGGGAAACAGAGGCCGGGAGCCCCTTTCCCCATTTCTCTGCAACATGAACGGCTTTGTGAACGTGGTGGTGGGTAGATATTCCAAGGGGAGAAAAGAAAGCAGCAAGGATAACTGGCCGGGGGAGGGGGGGATGTGCAACTCTGGATACCCATCCTGAGTCCGGCCACTGGTTTGCGGCACATCGTATTGGCTAGCACTGCCCGGCAGCAGCTTTCCAGGGTTTCCAACGGGGTCTTTCCCAGCCCCGCCGGGAGATGCTGCTGCCAGGGATGGAAGCTGGGGTCTTCTGTGTGCAAAGGCAAGTGCTGGACCACAGAGCGATGGAGCCTCCCCTTCAGATCCACCCCCAAGCATGAAACACCTTGCAAGAAGCAGCCCCTGCTCTGGCTGACACTAGCAGGAGGAGGAGGAGGAGGAGATCACAGAGGGAGCTGCGCAAGCCGGCGATGAGGAGCCACTTCCCAGCGATGCGGGCCAAGCCCCTGGCCACAGACCACGACCCCTGCAGCCAGGAGCGCCTTTCCTGGGTTCCTTTGCTGCCGCCGCCCCCCACCCCACCTGCCACTTGGCTCCCTTTTCCGAGCTATGCAGGCCTCACGCCTCCCACACGCCAGAGAAGCCACCGGCAGCCACAGGTACCTTGAACTCGCTCAAGAGAGGCAGGCCTGGCAGGTCCCACGGGAGAGAGCTGCAGGTTCCCTGGCCGGGCAGCAGGGGGGAGAGAGGGAGAAAGAGCCGTCACGTCAACAGGAGGGGCACGGGGAGGCACGGGGGAGACACACTTGCACGATGCTGCTTACTCTCCTTCCAGCACACTTCTCGAGAGAAGCCGCCGCCTGAACGGAGGAGGATGGCGCTCCCCAACTGGGGTCCTGCTTCAATGACTTGCTCTGAGTCAGCTCCAACAGTGGGGAATTTAAACTACCCACTTTGGAGCTAACCTACCTCACAGGGTCGTTGTCAAGGTAAACGTAACCCCGTACACTGTTCTGGACTCCTTGGAGAGAGAGATACGTAGTAAACAACAAACTGGTTCCTTCACACAGCAGGAAGGATGAAGCCTAAGCAAACGGTTTCCCCTGCGATTCCAGACAGAAGCATCCTACCTACACTCCACCAGCACCACACTTGGGACCTATAACCCCACTTCCTCCAATGCGATGGGATCTCACTACAACTTAGAGAACCATTTGTTATGGGGGCAGCTAGCAAATAAAAGTTTATTGTTCTTTATTATTGCTATTAACTTAGCTCTCAGCCCAGAGGCCTGTGAGATCAGTAGCACTGTGCTGTTTCAGGCTGTAAGCCTGCAGGCAGGGCTGGTTCTTTTTCTTACGATTACTGCACAGAAACCAGCTGCTGGGAAACAAGGAGTTATGATTCCAATCCAGCTCTGCTAAGAGACGGGGTGAAGGAGGAGAGGAGACCAGCCACCCCTTCCCCAGATGCTGTCACTGCAGAGAGCGTTAGAGGCCATGTGGAATTCTGGAGCAGCATTCCTGAGAATGCCCTCCGTGTTCTCAGATCCTCGGACCTGGCAGCTCCAATGCACAGGCGAAACCCAGAGGAGGTGGCATGGGGCTTCCTTACATATCGCCTCCAGTCTCTGGAATGGCCCTGTCCCATCTTTCTGTGCTGCTCAGGAAAAGTGATTTGGGTTTCTCACACATGCCTGGCCTCTGAGAGGTCCCGATGGACCCACCAGCTGTTTCTAACGTTAGGAGCTGATCTTCTTCCATTTTATAGGCCTTTTAAAACAACCGACTTAACTCTGTGTACAAATAACCTTCGGGGTCTGAGCTCAAGATGGCGACTCGTGAGTCACTAAATGGCGTGTCAGGAAAGAGACACTCGGCAGAGCTGGTGAACCCTCTTGTCTTTAGCCCCTCGCCTGGCTGCCACTGGTGACCTGGAATTAATGCCTAGCTGGGTGGCCTTAGAGGAGAATTCATGCTTTCTTTTTAAAACTCTTTCTGATGTCCTTCTGCAGGCAACAGAAAACTCAGCTGCACTCGCAACACAAAGCACGTTCCCAGCAGCTGGCTGGCCAGTCACCAACTGGCAGCAGGAAATGACCTGGGCTCCACCCTGACTCTGGGTCATTTCCTGCTTCTTGTAGAGCCAAAAAAAAAAAGTGGGGGGGGGGAAGGCATCTGGTCTAAGTTGGCCTCAAGAACATTCTCCGTGCCACAAGCCCTGCTGCTACAGAGCCACCCCACAAACAGAACCTCAAAGAACAAGGAATCCCCCTCCAACACAAGCACCCCTCCTCTGAAAGAGAGGCCTTGAAATGCAATGGGGGGGGGCTCAATTAGAAGGCAGCCTGTCGGGTTGGGTGACATCATGTCTGGGGCAAGCTACCCAGAAGCACCTTGGGAATGCAGGCTCTTTTAAGGAATGGGGAGCAGGGATGCCCGACCCCCAATGCCTTCATTAAAGCAGGGTGGGCTGGGCTGCACAGTGTGACACAGGAGACAGGAGAGGGCCCTCCCCACAGCCCGTGTGCCCAGAGAGTCTTGGGGTGAATGACGGAAGACCCACCTGCAAATCCCCGTCCAGCACCAGAGCTCACGAAGGGTGCCAGCTGCAATCCTACCCTCAGCCAGGGCTGCACAAGTTGGGCCCTCCAGCGACTACAACACCCATCGCCCCCAGCCGCAGAGGCCAAGAGTCAGGGCGATGGCCGCTGCAGCCCTGCTGTGAGCCAAGGGTCCCCAAGCCTGGATCCTCAGCGTGGCTGGGATGATGGGAGTTGTAGTCCAACAACTTCTGGGGAGCCCTGTTGTAAACACTGACTTGAGAGTAAACCCTACACTTCCGCGTAAACATGCAAGAGACTGAACTGTAGGCCCCTCTTTCTCAGCCAGGTACGAGAACAAAACGGGATAAGGACAAGGTACCGGAGCCTGCCGGACAGGGGGAAAGGCGACATCCGTACACAAAGACGAGTTTGTGTATCATGGCCATGAGCAGCGCGCTCTGCCAGCAGGCTCCCCGGGGCCCCTGGCGTGGGCCGGGAAGGTGGCTCAGCTTATGCTGGGGGTTTTCTGCCCCCTCTTCTTCTAGAACTAGCAGCACACTTCCGTGAGCTCAGGGGAAGAACATGCAGCAGCAGCAGCATCGCCAGACATTCCCCTCCTGGGCTTCTTCCGCCACCAGAACCAAGCAAGCCCCGTCACCTTGTGCGAAAGAAAAAGCTCCTGCTGGACAAACAAGAGGAAGCACGCACGACGCGGCTCAAGCGCTGCCCCGTGTCGCTGCCCCCAAGGGGTGCTTGTCCTGTTTCCGGCAGCGCATGCAAAGTACCTGATGGAGCATTACTGGGGAAAGCATCACTCTCATTGTCCACTAAGCGCAAAGAGAAACGGAGGAACAGAGTCACAGAGAGGCGGGCAGAGCTTGCAGCGCTGTTAGTTAGCGGGGGGGAGGCGTATTTGCTAAGGGGATCCCCTCCCACCCCATCCAAACTCATCAGCGCCCAAGCCTGGAAGACGGGATCCCCTGAGGGAGCTGCTGTTTTTTAAAGCAGGGACTAGTGGCCATCTGGGTTACCTTGCCCACGTTCCAGCAGCATGGGTCCACCTCCTGGCATGCCCCCTGTGGAGATTTAAAAAAAGAAGAGGTGGTGGGGGGCGCTGAAATGCTTTCTTCAACACAGAAGGCTCTGAGTGGCCTCAAAGGAAAAGCCAAATAAAGTGGGAAAGGTCCCTCCACTGTGGGCTCTGCTTGGCATGTCTCCAGAAACCTGGGGCCACGGAGAGTTCAGGAAAAGCTTATCTAGAGGCCACAGAGCGCCAGCGGGGGTAGTGGTTAGAGCAGGCCTGCTCAACTTAGCCCCCCGCAGCTGTTTTTGGACTACAACTCCCATCATCCCCAGCAGCCCATAGCCAGGGATTATGGGAATGGCAGGCCAACCTCTGCAGGAGGGGGGCCGAAGTGGTGCAGCCCAGGGCTAGTGTGTGCAACCAGAACCTGGGGAACTCGGGTCCAGATCCCGCCCCCCCCCCCCCCGTCACAATGACCCACCACATGGGCTGCTGGCCTCCTTGGGCCAGCCCCCCCCCCCAGCTACCTCTGCCATCTCCTCCTTGTCCCTGGTCTCCAGCCCCTCCCCACCCACTCCAGTCAAAGACAGACGTGGAGCAAGACACACAGAGGGCACCACTCACCTCCCGGAGCCAAGGGGCCGGGCCCAGGCACCGAAGCTGGCATCTGGCCAGGGGCCGGGACCCCCCCTTGCATCGGAGGCTGCATCATGGGTGGGGCGCCGTTGACGTGCATGCCTCCCTGCTTGGAGAAAGCACGCACAGGGAGGCTTAGCCCTCGAAAGCAAGCCAGAGTGGCACAGGAGGGGGCCGAGTGCTGGACGCGCAGCAGGGAGACCCGTGCTCCGATCCCCTCTCCCCCGCTTAGCCATGCCGACCAACCGGCCTCACCGGGCTGTTGTGAGGATAAAACGGCCGGAGAGGGGAAACGGAGCTCCCGTGCTGCCGCCCGGAGCTTCTGGGAAGGGAGTGGGGGGAGCGCCTGAAAAACGGTTCCTGGGCCGCAGCACTCTGGACTGCACCTGGGAGCCCCGACCCCTAGGCAGGTAGGGAAGGCGGTTTCAGTGGGGGTGGGGGAGAGGGAGGGAGAGATGGGCCCTCCCCAGAGAGCAACATGCACAACAACTAGCAAACATTTACAGCTGGAAACAGAAGGGAAGGGGTGCACCACAGCCACTGCTTACCATTGGCTGAGGCTGGGAGGCAGGGACGTTTGGCTGGCTCATCGGTGCGTTTGGACCGGGCCCAGGCCCAACTCCTGGCCCAGGCCCGGGCCCTGCTTGTGGGTTGCCTGGGATCAGTGAAGGGACGCTGGTCTGGCGATGCAGGATTTTCTAAGGGGTGGGGCGGTTGAAGAAGAAGAAGAAGAAGGTGAGCACCAGGCCTTGAGGAGACCCAGACAACAGCCAACTCCCCAAAGCATCTTGCCCTGACCTGGCCAATGTCCACCCCCCCCCCAGTGGGAAAGGGCCAGGGGCTCACCAGTGTGATCTCGGGGTCGACAATCCGCATCACCACCTGGGCCTGCAGCAGAGCATAGGCCAGTTGGGGGTTCTGCAGCAGCATACTCCGCGCCTCCTGCGGGCTGTTCTGGACACAGAGCTGATGGGAGAGAGGGGCACACAGCGGCGGAATTGGCCTCTTCCAGTGTTTAGGAGAAGAGCCTCACCACAATTCAGGCCTTGGTAACAGGGCAGCTCTTTGTCGACAGAGAAGCCCGAGAAAGCCTCAGACACGCCCTGCCCCCTTCACATCATGGATGAAGATGCTTCGCTGCCTTCCTGCCCACTAACCTTCATTTGCTTCATCAGCTCAAACATCTGTTCAGGTGGGAGGCTGGCAACAGCCCTGCTGATGGACTCAGGGGCATCTTCGGGGTTCACGGGGTCTCCATAGGGCGACTCTATAATGGGAGCACCTGTGCCCAGGCCTGGCAGAGGAGGAGGAGGAGGAGGAGGAGGAGAAAGCTCAGGACCAGCAGTTTCTTGTGCCCCGCCTGGCCAGGAGCAGCCCCCAAGCGGCAGGCAGAAGATCCCAGCTGCCCCCTTCCCGAAGGCATTCAGACTCACTCTTCAGCTCTTCTTTGTTCTTCTCGCTGGCTGCGTTGTCCACGCGCAGCGCCCTCCCGCTGAACTCGCGCCCATTCAGATTGCGCATCGCGCTGAGCGCCGTCTCCTGGTCCTGGTACTCACAAAAGCCATAGCCCTTGGGCTTGCCAGTCTCTCGGTCATACACCAATCTGGTCAGCAGAGGTGTAAAAACCCGCTATTGCAACACCACGGAAAACACGGAGCAGGCGCGGCAGGAAAGAGGTGTCGGGGCAGTGCAGCAAGGCGGAGCAGGGGCAATGTCCTCTGAAGGGTCTCCAACTAGCCCGCGTGGCCAGGGAAGCAAACCAAGGCTGTGCTTGAGAACATCCACTCTCAAGGAATCTGTAGCATCCCCCCAGTGCTGGGCCGGGCTGGGGAGGGAGTCCCCACTATTCCCTCCTATTAACAGAATTCCCAGATGCTCCCTGGGAATCTCCGCTACAGGGAACGCCGGTTCCCACTCTAGCCCTCCCCATGCAGTGACGAGCCATATCTGGTGCCTCTGTAGGTGTGCCGCGCAAGTGTGTGCATGGTTTTCACTGCAACTGGAGCAGCAGGGCTGGCCAGGAAGGTGCAAGGGGCTGGCTGGCTGGCTGGCTGGCTGGGGAAAGCAAAGAGGATATTGGGTAGATACAGCAAGGCACCTGGGAAATGTCGCTCCTGTGGGGAAAGTGCCGGGAGGAACGACATTTCCCAGTCCGGGTTCAGCTTCCCAGGATCCCCTCCTCTTCTTCCCAACCTCCCTGCAGATCTTCCCTCCCAGCCAGCCCTATAGCCTCCGGTTCCAGTGAAGAGTTCCCGCCACCCGCACAGAATATGGCAGATCCAGTGCAGGGGAGGGCCGTGGCGGAAGCACCCATCCCGGCCCTGGGAGGTGGCAACAGATGTATCAGAATCGGGCATTCTGAGCCGCAGGCCGAAAGCAACCCAAGCTGGACTCCGATCGCCAAACAAGGTGTCCCCCCACCCTCCTGGTGGACGGGAACTGAACCCAGACCCACAATCTCTTGCTTCCTGTGGACACAAGGAGTGGTGCGGGGTTCAGACTCCATCGTCCAGTCAGCAGCTGCTCCTCCGCTGTCCACCGCACAACTGCTTCCTTTTCCTGCCGTGCTTATGGGGTTTGTGAATGCAAGAACAAAGAGTTCAAGAATAAATACGCTTCGCCCAGTTCCAGACAACCCCCCCCCCCGGGTTCCCATTCCGAGGAGTTAAGTGACCAGCCCAAGAGGCCGAGGCTATCCTTCCACGGGACACGCAGCCCCCCGGGTGGCAGTGCCTCTGCGTCCAGCCTCTGCTCCCACCCCACCCTTCCTAGGACGGGCCGGAGCCTCGTCCTTGCGCGGGCTGCTCTGCCCCGGGAGGGAGGCAGGCAGGGAGGGCGCTCACCGGAAGCTGACGACAGGCCCCACTTCGGAGAAGATGTCCTTCAGCTGCTCCTCGGTGGCTTCGTAGGGGATGTTGCCCACTGCGGGGGGGAGAGAGGAGAAGAGGAGGCCGTCCTCAGCGCGGGCGCCCGGGGCATCTCCCCGGGGCCCGGCTGGGCTCGGCTCTCGTCGCCAGGCGGGCTGTTCCCACGCTCGGCACTGCTCGCCGCCCGTCTGCGGAATGGATCTTGGGCCGCGTGGTGGCTGTGCGTGGCGGGGAGGCAGCCGCAGCCGCGCCCCCGCCGCTCGGGACCCTGAGCCGGGGAGGGAGGAGAGCGAGCCCCTCCAGCCGCCGCCCTGCCTGCCTGCCTGCCTGCCTGCCGCCCGCCCTCCTCACCGAAGACGGAGCGCAGCGACCGATCCACGGCCGGGTCCCGCGCCGACAGCCCCGCCATCTCCTCCCGCCGCGGCTCCGGCCGTCGCCCCCAGCAACTTCGCCCGCTTTGCGCCGCTCAGCTTCCGGTCCCCGGCCAAATCCGCTCCCGAGTCCCGCTTCCTTTTTCCTTCCTCCCGGAAGCGGGACCCCCGACACTATCGTTCCGCTTCGGCGCAGTTCTCCCTCCCCAGCCCCAAGGCGCTGCTGAGGCGACGCTCTAGACCCGTGTGTGTGTGAATGAACGGCGGGCACGGGGCCTTGGCGGCTGCTCCCGTGAGTGGGCGGGGATGGAGGAGGCCTCTGGGGAGAGAGAGCCCTCTGCTCACGCGAGTACTGCAGCCCTTGCAAGTTCCCCACGTGCGGCGCTCCAGAGTTACAGGGAGGGAGCCGCTGCACGGGAGACCAGCCGGGCGCTGAAGCTGCCCGTGGGAGCGGCTGTCGGCGTGTTAGCCCAGCAGGAGCAGCAGGAGCAGCAAACGCCCCCCCCCCGGCCCCCCAAGGGAGCTGCAAAGGGCGCTGTTGTGCTGCGGGGCGGGGGCGGGGCGGGGCTCAGAGGCGGGCAGGCCTGCAACCTTCTCCTGCTGGGGAAAACCGGCTTCAGACCCGCACCCGGGACCCGTCTGAGAGGAGAGGCCAAAGCTCCCCCTCCCGCCACGGTGTGTGTCGCCTGCAGCACACCCGTCCTCCTCATCGAGGGCCACGTGCCATGAGGATGGCGGCCTCTGAACGCCTGCACGGGAGGAAGAGCCTCCGAATTCTGACCCTCTTTGCTGAAGACTCGCGGGGCGGGGCGGGGGGGGGAGCAGCTGTGGGGTGCATTCTTAGCGGGGAAGGAGAGGTGGGCACACTTTATCCGGATCTGCGGCGCCTTCTCTTTTTGTATCTTCTAACACCGTCCAGCTTCGGCGAGACTTAAATTCTTGAACTGCACAAATGGGCCTGCTAAACGGCTTTTCTTTTCAAACCCGAACCCTAACCTTGCAGAGCAGGACTAGCAGCGGGGGGGGGGGGCAGGTAGGGGTCCCTGTTTCAGGGGTGGGAATTGGCCTTGGAGGTATTTTGCCCCCTTTTGGTATTGCTTTCTTTGGGGAAGCGCAAGAGACCTGTATTTAGGATTTGCCACAGGATTCCAGGGAAAAGGGCCTTCGTGGTTTGCATCCACACAGAGAGCTGCGATTCAAAACCATAGGGATGGATCAGGAGTAGCTGCCACACCACAACATTCTTTTACTATAGTGCAAGCATTTGTTTCAAACCTTTAAATTGCATTACAGAAAAGAACCCGGGTTCTACAAAAACATTTCACAGAATCATCAGTGCAGATTGCTCACATACAGAAAATACACAGAGAACAATTTCAAGGTAATAAGGCATGAGATGGACGCAGCAAGCATCGGTCGGGAAGGCAGCAGCTCCTTCCACCGTGAATCAGTTCCTCAGTCTTCGTCTTTCCACCCTGATCCATGTTACAGTAAGTGTTCATATTTGTTCCTGAAACTGCAGGGGAGAGGTTACCAGCACTTCACCCTGACCGTAGGACTTCAGCTCCTACGTCCCTAAGATATTACGGTAAGAACAAATTTCAGTATGCCCACACAAGTCTCTTTTGAGAGGAAAAGCAGCTGAAGCAACTAGATTACACAGTCACCTTGAACTTGTACATCCAGCATCCTTACAAGCAAATAAAAACATCGAACTGAGCTCAATACATATCATTGACAGGCGTTTTTAAGCCTTCTGATCTATGGGAATGTGCACCTAGGTAAGGTATTCACACGCAATCTAAATTCATTCCCAGTCTACATGGCAATGCATATTCGTTCACCTGCTGGGGAAAAAGAACATCTGAAAAAGATCTAAACATGAACATGGACCTCTTTGACATCAGCCATTGTTCTACACCTCTGATTTCTCGCAATATCCTCGAAGATGGGAACACCCACAGTCTACATGGCAGTCCATATAAAAGCTACCTGCTGGGGGGGGGAGGACATCGGGGTTGGGGAGGAATCTAAAAAGGGGTGAGACATACCTCTTTGACATAGGCCATTTTTACACACTTCTGATTTGTTGAGAGATTCATCCAAAATCCACATCACAGTCCATTTAGATCAACCTGCCCGGGATTAAAAAAATAAATAAATCCAGAGACACAATACTCTCTCTTTGGAACTGATTTATGCAACAAAATGCAAAATATCACAAAATACCCTTCAGTGAGCAAGTGTTAAGTGTTAGTGTTAGTTCCAAACATTACAAATAGGTTTTTTTCAGATTCACTGAAAAGATACTCACGCAAAGCAGCCATCTCAGGAAATTTGCCCAAAGAAAAAATCCACTTTTCCTAGGAACTCAGTTTCATATACTGTAATTTCTGGTGGGCAGGGCCCCCCCCCAATAATCAAATATATAACAAGCATTGCCTGGGCAAACAACAAATACATAGTTAAGTTAGATACAAGCGACTGCCCACACCTCTGTGCAGGAGATATTGTGTTTCAGTTTCCACACTGGATTCGATTTTTTTTTAGAAGAGTTTGAGAGCTCCCCTTGAAGCAGCTTTTGAACGGTGCTAGTAATTGGGTTTCCCGTTTTAATCCGTTTTTAATCCCGGCGGTTATGTCTATTTAATCTGTTCTTGTTTAGGTTTTGTTTTTAATTGCATTGAGTAGTGGGTTTTGTGTTTTCTGTTTTTGCATTTAGTAGTGAGGTTGGAGTTTGTTTGCTTTTTAAATTCAGTAGTGATTTTTTAAAATTGCATTTAGTAGTGTTTTTCCTTCTTTCCCCTTTTCCATTTAGTAGAACAGAGTTGCATTTAGTAGTGACAGTGGGTTGAATGGGTAGGACAGAGATATTTTGAATAAATTTGTATATTTCTTTCTTTATTAGGCATAAACAGTTGAAGTTAACAAAGCATATTCCAACGTAACTTACCTCCTAGGGCTCTCTGAAGATCAAGAAAATAAGCAACTCACACATGAAGCCTCTGGTTGCAGCCAGTGTCTTAGATACTTATCTGGAAAAGAGGCCTAAACTGATAGCAAAATTATTATTATTATTATTATTATTATTACTACAAATATTTATATGCCACTTTCCAACAAAGGATTCTCAAAGTGATTCACATAATAAGAGGAGAAGGAGAAGGAGAAAGGAGCCTGCTCTTAGACCCCAAAGGGCTCTCAGAGATCTGCTTGACACGGCTTCTGTGTCATTGCCTCCTTTCATTCTTTCTTGAGATCTGTTGGAAAAGAATGTGTCCTGTCATTTATTTTGAAGAACAGGAAATACCACATCATATTAGAATACGAGAAGGTTGCCAAGGATTAAACCTTAGATTTCTTGGGTCATGTTAATACTGCTTTCATTTTAATCACCTTGCAAATCTCAAAATGTAATAAAGATTGGATGACATGAATTACCCAAAGGAAACCTGGTTCGTCCTTTAGAGTATCTCATCAGTGCTACTATTCAGGAAGTTAGTCTGTTTGCCGGCCACTGACTATATATAAATCTTATATATATTCTTCGGTCCTGATGAGGCACCTCATCACAGAAGGCATAGGAACACCTAGGTTTTGTTTGTTACACCCTCAGACTTTCCACTTTACCTGGGTCCAGCCTCTGTCTTTCAGGCACGCCATCTTTTCAGCTGTCTTTGAACCAAAACTATCAGTCAGGAATGGAGATGATTGGGAAAGGTGTGCGAACTCTGTTCCTTCCTGCCGTGCATGCTGCAAAAGGCTCTTGGGAGGATAGGATGAAAGACACGTCAAGCTTGTTCCTTTCTTTCAAGCCAGCCGCCATCTTAGAGATCCTGATGGTTCACAAAGCTGTCGGGACACATGAAGCATCAGTTTTACAGCTCCTGGATTCACAGTTTTGAGAGACCAAAGGAGCTCAAGCCCGGAGCCTTGAGTTACGGAGCAGCCTGGTTTCACTGAGCTTTCTGAAAGGATAGAATGCAATATGCGTGGAGCGTGTTCCATTCGTAAGACCGTAGAGATGTTGTATACTTGCATCAGTTCTTTGAAGCTGTTCCTTGTGTCAAAAGAGATTGGTTGATCTTGGCTTGATGTCTGTAGCCTACCGAGACTGCTTCGTGAAATCTGTTGGAAAACAACGTTACGGCATTTATTTGCAAGTGTGGGCAATACACCATTTCCACATTAGATTCTCCCTACACCCTGAGCCTTCTTTTGGATGACTTGCATTCTCTTTAGCTTGCTGCAGTCTCTGTCTTTGAGCCTTATCCTGCCAGAGAGGCCTCATGAGAAGAGAAAACATTCCCGTGTGACCACCCAGGCATGAAAGTCGCAAGGAAACTTACATCAACTCTTCTTTCTTCATGCCAACCCTACTGCAAAAGGTTGATGAGAGAAGAGAAAGGAGCCTGCATCAAGCGTGTTCCATTCAAAAGAGCCACCAACTTAGAAAAACAGAAGCCTGGAGCTTCCATGGCAAACCCTTAACATTTAGTGATTTCTGGGCTTTGGGTTATGCAGGCCGAAGCTGGACTTCCCTTGTATAGAGTTACCTGCTTCCATTTCTGCCTGAGATACTTTCTCTTCCCACTTGGCTTGTGTATCATAACCGGCGTGCAATCTTTCTGGAAAAACGTAGGAGAACAGCAAGTTATGTGGTGTATTTTGAACTGTGCTGCATATAATTTTTTATATTACTACATTGCCAAGGACAGAATCTTGGATAATAGGGTAATAACGAAATATTTCAACATCACCAAGCAGCCATGGAGGTCCTTGAAGCAATGGGAAGAAAAAGGATTCCAACATAATGGTTCGAGCCTGGAGGTCCTGGAGAAAGGCGCGCCAATTCTGTTTCTTCTTGCCAAAGCAGTCTTCAGGGGGCAGAATGGAGCATGCATGAAGCCTGTTCCATTGAAGATTGCTAGAAACCTACAGAAACTGCTGGCTATCCCCTCCGTGGAATGAATCAAGAAGCGTGAAGCTTCACACACGCATGAAGCGTGTTGCATTCAAGACAGCCAGAATCTTAGAGATGATGCTACCTGACCAAGCTAGAGAGAGAATCAAGAAGCCTGAAGCTTCAGACACGCATGAAGCGTGTTTCAATCAGGACAGCCAGAATCTTAGAGATGCTGCTGCCTGACAAACGGGTGGGAGAATCAAGAAGCCTGAGGCTTCTGTGGAGAGCCCCTGTATTCAGAGAGTCTTGCGCGGCTTGAGTTCTGCAGCCCCTGGTTTGGCTTCTGTCGTGCCTCGTTGCTCCTTTTCCTTTGTTCTTGGAACACTCTTAGTTCCTTCTTGAGATCTTTAGGCAAGAGGCCTCTTGGGAGGAGAAAGCGTCCCGATGTCAAGTTTGGGTCCTGGAGGTCCTGGAGAAAGGCGCGCCAATTCTGTTTCTTCTTGCCAAAGCAGTCTTCAGGGGTCAGAATGGAGCATGCATGAAGCCTGTTCCATTCAAGATTGCTAGAAACCTACAGAAACTGCTGGCTATCCCCTCCGTGGAATGAATCAAGAAGCGTGAAGCTTCACACACGCATGAAGCGTGTTGCATTCAAGACAGCCAGAATCTTAGAGATGATGCTACCTGACCGGGTTGGTGGGAGAATCAAGAAGCCTGAAGCTTCAGACACGCATGAAGCGTGTTTCAATCAGGACAGCCAGAATCTTAGAGATGCTGCTGCCTGACAAACGGGTGGGAGAATCAAGAAGCCTGAGGCTTCTGTGGAGAGCCCCTGTATTCAGAGAGTCTTGCGCGGCTTGAGTTCTGCAGCCCCTGGTTTGGCTTCTGTCGTGCCTCGTTGCTCCTTTTCCTTTGTTCTTGGAACACTCTTAGTTCCTTCTTGAGATCTTTAGGCAAGAGGCCTCTTGGGAGGAGAAAGCGTCCCGATGTCAAGTTTGGGTCCTGGAGGTCCTGGAGAAAGGCGCGCCAATTCTGTTTCTTCTTGCCAAAGCAGTCTTCAGGGGTCAGAATGGAGCATGCATGAAGCCTGTTCCATTCAAGATTGCTAGAAACCTACAGAAACTGCTGGCTATCCCCTCCGTGGAATGAATCAAGAAGCGTGAAGCTTCACACACGCATGAAGCGTGTTGCATTCAAGACAGCCAGAATCTTAGAGATGATGCTACCTGACCGGGTTGGTGGGAGAATCAAGAAGCCTGAAGCTTCAGACACGCATGAAGCATGTTTCAATCAGGACAGCCAGAATCTTAGAGATGCTGCTGCCTGACAAACGGGTGGGAGAATCAAGAAGCCTGAGGCTTCTGTGGAGAGCCCCGGTATTCAGAGAGTCTTGCGCGGCTTGAGTTCTGCAGCCCCTGGTTTGGCTTCTGTCGTGCCTCGTTGCTCCGTTTCTTCCGTTCTTGAGACGCCGTGAGTTCTTCCCTGAAACCTGAAGGAAGAAGATCTGTAGGAAAGGAAGAAAGATTTTCTAGTCAGGGAAATATCCCATCTTCACCTTGTAAGATTAGAAGGCTGCTCATTAATTTATTGAGCATATATCCATAGAGCTCAAAACTCAGGTCTCTGGGCACTTTATTTATTATATTCTGTCTTTGACATGTTTCCATCCCGCCGCAAACTTGCCTCTCCGTCGGCTCACAAGAAAACATCACCAATTCAATACAAAGCTAAATCTTAAATATAAGATTTTGTGGATAATGGACCACTCACGGTTCTTGCATTTTTATATTAAGCTGTGACAATCCATGCCTAGTAAAGGAGCCAGTGTGGTGTAGTGGTTAGAGTGCTAGACTAGGACTGGGGAGACCCGAGTTCAAATCCCCATTCAGCCATGAAACTAGCTGAGTGACTCTGGGCCAGTCACTGCTCTGGGCTCCTTGCAGGAAGAGCGGGAATGAAATGTAATAACAACAATAATAATAGTAATAGATGTTGAGCAAACATTTCTAGTCCACATTCTTTAGTCCCGATGAAGTACATCATCATAGAATGTCATGACACAGCTAGGGAATCCCCCCCTCGCCCGGTAGCCCCCCTCCACCTCATTCTCTTTTTGTTGTTCCTTTCTCTGTGCTGGAGACTTACTTGCCACAGAGGCCTCTTGGGAGGAGAAAGCGTCCCGATGTCAAGTTTGGGTCCTGGAGGTCCTGGAGAGAGGCGCGCCAATTCTGTTTCTTCTTGCCAAAGCAGTCTTCAGGGGTCAGAATGGAGCATGCATGAAGCCTGTTCCATTCAAGATTGCTAGAAACCTACAGAAACTGCTGGCCATCCCCTCCGTGGAATGAATCAAGAAGCGTGAAGCTTCAAACACGCATGAAGCGTGTTGCATTCAAGACAGCCAGAATCTTAGAGATGATGCTACCTGACCGGGCTGGTGGGAGAATCAAGAAGCCTGAAGCTTCAGACACGCATGAAGCGTGTTGCATTCAGGTCAGCCAGAATCTTAGAGATGCTGCTGCCTGACAAACGGGTGGGGGAATCAAGAAGCCTGAGGCTTCTGTGGAGAGCCCCTGTATTCAGAGAGTCTTGCGCGGCTTGAGTTCTGCAGCCCCTGGTTTGGCTTCTGTTGTGCTTCGTTGCTCCTTTTCCTTTGTTCTTGGAACGCTCTTAGTTCCTTCTTGAGATCTTTAGGCAAGAGGCCTCTTGGGAGGAGAAAGCATCCCGATGTCAAGTTTAGGGCCTGGAGGTCCTGGAGAAAGGCACGCCAATTCTGTTTCTTCTTGCCAAAGCAGTCTTCAGGGGGCAGAATGGAGCATGCATGAAGCCTGTTCCATTCAAGATTGCTAGAAACCTACAGAAACTGCTGGCTATCCCCTCCATGGAATGAATGAAGAAGCGTGAAGCTTCAAACACGCATGAAGCGTGTTGCATTCAAGACAGCCAGAATCTTAGAGATGATGCTACCTGACCGGGTTGGTGGGAGAATCAAGAAGCCTGAAGCTTCAGACACGCATGAAGCATGTTTCAATCAGGACAGCCAGAATCTTAGAGATGCTGCTGCCTGACAAACGGGTGGGGGAATCAAGAAGCCTGAGGCTTCTGTGGAGAGCCCCTGTATTCAGAGAGTCTTGCGCGGCTTGAGTTCTGCAGCCCCTGGTTTGGCTTTTGTCGTGCCTCGTTGCTCCGTTTCTTCCGTTCTTGAGACGCCGTGAGTTCTTCCCTGAAACCTGAAGGAAGAAGATCTGTAGGAAAGGAAGAAAGATTTTCTAGTCAGGGAAATATCCCATCTTCACCTTGTAAGATTAGAAGGCTGCTCATTAATTTATTGAGCATATATCCATAGAGCTCAAAACTCAGGTCTCTGGGCACTTTATTTATTATATTCTGTCTTTGACATGTTTCCATCCCGCCGCAAACTTGCCTCTCCGTCGGCTCACAAGAAAACATCACCAATTCAATACAAAGCTAAATCTTAAATATAAGATTTTGTGGATAATGGACCACTCACGGTTCTTGCATTTTTATATTAACCTGTGACAATCCATGCCTAGTAAAGGAGCCAGTGTGGTGTAGTGGTTAGAGTGCTAGACTAGGACTGGGGAGACCCGAGTTCAAATCCCCATTCAGCCATGAAACTAGCTGAGTGACTCTGGGCCAGTCACTGCTCTGGGCTCCTTGCAGGAAGAGCGGGAATGAAATGTAATAACAACAATAATAATAGTAATAGATGTTGAGCAAACATTTCTAGTCCACATTCTTTAGTCCCGATGAAGTACATCATCATAGAATGCCATGACACAGCTAGGGAATCCCCCCCTCGCCCGGTAGCCCCCCTCCACCTCATTCTCTTTTTGTTGTTCCTTTCTCTGTGCTGGAGACTTACTTGCCACAGAGGCCTCTTGGGAGGAGAAAGCGTCCCGATGTCAAGTGTGGGTGCTGGAGGTCCTGGAGAAAGGCGCGCCAATTCTGTTTCTTCTTGCCAAAGCAGTCTTCAGGGGTCAAAATGGAGCATGCATGAAGCCTGTTCCATTCAAGATTGCTAGAAACCTACAGAAACTGCTGGCCATCCCCTCCGTGGAATGAATCAAGAAGTGTGAAGCTTCAAACACGCATGAAGCGTGTTGCATTCAAGACAGCCAGAATCTTAGAGATGATGCTACCTGACCGGGCTGGTGGGAGAATCAAGAAGCCTGAAGCTTCAGACACGCATGAAGCGTGTTTCAATCAGGACAGCCAGAATCTTAGAGATGCTGCTGCCTGACAAACGGGTGGGGGAATCAAGAAGCCTGAGGCTTCTGTGGAGAGCCCCTGTATTCAGAGAGTCTTGCGCGGCTTGAGTTCTGCAGCCCGTTTTGGCTTTTGTCGTGCCTCGTTGCTCTGTTTCTTCCATTCTTGAGACGCCGTGAGTTCTTCCCTGAAACCTGTAGGAAGGAGATCTGTAGGAAAGGAAGAAAGATTTTTTAGTGAGGGATATCAATGTAATAATAACAATAATAATAATAGTAATAGATGTTGAGCAAACATTTCTAGTCCACATTCATCAGTCCCAATGAAGTACATCATAGAATGCCATGGGACAGCTAGGAAATCCCCCCCTCGCCCGGCAGCCCCCTCACCCCATTCTCTTTTTGTTGTTCCTTTCTCTGTGCTTCAGACTTACTTGCCACAGAGGCCTCTTGGGAGGAGAAAGCATCCCGATGTCAAGTTTGGGTCCTGGAGGTCCTGGAGAAAGGCGCGCCAATTCTGTTTCTTCTTGCCAAAGCAGTCTTCAGGGGGCAGAATGGAGCATGCATGAAGCCTGTTCCATTCAAGATTGCTAGAAACCTACAGAAACTGCTGGCCATCCCCTCCGTGGAATGAATCAAGAAGTGTGAAGCTTCAAACACGCATGAAGCGTGTTGCATTCAAGACAGCCAGAATCTTAGAGATGATGCTACCTGACCGGGCTGGTGGGAGAATCAAGAAGCCTGAAGCTTCAGACACGCATGAAGCGTGTTGCATTCAGGTCAGCCAGAATCTTAGAGATGCTGCTGCCTGACAAACGGGTGGGGGAATCAAGAAGCCTGAGGCTTCTGTGGAGAGCCCCTGTATTCAGAGAGTCTTGCGCGGCTTGAGTTCTGCAGCCCCTGGTTTGGCTTCTGTTGTGCTTCGTTGCTCCTTTTCCTTTGTTCTTGGAACACTCTTAGTTCCTTCTTGAGATCTTTAGGCAAGAGGTCTCTTGGGAGGAGAAAGCGTCCCGATGTCAAGTTTGGGTCCTGGAGGTCCTGGAGAAAGGCGCGCCAATTCTGTTTCTTCTTGCCAAAGCAGTCTTCAGGGGGCAGAATGGAGCATGCATGAAGCCTGTTCCATTCAAGATTGCTAGAAACCTACAGAAACTGCTGGCCATCCCCTCCGTGGAATGAATCAAGAAGTGTGAAGCTTCAAACACGCATGAAGCGTGTTGCATTCAAGACAGCCAGAATCTTAGAGATGATGCTACCTGACCGGGCTGGTGGGAGAATCAAGAAGCCTGAAGCTTCAGACACGCATGAAGCGTGTTGCATTCAGGTCAGCCAGAATCTTAGAGATGCTGCTGCCTGACAAACGGGTGGGGGAATCAAGAAGCCTGAGGCTTCTGTGGAGAGCCCCTGTATTCAGAGAGTCTTGCGCGGCTTGAGTTCTGCAGCCCGTTTTGGCTTTTGTCGTGCCTCGTTGCTCTGTTTCTTCCATTCTTGAGACGCCGTGAGTTCTTCCCTGAAACCTGTAGGAAGGAGATCTGTAGGAAAGGAAGAAAGATTTTTTAGTGAGGGATATCAATGTAATAATAACAATAATAATAATAGTAATAGATGTTGAGCAAACATTTCTAGTCCACATTCATCAGTCCCAATGAAGTACATCATAGAATGCCATGGGACAGCTAGGAAATCCCCCCCTCGCCCGGCAGCCCCCTCACCCCATTCTCTTTTTGTTGTTCCTTTCTCTGTGCTTCAGACTTACTTGCCACAGAGGCCTCTTGGGAGGAGAAAGCATCCCGATGTCAAGTTTGGGTCCTGGAGGTCCTGGAGAAAGGCGCGCCAATTCTGTTTCTTCTTGCCAAAGCAGTCTTCAGGGGGCAGAATGGAGCATGCATGAAGCCTGTTCCATTCAAGATTGCTAGAAACCTACAGAAACTGCTGGCCATCCCCTCCGTGGAATGAATCAAGAAGTGTGAAGCTTCAAACACGCATGAAGCGTGTTGCATTCAAGACAGCCAGAATCTTAGAGATGATGCTACCTGACCGGGCTGGTGGGAGAATCAAGAAGCCTGAAGCTTCAGACACGCATGAAGCGTGTTGCATTCAGGTCAGCCAGAATCTTAGAGATGCTGCTGCCTGACAAACGGGTGGGGGAATCAAGAAGCCTGAGGCTTCTGTGGAGAGCCCCTGTATTCAGAGAGTCTTGCGCGGCTTGAGTTCTGCAGCCCCTGGTTTGGCTTCTGTTGTGCTTCGTTGCTCCTTTTCCTTTGTTCTTGGAACACTCTTAGTTCCTTCTTGAGATCTTTAGGCAAGAGGTCTCTTGGGAGGAGAAAGCGTCCCGATGTCAAGTTTGGGTCCTGGAGGTCCTGGAGAAAGGCGCGCCAATTCTGTTTCTTCTTGCCAAAGCAGTCTTCAGGGGGCAGAATGGAGCATGCATGAAGCCTGTTCCATTCAAGATTGCTAGAAACCTACAGAAACTGCTGGCCATCCCCTCCGTGGAATGAATCAAGAAGTGTGAAGCTTCAAACACGCATGAAGCGTGTTGCATTCAAGACAGCCAGAATCTTAGAGATGATGCTACCTGACCGGGCTGGTGGGAGAATCAAGAAGCCTGAAGCTTCAGACACGCATGAAGCGTGTTGCATTCAGGTCAGCCAGAATCTTAGAGATGCTGCTGCCTGACAAACGGGTGGGGGAATCAAGAAGCCTGAGGCTTCTGTGGAGAGCCCCTGTATTCAGAGAGTCTTGTGCGGCTTGAGTTCTGCAGCCCCTGGTTTGGCTTCTGTTGTGCTTCGTTGCTCCTTTTCCTTTGTTCTTGGAACGCTCTTAGTTCCTTCTTGAGATCTTTAGGCAAGAGGCCTCTTGGGAGGAGAAAGCATCCCGATGTCAAGTTTAGGGCCTGGAGGTCCTGGAGAAAGGCGCGCCAATTCTGTTTCTTCTTGCCAAAGCAGTCTTCAGGGGGCAGAATGGAGCATGCATGAAGCCTGTTCCATTCAAGATTGCTAGAAACCTACAGAAACTGCTGGCTATCCCCTCCATGGAATGAATGAAGAAGCGTGAAGCTTCAAACACGCATGAAGCGTGTTGCATTCAAGACAGCCAGAATCTTAGAGATGATGCTACCTGACCGGGTTGGTGGGAGAATCAAGAAGCCTGAAGCTTCAGACACGCATGAAGCATGTTTCAATCAGGACAGCCAGAATCTTAGAGATGCTGCTGCCTGACAAACGGGTGGGGGAATCAAGAAGCCTGAGGCTTCTGTGGAGAGCCCCTGTATTCAGAGAGTCTTGCGCGGCTTGAGTTCTGCAGCCCCTGGTTTGCTTCTGTCGTGCCTCGTTGCTCCGTTTCTTCCGTTCTTGAGACGCCGTGAGTTCTTCCCTGAAACCTGAAGGAAGGAGATCTGTAGGAAAGGAAGAAAGATTTTCTAGTAAGGGAAATATCCCATCTTCACCTTGTAAGATTAGAAGGCTGCTCATTAATTTATTGAGCATATATCCATAGAGCTCAAAACTCAGGTCTCTGGGCACTTTATTTATTATATTCTGTCTTTGACATGTTTCCATCCCGCCGCAAACTTGCCTCTCCGTCGGCTCACAAGAAAACATCACCAATTCAATACAAAGCTAAATCTTAAATATAAGATTTTGTGGATAATGGACCACTCACGGTTTTTGCATTTTTATATTAACCTGTGACAATCCATGCCTAGTAAAGGAGCCAGTGTGGTGTAGTGGTTAGAGTGCTAGACTAGGACTGGGGAGACCCGAGTTCAAATCCCCATTCAGCCATGAAACTAGCTGAGTGACTCTGGGCCAGTCACTGCTCTGGGCTCCTTGCAGGAAGAGCGGGAATGAAATGTAATAACAACAATAATTATAGTAATAGATGTTGAGCAAACATTTCTAGTCCACATTCTTTAGTCCCGATGAAGTACATCATCATAGAATGTCATGACACAGCTAGGGAATCCCCCCCTCGCCCGGTAGCCCCCTTCCACCTCATTCTCTTTTTGTTGTTCCTTTCTCTGTGCTGGAGACTTACTTGCCACAGAGGCCTCTTGGGAGGAGAAAGCGTCCAGATGTCAAGTTTGGGTCCTGGAGGTCCTGGAGAAAGGCGCGCCAATTCTGTTTCTTCTTGCCAAAGCAGTCTTCAGGGGGCAGAATGGAGCATGCATGAAGCCTGTTCCATTCAAGATTGCTAGAAACCTACAGAAACTGCTGGCCATCCCCTCCGTGGAATGAATCAAGAAGCGTGAAGCTTCAAACACGCATGAAGCGTGTTGCATTCAAGACAGCCAGAATCTTAGAGATGATGCTACCTGACCGGGCTGGTGGGAGAATCAAGAAGCCTGAAGCTTCAGACACGCATGAAGCGTGTTGCATTCAGGTCAGCCAGAATCTTAGAGATGCTGCTGCCTGACAAACGGGTGGGGGAATCAAGAAGCCTGAGGCTTCTGTGGAGAGCCCCTGTATTCAGAGAGTCTTGTGCGGCTTGAGTTCTGCAGCCCCTGGTTTGGCTTCTGTTGTGCTTCGTTGCTCCTTTTCCTTTGTTCTTGGAACGCTCTTAGTTCCTTCTTGAGATCTTTAGGCAAGAGGCCTCTTGGGAGGAGAAAGCATCCCGATGTCAAGTTTAGGGCCTGGAGGTCCTGGAGAAAGGCGCGCCAATTCTGTTTCTTCTTGCCAAAGCAGTCTTCAGGGGGCAGAATGGAGCATGCATGAAGCCTGTTCCATTCAAGATTGCTAGAAACCTACAGAAACTGCTGGCTATCCCCTCCATGGAATGAATGAAGAAGCGTGAAGCTTCAAACACGCATGAAGCGTGTTGCATTCAAGACAGCCAGAATCTTAGAGATGATGCTACCTGACCGGGTTGGTGGGAGAATCAAGAAGCCTGAAGCTTCAGACACGCATGAAGCATGTTTCAATCAGGACAGCCAGAATCTTAGAGATGCTGCTGCCTGACAAACGGGTGGGGGAATCAAGAAGCCTGAGGCTTCTGTGGAGAGCCCCTGTATTCAGAGAGTCTTGCGCGGCTTGAGTTCTGCAGCCCCTGGTTTGGCTTCTGTCGTGCCTCGTTGCTCCGTTTCTTCCGTTCTTGAGACGCCGTGAGTTCTTCCCTGAAACCTGAAGGAAGAAGATCTGTAGGAAAGGAAGAAAGATTTTCTAGTCAGGGAAATATCCCATCTTCACCTTGTAAGATTAGAAGGCTGCTCATTAATTTATTGAGCATATATCCATAGAGCTCAAAACTCAGGTCTCTGGGCACTTTATTTATTATATTCTGTCTTTGACATGTTTCCATCCCGCCGCAAACTTGCCTCTCCGTCGGCTCACAAGAAAACATCACCAATTCAATACAAAGCTAAATCTTAAATATAAGATTTTGTGGATAATGGACCACTCACGGTTCTTGCATTTTTATATTAACCTGTGACAATCCATGCCTAGTAAAGGAGCCAGTGTGGTGTAGTGGTTAGAGTGCTAGACTAGGACTGGGGAGACCCGAGTTCAAATCCCCATTCAGCCATGAAACTAGCTGAGTGACTCTGGGCCAGTCACTGCTCTGGGCTCCTTGCAGGAAGAGCGGGAATGAAATGTAATAACAACAATAATAATAGTAATAGATGTTGAGCAAACATTTCTAGTCCACATTCTTTAGTCCCGATGAAGTACATCATCATAGAATGCCATGACACAGCTAGGGAATCCCCCCCTCGCCCGGTAGCCCCCCTCCACCTCATTCTCTTTTTGTTGTTCCTTTCTCTGTGCTGGAGACTTACTTGCCACAGAGGCCTCTTGGGAGGAGAAAGCGTCCCGATGTCAAGTGTGGGTGCTGGAGGTCCTGGAGAAAGGCGCGCCAATTCTGTTTCTTCTTGCCAAAGCAGTCTTCAGGGGTCAAAATGGAGCATGCATGAAGCCTGTTCCATTCAAGATTGCTAGAAACCTACAGAAACTGCTGGCCATCCCCTCCGTGGAATGAATCAAGAAGTGTGAAGCTTCAAACACGCATGAAGCGTGTTGCATTCAAGACAGCCAGAATCTTAGAGATGATGCTACCTGACCGGGCTGGTGGGAGAATCAAGAAGCCTGAAGCTTCAGACACGCATGAAGCGTGTTTCAATCAGGACAGCCAGAATCTTAGAGATGCTGCTGCCTGACAAACGGGTGGGGGAATCAAGAAGCCTGAGGCTTCTGTGGAGAGCCCCTGTATTCAGAGAGTCTTGCGCGGCTTGAGTTCTGCAGCCCGTTTTGGCTTTTGTCGTGCCTCGTTGCTCTGTTTCTTCCATTCTTGAGACGCCGTGAGTTCTTCCCTGAAACCTGTAGGAAGGAGATCTGTAGGAAAGGAAGAAAGATTTTTTAGTGAGGGATATCAATGTAATAATAACAATAATAATAATAGTAATAGATGTTGAGCAAACATTTCTAGTCCACATTCATCAGTCCCAATGAAGTACATCATAGAATGCCATGGGACAGCTAGGAAATCCCCCCCTCGCCCGGCAGCCCCCTCACCCCATTCTCTTTTTGTTGTTCCTTTCTCTGTGCTTCAGACTTACTTGCCACAGAGGCCTCTTGGGAGGAGAAAGCATCCCGATGTCAAGTTTGGGTCCTGGAGGTCCTGGAGAAAGGCGCGCCAATTCTGTTTCTTCTTGCCAAAGCAGTCTTCAGGGGGCAGAATGGAGCATGCATGAAGCCTGTTCCATTCAAGATTGCTAGAAACCTACAGAAACTGCTGGCCATCCCCTCCGTGGAATGAATCAAGAAGTGTGAAGCTTCAAACACGCATGAAGCGTGTTGCATTCAAGACAGCCAGAATCTTAGAGATGATGCTACCTGACCGGGCTGGTGGGAGAATCAAGAAGCCTGAAGCTTCAGACACGCATGAAGCGTGTTGCATTCAGGTCAGCCAGAATCTTAGAGATGCTGCTGCCTGACAAACGGGTGGGGGAATCAAGAAGCCTGAGGCTTCTGTGGAGAGCCCCTGTATTCAGAGAGTCTTGCGCGGCTTGAGTTCTGCAGCCCCTGGTTTGGCTTCTGTTGTGCTTCGTTGCTCCTTTTCCTTTGTTCTTGGAACACTCTTAGTTCCTTCTTGAGATCTTTAGGCAAGAGGTCTCTTGGGAGGAGAAAGCGTCCCGATGTCAAGTTTGGGTCCTGGAGGTCCTGGAGAAAGGCGCGCCAATTCTGTTTCTTCTTGCCAAAGCAGTCTTCAGGGGGCAGAATGGAGCATGCATGAAGCCTGTTCCATTCAAGATTGCTAGAAACCTACAGAAACTGCTGGCCATCCCCTCCGTGGAATGAATCAAGAAGCGTGAAGCTTCAAACACGCATGAAGCGTGTTGCATTCAAGACAGCCAGAATCTTAGAGATGATGCTACCTGACCGGGCTGGTGGGAGAATCAAGAAGCCTGAAGCTTCAGACACGCATGAAGCGTGTTGCATTCAGGTCAGCCAGAATCTTAGAGATGCTGCTGCCTGACAAACGGGTGGGGGAATCAAGAAGCCTGAGGCTTCTGTGGAGAGCCCCTGTATTCAGAGAGTCTTGTGCGGCTTGAGTTCTGCAGCCCCTGGTTTGGCTTCTGTTGTGCTTCGTTGCTCCTTTTCCTTTGTTCTTGGAACGCTCTTAGTTCCTTCTTGAGATCTTTAGGCAAGAGGCCTCTTGGGAGGAGAAAGCATCCCGATGTCAAGTTTAGGGCCTGGAGGTCCTGGAGAAAGGCGCGCCAATTCTGTTTCTTCTTGCCAAAGCAGTCTTCAGGGGGCAGAATGGAGCATGCATGAAGCCTGTTCCATTCAAGATTGCTAGAAACCTACAGAAACTGCTGGCTATCCCCTCCATGGAATGAATGAAGAAGCGTGAAGCTTCAAACACGCATGAAGCGTGTTGCATTCAAGACAGCCAGAATCTTAGAGATGATGCTACCTGACCGGGTTGGTGGGAGAATCAAGAAGCCTGAAGCTTCAGACACGCATGAAGCATGTTTCAATCAGGACAGCCAGAATCTTAGAGATGCTGCTGCCTGACAAACGGGTGGGGGAATCAAGAAGCCTGAGGCTTCTGTGGAGAGCCCCTGTATTCAGAGAGTCTTGCGCGGCTTGAGTTCTGCAGCCCCTGGTTTGCTTCTGTCGTGCCTCGTTGCTCCGTTTCTTCCGTTCTTGAGACGCCGTGAGTTCTTCCCTGAAACCTGAAGGAAGGAGATCTGTAGGAAAGGAAGAAAGATTTTCTAGTAAGGGAAATATCCCATCTTCACCTTGTAAGATTAGAAGGCTGCTCATTAATTTATTGAGCATATATCCATAGAGCTCAAAACTCAGGTCTCTGGGCACTTTATTTATTATATTCTGTCTTTGACATGTTTCCATCCCGCCGCAAACTTGCCTCTCCGTCGGCTCACAAGAAAACATCACCAATTCAATACAAAGCTAAATCTTAAATATAAGATTTTGTGGATAATGGACCACTCACGGTTTTTGCATTTTTATATTAACCTGTGACAATCCATGCCTAGTAAAGGAGCCAGTGTGGTGTAGTGGTTAGAGTGCTAGACTAGGACTGGGGAGACCCGAGTTCAAATCCCCATTCAGCCATGAAACTAGCTGAGTGACTCTGGGCCAGTCACTGCTCTGGGCTCCTTGCAGGAAGAGCGGGAATGAAATGTAATAACAACAATAATTATAGTAATAGATGTTGAGCAAACATTTCTAGTCCACATTCTTTAGTCCCGATGAAGTACATCATCATAGAATGTCATGACACAGCTAGGGAATCCCCCCCTCGCCCGGTAGCCCCCTTCCACCTCATTCTCTTTTTGTTGTTCCTTTCTCTGTGCTGGAGACTTACTTGCCACAGAGGCCTCTTGGGAGGAGAAAGCGTCCAGATGTCAAGTTTGGGTCCTGGAGGTCCTGGAGAAAGGCGCGCCAATTCTGTTTCTTCTTGCCAAAGCAGTCTTCAGGGGGCAGAATGGAGCATGCATGAAGCCTGTTCCATTCAAGATTGCTAGAAACCTACAGAAACTGCTGGCCATCCCCTCCGTGGAATGAATCAAGAAGCGTGAAGCTTCAAACACGCATGAAGCGTGTTGCATTCAAGACAGCCAGAATCTTAGAGATGATGCTACCTGACCGGGCTGGTGGGAGAATCAAGAAGCCTGAAGCTTCAGACACGCATGAAGCGTGTTGCATTCAGGTCAGCCAGAATCTTAGAGATGCTGCTGCCTGACAAACGGGTGGGGGAATCAAGAAGCCTGAGGCTTCTGTGGAGAGCCCCTGTATTCAGAGAGTCTTGTGCGGCTTGAGTTCTGCAGCCCCTGGTTTGGCTTCTGTTGTGCTTCGTTGCTCCTTTTCCTTTGTTCTTGGAACGCTCTTAGTTCCTTCTTGAGATCTTTAGGCAAGAGGCCTCTTGGGAGGAGAAAGCATCCCGATGTCAAGTTTAGGGCCTGGAGGTCCTGGAGAAAGGCGCGCCAATTCTGTTTCTTCTTGCCAAAGCAGTCTTCAGGGGGCAGAATGGAGCATGCATGAAGCCTGTTCCATTCAAGATTGCTAGAAACCTACAGAAACTGCTGGCTATCCCCTCCATGGAATGAATGAAGAAGCGTGAAGCTTCAAACACGCATGAAGCGTGTTGCATTCAAGACAGCCAGAATCTTAGAGATGATGCTACCTGACCGGGTTGGTGGGAGAATCAAGAAGCCTGAAGCTTCAGACACGCATGAAGCATGTTTCAATCAGGACAGCCAGAATCTTAGAGATGCTGCTGCCTGACAAACGGGTGGGGGAATCAAGAAGCCTGAGGCTTCTGTGGAGAGCCCCTGTATTCAGAGAGTCTTGCGCGGCTTGAGTTCTGCAGCCCCTGGTTTGGCTTCTGTCGTGCCTCGTTGCTCCGTTTCTTCCGTTCTTGAGACGCCGTGAGTTCTTCCCTGAAACCTGAAGGAAGAAGATCTGTAGGAAAGGAAGAAAGATTTTCTAGTAAGGGAAATATCCCATCTTCACCTTGTAAGATTAGAAGGCTGCTCATTAATTTATTGAGCATATATCCATAGAGCTCAAAACTCAGGTCTCTGGGCACTTTATTTATTATATTCTGTCTTTGACATGTTTCCATCCCGCCGCAAACTTGCCTCTCCGTCGGCTCACAAGAAAACATCACCAATTCAATACAAAGCTAAATCTTAAATATAAGATTTTGTGGATAATGGACCACTCACGGTTTTTGCATTTTTATATTAACCTGTGACAATCCATGCCTAGTAAAGGAGCCAGTGTGGTGTAGTGGTTAGAGTGCTAGACTAGGACTGGGGAGACCCGAGTTCAAATCCCCATTCAGCCATGAAACTAGCTGAGTGACTCTGGGCCAGTCACTGCTCTGGGCTCCTTGCAGGAAGAGCGGGAATGAAATGTAATAACAACAATAATAATAGTAATAGATGTTGAGCAAACATTTCTAGTCCACATTCTTTAGTCCCGATGAAGTACATCATCATAGAATGCCATGACACAGCTAGGGAATCCCCCCCTCGCCCGGTAGCCCCCTTCCACCTCATTCTCTTTTTGTTGTTCCTTTCTCTGTGCTGGAGACTTACTTGCCACAGAGGCCTCTTGGGAGGAGAAAGCGTCCCGATGTCAAGTTTGGGTCCTGGAGGTCCTGGAGAAAGGCGCGCCAATTCTGTTTCTTCTTGCCAAAGCAGTCTTCAGGGGTCAGAATGGAGCATGCATGAAGCCTGTTCCATTCAAGATTGCTAGAAACCTACAGAAACTGCTGGCCATCCCCTCCGTGGAATGAATCAAGAAGCGTGAAGCTTCAAACACGCATGAAGCGTGTTGCATTCAAGACAGCCAGAATCTTAGAGATGATGCTACCTGACCGGGCTGGTGGGAGAATCAAGAAGCCTGAAGCTTCAGACACGCATGAAGCGTGTTGCATTCAGGTCAGCCAGAATCTTAGAGATGCTGCTGCCTGACAAACGGGTGGGGGAATCAAGAAGCCTGAGGCTCCTGTGGAGAGCCCCTGTATTCAGAGAGTCTTGTGCGGCTTGAGTTCTGCAGCCCGTTTTGGCTTTTGTCGTGCCTCGTTGCTCTGTTTCTTCCATTCTTGAGACGCCGTGAGTTCTTCCCTGAAACCTGTAGGAAGGAGATCTGTAGGAAAGGAAGAAAGATTTTTTAGTGAGGGATATCAATGTAATAATAACAATAATAATAATAGTAATAGATGTTGAGCAAACATTTCTAGTCCACATTCATCAGTCCCAATGAAGTACATCATAGAATGCCATGGGACAGCTAGGAAATCCCCCCCTCGCCCGGCAGCCCCCTCACCCCATTCTCTTTTTGTTGTTCCTTTCTCTGTGCTTCAGACTTACTTGCCACAGAGGCCTCTTGGGAGGAGAAAGCATCCCGATGTCAAGTTTGGGTCCTGGAGGTCCTGGAGAAAGGCGCACCAATTCTGTTTCTTCTTGCCAAAGCAGTCTTCAGGGGGCAGAATGGAGCATGCATGAAGCCTGTTCCATTCAAGATTGCTAGAAACCTACAGAAACTGCTGGCCATCCCCTCCGTGGAATGAATCAAGAAGCGTGAAGCTTCAAACACGCATGAAGCGTGTTGCATTCAAGACAGCCAGAATCTTAGAGATGATGCTACCTGACCGGGCTGGTGGGAGAATCAAGAAGCCTGAAGCTTCAGACACGCATGAAGCGTGTTGCATTCAGGTCAGCCAGAATCTTAGAGATGCTGCTGCCTGACAAACGGGTGGGGGAATCAAGAAGCCTGAGGCTTCTGTGGAGAGCCCCTGTATTCAGAGAGTCTTGCGCGGCTTGAGTTCTGCAGCCCGTTTTGGCTTTTGTCGTGCCTCGTTGCTCTGTTTCTTCCATTCTTGAGACGCCGTGAGTTCTTCCCTGAAACCTGTAGGAAGGAGATCTGTAGGAAAGGAAGAAAGATTTTTTAGTGAGGGATATCAATGTAATAATAACAATAATAATAATAGTAATAGATGTTGAGCAAACATTTCTAGTCCACATTCATCAGTCCCAATGAAGTACATCATAGAATGCCATGGGACAGCTAGGAAATCCCCCCCTCGCCCGGCAGCCCCCTCACCCCATTCTCTTTTTGTTGTTCCTTTCTCTGTGCTTCAGACTTACTTGCCACAGAGGCCTCTTGGGAGGAGAAAGCATCCCGATGTCAAGTTTGGGTCCTGGAGGTCCTGGAGAAAGGCGCACCAATTCTGTTTCTTCTTGCCAAAGCAGTCTTCAGGGGGCAGAATGGAGCATGCATGAAGCCTGTTCCATTCAAGATTGCTAGAAACCTACAGAAACTGCTGGCCATCCCCTCCGTGGAATGAATCAAGAAGCGTGAAGCTTCAAACACGCATGAAGCGTGTTGCATTCAAGACAGCCAGAATCTTAGAGATGATGCTACCTGACCGGGCTGGTGGGAGAATCAAGAAGCCTGAAGCTTCAGACACGCATGAAGCGTGTTGCATTCAGGTCAGCCAGAATCTTAGAGATGCTGCTGCCTGACAAACGGGTGGGGGAATCAAGAAGCCTGAGGCTTCTGTGGAGAGCCCCTGTATTCAGAGAGTCTTGCGCGGCTTGAGTTCTGCAGCCCCTGGTTTGGCTTCTGTTGTGCTTCGTTGCTCCTTTTCCTTTGTTCTTGGAACGCTCTTAGTTCCTTCTTGAGATCTTTAGGCAAGAGGCCTCTTGGGAGGAGAAAGCATCCCGATGTCAAGTTTGGGTCCTGGAGGTCCTGGAGAAAGGCACGCCAATTCTGTTTCTTCTTGCCAAAGCAGTCTTCAGGGGGCAGAATGGAGCATGCATGAAGCCTGTTCCATTCAAGATTGCTAGAAACCTACAGAAACTGCTGGCTATCCCCTCCATGGAATGAATGAAGAAGCGTGAAGCTTCAAACACGCATGAAGCGTGTTGCATTCAAGACAGCCAGAATCTTAGAGATGATGCTACCTGACCGGGTTGGTGGGAGAATCAAGAAGCCTGAAGCTTCAGACACGCATGAAGCATGTTTCAATCAGGACAGCCAGAATCTTAGAGATGCTGCTGCCTGACAAACGGGTGGGGGAATCAAGAAGCCTGAGGCTTCTGTGGAGAGCCCCTGTATTCAGAGAGTCTTGCGCGGCTTGAGTTCTGCAGCCCCTGGTTTGGCTTCTGTCGTGCCTCGTTGCTCCGTTTCTTCCGTTCTTGAGACGCCGTGAGTTCTTCCCTGAAACCTGAAGGAAGAAGATCTGTAGGAAAGGAAGAAAGATTTTCTAGTCAGGGAAATATCCCATCTTCACCTTGTAAGATTAGAAGGCTGCTCATTAATTTATTGAGCATATATCCATAGAGCTCAAAACTCAGGTCTCTGGGCACTTTATTTATTATATTCTGTCTTTGACATGTTTCCATCCCGCCGCAAACTTGCCTCTCCGTCGGCTCACAAGAAAACATCACCAATTCAATACAAAGCTAAATCTTAAATATAAGATTTTGTGGATAATGGACCACTCACGGTTTTTGCATTTTTATATTAACCTGTGACAATCCATGCCTAGTAAAGGAGCCAGTGTGGTGTAGTGGTTAGAGTGCTAGACTAGGACTGGGGAGACCCGAGTTCAAATCCCCATTCAGCCATGAAACTAGCTGAGTGACTCTGGGCCAGTCACTGCTCTGGGCTCCTTGCAGGAAGAGCGGGAATGAAATGTAATAACAACAATAATTATAGTAATAGATGTTGAGCAAACATTTCTAGTCCACATTCTTTAGTCCCGATGAAGTACATCATCATAGAATGTCATGACACAGCTAGGGAATCCCCCCCTCGCCCGGTAGCCCCCTTCCACCTCATTCTCTTTTTGTTGTTCCTTTCTCTGTGCTGGAGACTTACTTGCCACAGAGGCCTCTTGGGAGGAGAAAGCGTCCCGCTGTCAAGTTTGGGTCCTGGAGGTCCTGGAGAGAGGCGCGCCAATTCTGTTTCTTCTTGCCAAAGCAGTCTTCAGGGGTCAGAATGGAGCATGCATGAAGCCTGTTCCATTCAAGATTGCTAGAAACCTACAGAAACTGCTGGCCATCCCCTCCGTGGAATGAATCAAGAAGCGTGAAGCTTCAAACACGCATGAAGCGTGTTGCATTCAAGACAGCCAGAATCTTAGAGATGATGCTACCTGACCGGGCTGGTGGGAGAATCAAGAAGCCTGAAGCTTCAGACACGCATGAAGCGTGTTGCATTCAGGTCAGCCAGAATCTTAGAGATGCTGCTGCCTGACAAACGGGTGGGGGAATCAAGAAGCCTGAGGCTTCTGTGGAGAGCCCCTGTATTCAGAGAGTCTTGTGCGGCTTGAGTTCTGCAGCCCCTGGTTTGGCTTCTGTTGTGCTTCGTTGCTCCTTTTCCTTTGTTCTTGGAACGCTCTTAGTTCCTTCTTGAGATCTTTAGGCAAGAGGCCTCTTGGGAGGAGAAAGCATCCCGATGTCAAGTTTAGGGCCTGGAGGTCCTGGAGAAAGGCGCGCCAATTCTGTTTCTTCTTGCCAAAGCAGTCTTCAGGGGGCAGAATGGAGCATGCATGAAGCCTGTTCCATTCAAGATTGCTAGAAACCTACAGAAACTGCTGGCTATCCCCTCCATGGAATGAATGAAGAAGCGTGAAGCTTCAAACACGCATGAAGCGTGTTGCATTCAAGACAGCCAGAATCTTAGAGATGATGCTACCTGACCGGGTTGGTGGGAGAATCAAGAAGCCTGAAGCTTCAGACACGCATGAAGCATGTTTCAATCAGGACAGCCAGAATCTTAGAGATGCTGCTGCCTGACAAACGGGTGGGGGAATCAAGAAGCCTGAGGCTTCTGTGGAGAGCCCCTGTATTCAGAGAGTCTTGCGCGGCTTGAGTTCTGCAGCCCCTGGTTTGGCTTCTGTCGTGCCTCGTTGCTCCGTTTCTTCCGTTCTTGAGACGCCGTGAGTTCTTCCCTGAAACCTGAAGGAAGAAGATCTGTAGGAAAGGAAGAAAGATTTTCTAGTAAGGGAAATATCCCATCTTCACCTTGTAAGATTAGAAGGCTGCTCATTAATTTATTGAGCATATATCCATAGAGCTCAAAACTCAGGTCTCTGGGCACTTTATTTATTATATTCTGTCTTTGACATGTTTCCATCCCGCCGCAAACTTGCCTCTCCGTCGGCTCACAAGAAAACATCACCAATTCAATACAAAGCTAAATCTTAAATATAAGATTTTGTGGATAATGGACCACTCACGGTTTTTGCATTTTTATATTAACCTGTGACAATCCATGCCTAGTAAAGGAGCCAGTGTGGTGTAGTGGTTAGAGTGCTAGACTAGGACTGGGGAGACCCGAGTTCAAATCCCCATTCAGCCATGAAACTAGCTGAGTGACTCTGGGCCAGTCACTGCTCTGGGCTCCTTGCAGGAAGAGCGGGAATGAAATGTAATAACAACAATAATTATAGTAATAGATGTTGAGCAAACATTTCTAGTCCACATTCTTTAGTCCCGATGAAGTACATCATCATAGAATGTCATGACACAGCTAGGGAATCCCCCCCTCGCCCGGTAGCCCCCTTCCACCTCATTCTCTTTTTGTTGTTCCTTTCTCTGTGCTGGAGACTTACTTGCCACAGAGGCCTCTTGGGAGGAGAAAGCGTCCCGCTGTCAAGTTTGGGTCCTGGAGGTCCTGGAGAGAGGCGCGCCAATTCTGTTTCTTCTTGCCAAAGCAGTCTTCAGGGGTCAGAATGGAGCATGCATGAAGCCTGTTCCATTCAAGATTGCTAGAAACCTACAGAAACTGCTGGCCATCCCCTCCGTGGAATGAATCAAGAAGCGTGAAGCTTCAAACACGCATGAAGCGTGTTGCATTCAAGACAGCCAGAATCTTAGAGATGATGCTACCTGACCGGGCTGGTGGGAGAATCAAGAAGCCTGAAGCTTCAGACACGCATGAAGCGTGTTGCATTCAGGTCAGCCAGAATCTTAGAGATGCTGCTGCCTGACAAACGGGTGGGGGAATCAAGAAGCCTGAGGCTTCTGTGGAGAGCCCCTGTATTCAGAGAGTCTTGTGCGGCTTGAGTTCTGCAGCCCCTGGTTTGGCTTCTGTTGTGCTTCGTTGCTCCTTTTCCTTTGTTCTTGGAACGCTCTTAGTTCCTTCTTGAGATCTTTAGGCAAGAGGCCTCTTGGGAGGAGAAAGCATCCCGATGTCAAGTTTAGGGCCTGGAGGTCCTGGAGAAAGGCGCGCCAATTCTGTTTCTTCTTGCCAAAGCAGTCTTCAGGGGGCAGAATGGAGCATGCATGAAGCCTGTTCCATTCAAGATTGCTAGAAACCTACAGAAACTGCTGGCTATCCCCTCCATGGAATGAATGAAGAAGCGTGAAGCTTCAAACACGCATGAAGCGTGTTGCATTCAAGACAGCCAGAATCTTAGAGATGATGCTACCTGACCGGGTTGGTGGGAGAATCAAGAAGCCTGAAGCTTCAGACACGCATGAAGCATGTTTCAATCAGGACAGCCAGAATCTTAGAGATGCTGCTGCCTGACAAACGGGTGGGGGAATCAAGAAGCCTGAGGCTTCTGTGGAGAGCCCCTGTATTCAGAGAGTCTTGCGCGGCTTGAGTTCTGCAGCCCCTGGTTTGGCTTCTGTCGTGCCTCGTTGCTCCGTTTCTTCCGTTCTTGAGACGCCGTGAGTTCTTCCCTGAAACCTGAAGGAAGAAGATCTGTAGGAAAGGAAGAAAGATTTTCTAGTAAGGGAAATATCCCATCTTCACCTTGTAAGATTAGAAGGCTGCTCATTAATTTATTGAGCATATATCCATAGAGCTCAAAACTCAGGTCTCTGGGCACTTTATTTATTATATTCTGTCTTTGACATGTTTCCATCCCGCCGCAAACTTGCCTCTCCGTCGGCTCACAAGAAAACATCACCAATTCAATACAAAGCTAAATCTTAAATATAAGATTTTGTGGATAATGGACCACTCACGGTTTTTGCATTTTTATATTAACCTGTGACAATCCATGCCTAGTAAAGGAGCCAGTGTGGTGTAGTGGTTAGAGTGCTAGACTAGGACTGGGGAGACCCGAGTTCAAATCCCCATTCAGCCATGAAACTAGCTGAGTGACTCTGGGCCAGTCACTGCTCTGGGCTCCTTGCAGGAAGAGCGGGAATGAAATGTAATAACAACAATAATAATAGTAATAGATGTTGAGCAAACATTTCTAGTCCACATTCTTTAGTCCCGATGAAGTACATCATCATAGAATGCCATGACACAGCTAGGGAATCCCCCCCTCGCCCGGTAGCCCCCTTCCACCTCATTCTCTTTTTGTTGTTCCTTTCTCTGTGCTGGAGACTTACTTGCCACAGAGGCCTCTTGGGAGGAGAAAGCGTCCCGATGTCAAGTTTGGGTCCTGGAGGTCCTGGAGAAAGGCGCGCCAATTCTGTTTCTTCTTGCCAAAGCAGTCTTCAGGGGTCAGAATGGAGCATGCATGAAGCCTGTTCCATTCAAGATTGCTAGAAACCTACAGAAACTGCTGGCCATCCCCTCCGTGGAATGAATCAAGAAGCGTGAAGCTTCAAACACGCATGAAGCGTGTTGCATTCAAGACAGCCAGAATCTTAGAGATGATGCTACCTGACCGGGCTGGTGGGAGAATCAAGAAGCCTGAAGCTTCAGACACGCATGAAGCGTGTTGCATTCAGGTCAGCCAGAATCTTAGAGATGCTGCTGCCTGACAAACGGGTGGGGGAATCAAGAAGCCTGAGGCTTCTGTGGAGAGCCCCTGTATTCAGAGAGTCTTGCGCGGCTTGAGTTCTGCAGCCCGTTTTGGCTTTTGTCGTGCCTCGTTGCTCTGTTTCTTCCATTCTTGAGACGCCGTGAGTTCTTCCCTGAAACCTGTAGGAAGGAGATCTGTAGGAAAGGAAGAAAGATTTTTTAGTGAGGGATATCAATGTAATAATAACAATAATAATAATAGTAATAGATGTTGAGCAAACATTTCTAGTCCACATTCATCAGTCCCAATGAAGTACATCATAGAATGCCATGGGACAGCTAGGAAATCCCCCCCTCGCCCGGCAGCCCCCTCACCCCATTCTCTTTTTGTTGTTCCTTTCTCTGTGCTTCAGACTTACTTGCCACAGAGGCCTCTTGGGAGGAGAAAGCATCCCGATGTCAAGTTTGGGTCCTGGAGGTCCTGGAGAAAGGCGCACCAATTCTGTTTCTTCTTGCCAAAGCAGTCTTCAGGGGGCAGAATGGAGCATGCATGAAGCCTGTTCCATTCAAGATTGCTAGAAACCTACAGAAACTGCTGGCCATCCCCTCCGTGGAATGAATCAAGAAGTGTGAAGCTTCAAACACGCATGAAGCGTGTTGCATTCAAGACAGCCAGAATCTTAGAGATGATGCTACCTGACCGGGCTGGTGGGAGAATCAAGAAGCCTGAAGCTTCAGACACGCATGAAGCGTGTTTCAATCAGGACAGCCAGAATCTTAGAGATGCTGCTGCCTGACAAACGGGTGGGGGAATCAAGAAGCCTGAGGCTTCGGTGGAGAGCCCCTGTATTCAGAGAGTCTTGCGCGGCTTGAGTTCTGCAGCCCCTGGTTTGGCTTCTGTTGTGCTTCATTGCTCCTTTTCCTTTGTTCTTGGAACACTCTTAGTTCCTTCTTGAGATCTTTAGGCAAGAGGCCTCTTGGGAGGAGAAAGCATCCCGATGTCAAGTTTAGGGCCTGGAGGTCCTGGAGAAAGGCACGCCAATTCTGTTTCTTCTTGCCAAAGCAGTCTTCAGGGGGCAGAATGGAGCATGCATGAAGCCTGTTCCATTCAAGATTGCTAGAAACCTACAGAAACTGCTGGCTATCCCCTCCATGGAATGAATGAAGAAGCGTGAAGCTTCAAACACGCATGAAGCGTGTTGCATTCAAGACAGCCAGAATCTTAGAGATGATGCTACCTGACCGGGTTGGTTGGAGAATCAAGAAGCCTGAAGCTTCAGACACGCATGAAGCATGTTTCAATCAGGACAGCCAGAATCTTAGAGATGCTGCTGCCTGACAAACGGGTGGGGGAATCAAGAAGCCTGAGGCTTCTGTGGAGAGCCCCTGTATTCAGAGAGTCTTGCGCGGCTTGAGTTCTGCAGCCCCTGGTTTGGCTTCTGTCGTGCCTCGTTGCTCCGTTTCTTCCATTCTTGAGACGCCGTGAGTTCTTCCCTGAAACCTGAAGGAAGGAGATCTGTAGGAAAGGAAGAAAGATTTTCTAGTAAGGGAAATATCCCATCTTCACCTTGTAAGATTAGAAGGCTGCTCATTAATTTATTGAGCATATATCCATAGAGCTCAAAACTCAGGTCTCTGGGCACTTTATATTCTGTCTTTGACATGTTTCCATCCCGCCACAAACTTGCCTCTCCGTCGGCTCACAAGAAAACATCACCAATTCAATACAAAGCTAAATCTTAAATATAAGATTTTGTGGATAATGGACCACTCACGGTTTTTGCATTTTTATATTAAGCTGTGACAATCCATGCCTAGTAAAGGAGCCAGTGTGGTGTAGTGGTTAGAGTGCTAGGCTAGGACCGGGGAGACCCGAGTTCAAATCCCCATTCAGCCATGAAACTAGCTGAGTGACTCTGGGCCAGTCACTGCTCTGGGCTCCTTGCAGGAAGAGCGGGAATGAAATGTAATAACAACAATAATAATAGTAATAGATGTTGAGCAAACATTTCTAGTCCACATTCTTTAGTCCCGATGAAGTACATCATCATAGAATGCCATGACACAGCTAGGGAATCCCCCCCTCGCCCGGTAGCCCCCTTCCACCTCATTCTCTTTTTGTTGTTCCTTTCTCTGTGCTGGAGACTTACTTGCCACAGAGGCCTCTTGGGAGGAGAAAGCGTCCCGATGTCAAGTTTGGGTCCTGGAGGTCCTGGAGAAAGGCGCGCCAATTCTGTTTCTTCTTGCCAAAGCAGTCTTCAGGGGTCAGAATGGAGCATGCATGAAGCCTGTTCCATTCAAGATTGCTAGAAACCTACAGAAACTGCTGGCCATCCCCTCCGTGGAATGAATCAAGAAGCGTGAAGCTTCAAACACGCATGAAGCGTGTTGCATTCAAGACAGCCAGAATCTTAGAGATGATGCTACCTGACCGGGCTGGTGGGAGAATCAAGAAGCCTGAAGCTTCAGACACGCATGAAGCGTGTTGCATTCAGGACAGCCAGAATCTTAGAGATGCTGCTGCCTGACAAACGGGTGGGGGAATCAAGAAGCCTGAGGCTCCTGTGGAGAGCCCCTGTATTCAGAGAGTCTTGCACGGCTTGAGTTCTGCAGCCCCTGGTTTGGCTTCTGTTGTGCTTCGTTGCTCCTTTTCCTTTGTTCTTGGAACGCTGTTAGTTCCTTCTTGAGATCTTTAGGCAAGAGGCCTTTTGGGAGGAGAAAGCACCCCAACAACGTGTTCTATTCAAGATAGCCATAATCTTACAAATGCTGATGCCATCCAGTGCACCATCTTAGAGATTTTCCTGTCCAACAAGTCTATTCATTTGTAAGATTTATATATTGCCTGATTTGTCTATCTCTATGCAGTACTAAAAGAATAAAGAAGCATGAAGCTTCTCACATTCATTCAGTGTATTCCGTTCAAGAAAGTCACAAATTGGAGACCATGCTGCCTTAGAAAGGTGTTGGGAGAGTGAATAATGCTCATACTTTCGTTTACAGCACCTGACTTAAGAGTTTTCTGGAACTCAAGGGTCCAAATCTGTCACCCTTGAGCTATATAACCCCACGTTTCCCCATATTTTGGACAATAAAATGTCCTAGGCTGTAGTTCTACAGCCTCTGGCTTCAGATATTTTCGGTACAGCCCCTGTGCCGTTGCACTCAGAAGTCCTGCCCCACACTGTGCATATTTACAGCATTTGCATGCACAGAGCAATTACGCTGGAATGATGAACAGATTTTTTGCCGTGATGCAGAAGGCTGTGGCGCCCCAGCGTTCTGAGGACGGGGATAATCTGTTGCGTTTTGCCCTTTGCAGACAGAATGCTATGAATGTGGGCAGTGAGATGGCAGGGCTTTTGTTCACGTCAGCACGGCTGTAGCATTTGCAGAGATTTCCTTTTTTTTCCCTTGGCAGAATGAAGCCAAAGCAGAGAGATGAATTCTCCACTTAGAGTTTTTGTTTTTCCTAGGGACGGTTATTTGGCAGTGGGCTTGAAGCCCTTATTCATGCCATTCTCCAAGAAAGGATTCTTAAAAGAAGCCCTATCCTGGCAGTACGGTGCGTTCAAGGTGCTCTTTGTATGACTTCTCCCCTTCTCTCTTAGCAGCATCTTCTCTCCTTTCACTCTTTTTCCTGAGGCAACATAGGTAAAGGCTGTCTTAGAGACTGCCTTCCCTCAGATTTATCTATTTAGCTGAGTTAAGGCCAAGGCTGGGCATAGAGCCCTTCTCTGTAGCATCTTGGAGACATCTTCCCCTCAGAGACTTTTGGTTTTTGTGAGTTAAAGGGCAAGGCTGGGCATAGAGCCCTTCTCTGTAGCATCTTGGAGACATCCTTCCCTCAGAGACTTTTAGTTTCTGTGAGTTAAAGGGCAAGGCTGGGCATAGAGCCCTTCTCTGTAGCATCTTGGAGACATCTTCCCCTCAGAGACTTTTGGTTTTTGTGAGTTAAAGGGCAAGGCTGGGCATAGAGCCCTTCTCTGTAGCATCTTGGAGACATCCTCCCCTCAGAGACTTTTGGTTTTTGTGAGTTAAAGGGCAAGGCTGGGCATAGAGCCCTTCTCTGTAGCATCTTGGAGACATCCTCCCCTCAGAGACATTTAGTTTTTGTGAGTTCAAGGGCAAGGCTGGGCATAGAGCCCTTCTCTGTAGCATCTTGGAGACATCCTCCCCTCAGAGACTTTTGGTTTTTGTGAGTTCAAGGGCAAGGCTGGGCATAGAGCCCTTCTCTGTAGCATCTTGGAGACATCCTCCCCTCAGAAACATTTAGTTTTTGTGAGTTCAAGGGCAAGGCTGGGCATAGAGCCCTTCTCTGTAGCATCTTGGAGACATCCTCCCCTCAGAGACTTTTGGTTTTTGTGAGTTAAAGGGCAAGGCTGGGCATAGAGCCCTTCTCTGTAGCATCTTGGAGACATCCTTCCCTCAGAGACTTTTGGTTTTTGTGAGTTCAAGGGCAAGGCTGGGCATAGAGCCCTTCTCTGTAGCATCTTGGAGACATCCTCCCCTCAGAGACTTTTGGTTTTTGTGAGTTAAAGGGCAAGGCTGGGCATAGAGCCCTTTCCCTCAGAGATATTCAATTACTCTCTCACTCTCTCTCTCTCTCTCTATAAATATAATATATATATATATTAATATATATTAATATATATATTAAAATATAAATTTAGGCAAGGTAGAGACCAAGGCTGGGCATGGAGCCCTTCCTTGCAGTGCCCTAGCCAGCCTCTAGTTTCTCCTCAGAGGTTTCCCAGTGGCGGTGGAGCCTGAAGCCCCCTCAGCCCTTCCTTCCTTGGCCTCGGGGCCGGCGTTTGTTTTCCAGGGAGCCTGGCCGAGGCGGCCTTCGACTGTCCTCCTCTCTCCTTTCCTTCGTGCCCCTCAGGCAGGCAGCGCCAGCGGCAGCCCCCTCCTCCTCCTCCTCCTCGTGCGCTTCGCTCGCCTCAGCCCGCAGCTGCCTGCAATCTCCCTCTCAAACGACGCGCGCTTCGCCTCAGCTGCGGGGGGCGGGGCCAGCTGTCAAGCGGCCAGACCCGGGCAGCCAATCAGAGAAGCGGGCTGGGCTCTAGTCAGGAGCAGGGAGGGGGCGGGGCAGCGGGAGGCGCAGCCGGGAAAGGCCGCCAAAAGCCCGGAGAGATTTTCCCGCCTCAACTCGTACTACTGCGCATGCTCGCTACGGCTTTTATTTTTTTCTGTTGTCGCCAATGGAGGAACCTGGCCGACGTTTCAGGAAGAGAACGGAGGCTGAAGGAAAGCCACCCGGAGCTGTATGGCACTGGAGGAGCGGGTTATAAATATTTTAAATCAATAAATAAAGAGACTTGAGAGTAGTCCGCTGCCTTTCGTGTCATGGCTGCCTCCGCGTTGTTACGGGAACTGGCGAACGTCTTTTGCGCGTGCGCAGTACAAGCGGAGCTATTATGTGAGTGTGTGCTTATGGACGCTATTGGAGGAACCGTTAAAATCGCTGCTTTTTCTGTTCCGTTTTTAGGTTTTAAATTGTTTTCACAATTATAGTGATTTTTTCAGCCGCTGTGGTCATTTCGACGAAGACAAATATGGTAATAATAAATCCAAGGACAATCGGTCCGCGAGTCGCGTTTTGCGCCTGCGCAGAATGCATCATTCACCAGCCCGGATTGCTGCCTCTGCGCGGGATCATCAATGCCTCTTATTTTTCGCGTTCTCCTCGGTGCAACTGAGCATGCGCAAAAGCATTGGAGCATGCTCAGTACGGTCAAAGGAAGTTGTTTTATGCCCACAACCCCTATATGGATGCCACACCAGCGATAGTGGCCAACCAATGAGTGCGAGGGAGAGAGGGGCACACGAGCCAAACATAGACTGAATTGCTAGACTCGCACTGTTTTGCTTGCTATGCGATCTGGAAGTGGTATCGATTATCCTCGGAGAAAACGTGCCTTCTAATCCAAGATATTAATTCACCCTTAATCGGGCAGCAGCAGCAACAACAACATATGTGTTCCTTTTCCTTCCCCAACAAAAGGTAGCCGCAAAGACAGATCTTGCTTTTCTAACTCGGCTCTTATTTGGCTTGGAAAACTTTTCATTTTTCTTTAGTGGCTGAATATGGAAAAAATCAAGTGTCTGCATGCAAGTTGGTGATTCATTCAAGGATTTTGCACGCAACTGAGCGCCGAAGCGAGGGGTTTTGGGTGCGATACCCTGAGCCATTTTTGAAAGGGCGGTATAGATATTGAATAAATAATAATGATATTAATGCAATGAGACTAGATTTTGCTGCAGGTTGAGAAATGTGTCTTAGCTGTATGCATCAGCAAAAACGGGTGAAAATGGGATGGCTTAGAAGTCTGATTAGTTGTATGAGAAAATATCCTTGGAGAGCTAGCTAAATATGAACTGGTTTAGGCAAATTATGTTCTCTTCTCTCTCTCTCTCTGCAGGTTCTGGTAAAATGGATGCAGAGCATTTGAACAGATTCTGTGGTGGTGCTTCTGCTCTCGTGACTGAGCCACAGTTCGCTCAACGACTGAGGTATGATTTGGTTATAGCTGCGCTGGCAGAACGAAAAGCTTGCAAGATGAAGCACAAGGCCACCACCGAGTCCAGCCTTAAACAAAGGCACGATGTCTCTGAGTAGTACCAGTTGCAGGAGGAGCGCAAGGGGACTTCGGGGGTCAGCATGGCTAGTGGCCAGAGGTCGGAGGAACAGGGCCGCCCTAAGGCACATGGCCCCACAGGGCCCCCGCTCGCCCTGCAGTGTGGGATCATCTGGGCTACCTCCCCCAGGGCTGTCCTTCTCTCACTACATCCCATCTTTGCAATGCGGGGGTCTTAAGAGTGGACTACATTGCAGGGCGGTTGTAAGCCACGACTTTTAGGCCTCCATCTGCACCATGGGATAGTGTTCCACTTCACCCCCTTACCTTTCCCATGGGATACAGAACAGTGCCTGAGAATGTTGCAGGATTATCCGTCCACGCTCAAGGTTATCGCTTCCCAAGGAGGGTGAACACCAGACTATCACATAGGGTTGTCGTAAGCCGTTTGAGCAACACCCTACTATACTGACATAGTTTCGCTGCAGCGTTGTTAGTTGTAGGGGTTTTGTGTATCGCATATTTTGTATATTGCAACATTGCTAACATTAGTCTCCTTGTGGGATCTAGGCCCCAAAAGAATAGTAATACTTGGCATGCAACTAATAACACTTAGTGTGCAAATATACATAGTAGTACTGATCCTGAAGCTTATCTTCCCAACCAAATGCTAAGATTCTCTCTCTCCCATTTGTGCAGGGACTGGGAAGGAATCACACTTTTCAGCACTCGGAATCTAATGTATGGCGGTGGGGTCAGGGGAGGATGTGTGGGTGCATTTGTGTGATTGTGCATATTCAACACTGAAAAATAGTAATTCAAAACCAAAACTTGTGGGCAGGATGACACCCCTGTGAACAGGGAATAAGAAGCGAGACATCAAGGACCAGAAGTAAAATGACAAATCACTATCTTTTGAGCTGTATGGAGGTGACCCAGAAGAGAATGTGAGGCAACCCGGTACATTTCCTTTTTATGGGATATCTTTCATTTCCATAGCTTTTCTGGTGATCAATATTTCAGCATTGCACAATGAGTTTTAGAATATTTGCATCCTTAGGCAAAAGTCCCTTCATGCCATTTAAACTTCTAGACAGATCTGTCATCCGTGCATTTTGATATTGCATTGAAAGGGTTTTGCTTTGCTGAAGAGACTTGACCAGCACCTGTTACCATAAGTTAGCTATTCTCAGCATTTTGGTGACTTCAGATACAAGCCAGTAGTTACAAGAAGGCAGGGAACAAAATCCAGTGTTGTCTGAAGGAAGTCACTTAACTTCTTCCTCTGGGAATCCTGATGGGGTTCCTTGCAGATACATCCATCCAGAGATTCTTCAGCAAACATAATACACATGGCAAAACCATCACACACTAGTAAATGCACAAGGGGATGCTGGGGGCTGTTCAGGGGTCTTCATTTGATAAATCCAAAATGTTTCCCAGAAGGACATGGAAGGTCGGGCGCTCCTCTGCCTTCTGGAGCAAAGGAACATGAGAGAAGGGAAAGTACGCACAGATCAGTGAACAGAAAGAAACCTTGAAATAAATCAGTCAAGAAAGCGCCTCTTGCACCAAAATGCCATGCATTCCATGCAGTGTTCTCTCTATTTTTTTTAATCCATGTGCAGAATGAATTTTCTGGGTGGCAGAATCAAGGCAGCGGGTACACACATGCATTCAGAATGGGGCATCCCTGATTCAACCTGAGCAGGATCTAAAATTAACTGAAGGAACACTGATTCCGTGGCCATGTGCTCCATCTAGCGCACGATTGTCTACACTGACTGGCAGCAGCTTTTTCAAAGGGCGCTTTCCAGATTAGCTGCTCAACAGCAGCAAAATGCTTCTGTTCAGGCAAGTCGCATTCAAAACGTGAACAGCAGGGGGAGCCATCTCGCGAAAACTAACAACCCGAAAAAACAGCAACTTTCTTCCACCAGATATACGATGTCCTAGCTCTATATCGTAGCAATTAAATTTGAAACAAGGCATTGGAAATATGAACGGCACTCTTGCGGCCGCGTAGGGACTGCGGTATCACAACACAGGAAGTGCGTAAGCACACTTCCGAGATACGTCCTGACCCCATTGCAGGGTCTAATCTGGAAAGTGCCCAGGTTTCGGGCCAGAGAAATTCCTACCTGGAGATGCTGCCAGGCAGGGACTGAATCTGGGACCTTGTTCTGCATAAGAAGCTCTACCCGTGAGCAACACTGCAACAGCCTCACCCCAGTCAGTCCCAACGGTTCTAGCTGTGCCCCCGCATTGCCCTCAGATTTGGATGAGGACCCCCACCAAGCTCAGTCTACAGAGACACCAGCAGACCCCACCCTTGTCGTCAACACCATGGGGTTTCTTTCTGGGCTCCTTCCTCCCAAGGACAGCCTTACCTCATGCCAGCAGCTGTACATGATGGCGTAGACTCTCTCGGAGGCCTGGTGGGGGCGGTAGAGGCGCAGCCCTTTGGTCACGTGTTCAGTGGTCTCGCTGTTGGAAAACCTCTCGTAGGGCAGCTTCCCCAAAGAATAAACCTCCCACATCAGGACGCCTGTCAGTGGGGAAAGTGCCGTCATGAGCGCTGGCAGCCACATCCTGCAAGAACAGGGTTGGCAACCCCAGGGCTGCAGAACTGAGTGGCCCACAGCAAGGGCAGAAACCGAGGCACGTGCTGTTGGTGACCCCACTGCTCAGAAAGACATGCCCAGGGAACTGTGTCTTATCCCGAGTCAGACCCTTGGTCCAGCTAGCGCGGGAGTCCCTACACTGACCGGCAGTGCCTCTTGGGGGTTTCAGGCTCAGGAGCCTCTCCCAGCCCTACCTGGAGATGCTGCTGCCGCCGCTGCCACCAGGGATTGAACCTGGGACCTTCTGCAGGCCAAGCAGCTGCTCTGCCCCTAAGCTATGGCTCCTCCTCAAGGCTGAGGCAAGGCTCATTAGCAGAAGGAGCTGCCTTCTACTGCGTCAGACCTTTGGTCCACCTGGCTCAGTATTGCCTACACTGACTGGCAGCAACTCTCCAAGGTTTCAGGCAGGAGTCCTTTTCGGCCCTCTCCTGGAATTGAACCGGGGACCTTCTGCACTGGTGCCTTCCCTGAACGGTTAAGGGGAGGTCCCCTCCATTGCAATGTCATCATGCACACAGGTGTGGCGTTTTTAAGCATGCTCATGGGATCCTTTCCATTCTATCATTTCTTTCACCGTAGCCCATGCATAATTCTCTCCGGTCATCACATCACGGCACACTGGTGCAGCTTGGTTCATCATGGGGGGGATTACTAGACAGTCTTCTGCATAGCCACAGTTCTGACCCACACTGGCTCCAGTCACTCACCAAAAGCCCAGACATCCGATTTGCTGCTGAATTTGCTGTACAGAAGAACCTCGGGGGGAGACCACCGGACTGGGAATTTGGATCCCAAGGAGCTAATGTAGTCATCATCCAAGACATATCTGTAAACCAATTGTGGATGTGTGGGATCCCTTTGCCTGTAAGGCAGGGGCTCTCAACCATGGGCCCACAGAAGATGTTGGACTACAACTCCCATTATCCACTGCCAAAGTGGCCTTTGGCCATCTGGGGACCCAAGGCTGAGAACTTTAGTCTTATTAGAATATCAGCAGCGAAGGAAGGGTGGGGGAATAGAGGCACATAGGGAAGAGAATATGAAAAGCGGGATATGTGGAACAAATCCTGCATCCCACCTCCCTCTCTCTCACACATACTGACCTGGAGAGGCCAAAATCGGAGACTTTGACGGCACCTTGTTCGCTGACCAGACAATTGCGAGCAGCCTATGTCAGAACGATGAGAAAGTGGTCTTGAGAAAGGAGCATCCTAAAAACACAGAATTGCCTTTGCTTCTGCCCTCTATCCCCGATCAACATATTGAAACACCCCTGCATCTCCTCCGTCTCTCAGCTCCACCCTGGCCTGTTGCCCCGAAGTTCTTAATCCTGTAGAAATCCTATGGTGTTCACAGCCACATTAAAATGATACGCCTTGAGAAAACATATGCAAGTGTACATTTAGAGCATTCTTTAGCCCCATCCATACACTGGGCTGGTTCACACAATTGGTTGAATCCAGGTTGAATGAGGGCTACTGACATTATGACAAATTTGGATGTGAAAGCAGGACTTTAAAGAAGCAAGAGAGAAAATGGATTGACACTTTTGAGCTTTGGTGCTGGAGAAGCCTTTTGAGGATACCATGGACAGTCAGGAAACAAACAAACAACTGGATCCCAGAACAAACCAATCCAGAATTCTCACTCCAGGCACAAATGACCAGGCTCAAACTATCATACTTCGGACTCATTATGCGAAGACCCAGCTCCCTGGAGAAGTCCATAATGCTGGGAAATGTTGAAGGAAAGAGAAGAGGACGACCAGCAGCAAGGTGGATGGACTCGATTACGACAGCAATGAATGCACCACTAAGAGACCTTCAAGGCCAAGTTGTAGACAGGTCAACCTGGAGAGAATCTCTCTATGTGGTCGCTGAGTCGACACCACCTTGATGGCACTTAATCAATCAATAAGTCACTGACATTAGCGTGATTGTGTGATCCCACACCAAGGTGGGAATCTCCGATTCATCTCAGGCCATGACCCACCTTGGTGTGGGTTCACTCAATCACACTAATGTTGGCAACTGTCCAATCTGTGCTTCACAGAAATCCTTCCCTCCCTCCGAAACTGCTGGGCAAGGCATAAGTCTTGTTCTCACTAAACCTATATCTGGCTGTACTATATTATTTATTTATCAAATTAAGTCGTACCTACTTAATGCCCGTTATCTGAATACACTCAATGACTCACATCTGAAGAACTGGGTGCACATGATATAACTCCCCCCGCCCCCCAACGTTTGTTCACATTATTTAAAAAATCAGTTTGCATTTTTTTTTAATTTTTTGGGAAGGGGAGGCTAGGCTAGAAGAGCCCCTCTCCCTAACCTCCAGGTGTCTGTGTGGAGGGATAAAGGTGTGTTCACAGGTGTGTCCCTCCCCCCTCCCCCTGAACTGGTACTGCCCACACACACCCTGCCCCCGAGTGGGAAAGGGCTGGGAAACGGCCCCCCTACCAGGTCTCGGTGCAGGAACTTCTTGGACTCCAGGTACTCCATGGCCTCGCAGACATCCTTGCACATCTCCAGGAGCTCACTGGCCTGGAACGAGCCGCGGCTGTCCCGCAGGAAGCTCAGAAGGCACCCTTTGGCCAGGTACTCCGTGACGATCAAGATGGGCCGCTGCTTGGTGCAAACCCCAAAGAGTTGCACAAGCTTATCATGGGAGAGGTTCCTGGAGGGTGGAAGAGAACAAGGGAAGCTCTGCCTCTCCTCTGCGTGGGGCTGTTTCACTGCATGCCCCACCATGTGGCAGGGGGGAGGACCCGGGAGTCCCAAAGTAGGGCTTCTGCATCACCCTGTTAGCTTCTCAAGAGGAGGAGCTTCTTCTGGCCCAGTCTGGGCAGTGCTTAGAGATCTCCGATAGCCAGAAGGTGATTTTGCAGTCGGCTCAGGTCAGACCGGGGGCCACCTAGCTCCAATTCCTATGGAGCTCTTGCATTGCATGTAGAAGCAGAGTTGGAAGCCCAAACAGGTGAGAGATCCTGTCCTTTGGCCAAAGCAGCTGAACTCTCACGGCCCTCTTGCTTCCCTTCCAGGAGGAGGATACATCGAAGGCAAGAGAGTTCTCAGAACATGGGTCCCTCCCCTCCCCAGGTAGTATAGGACTACAACTCCCACCATCACCAGCTGCAAGGGTCCAAGTATCTTGTATCTGAAGAGAGCATGCTTCTGGTTGCTCTTTCCAGGAGACAACCAGGTCATGAGACATGGTCTTAGAGCAGTGCTTCTCAGCCTTGGGCCCTTAGATGCTGTTGGGCTACAGCTTCTATGGCTTTTGGCCATTGTGGCTGGGATGATGGGAGTTGTAGTCCAACAAGATATGGGGACCCAGAAGGCTTAGAACCTCTTATCTAAGAGCAAGACCCAATTTGGGGGGGGGGATGAGAGGATTTGCTGCCACTTACATCATGACTTTGGCCTCGTCAATAAACGCGTCCTCCGACATGGAGCCTTCCTTGATCATCTTGACCGCCACGTCGAACTGCCCTCTCCATTTTCCATGCTTCACCACCCCAAACTGCCCCACGCCCAGCTCCTTCAGGAATGTCAGGTCCATGGGGTCAATCTCCCAAGCCCCTAGAACCCACACAAGCACAGTGTAAGAGTAAGTCCTTGGCAGGGAGCCCATTTAGAGGAGGGACAGAGGCAGCATTCCCTCTAACAGAAAATCCCAGATGTGGTTGACTACAACTCCCAGCATCCTCAGCCAAAGCCTGCTGCAGCTAGGGATGCTGGGAGCTGTAGTCAACCACATCTGGGATTCGCTCTTACAGGGGAACGCTGGACAGAGGCAGCAGGGTTTCACAGCTTCTCCCGCCTTGGCCACAGGGAGGGCATTGTTCTGCAATGGAAAGACAGAGGGCAGGGGCTCTCTGTCTTTGATCTGCAAATATTGGTGGACTACAATTCCCATCACCCCTTCCACAGTGGCTGAAAGCTGGTTCAAATCCCCGCTGGTATGTTTCCCAGAAGCACCTATATTGGGCAGCAGCGAGCTAGGAAGGTGCAGAAAGGCATCATCTCACACTGCATGGGAGGAGGCCATGGGAAACCCCTCCTGTATTCCACCAAAGACAACCACAGGGCTCTGTGGGCTCCGGGAGTCGACACCAACCCGAGGGCACAACGTAATGTACATGTGGGGGCCTCCTCCCCCTCCTTTTAGGATGGCCATCTTAGCTCCTATTTTTAGAAGGCTACGTGGGGAAGGGGCATGATGTGGCTAAAACTGGGGGGGGGGTCTCTCTGGGAATGGATCTTGTGAATTTAATTAGACCTCCTCCTCCACACCCCACCCCACCCCACACACTTTCCCCTCATAACCTAGAGGGGAAAGGCATCTCAGTAACTCATACTCGGAGCAGAGGGACCTCCAGGGTGTCAGCAGGACAATGTAACCCATCCCCGATTAAGAATATGCTGCTTTTACCGTATCCAAGTCCAGCTGTGGACGGAGCTGTTTTTTGCTGTGATGACACAGGGTACTTCAGTCGGGAAATAAGTCCTGGGGTACAACACCAGAAGCACAACATGACTGAGGAACATTCATCAGATTAATGTGGAGCCTTCAGTGGATATTTGGAGTTGTCTGTGATCTGTGTTATCATCAGAACATGAGACCAGCCCTGCTGGATCAGGCCCAAGAAGAAGGCCCATCTAGTCCAGCATCCTGTTTCCCAGAGTGGCCCACCAGATGCCTCGGGGGAGCCCACTGGCAAGAGGAGAGGAGATCCCTTCTCTCCTGCTCCCCTGCAACGGGTACTCCAAGGCACCTGGCCTCTGAGGCTAGAGGTGGCCTGTAGCCATCAGGACTAGTCACCAATGACAGACCTGTTCTCCGTGGATTGTTCTAGGCCCCTTTGAAAGCCATCTAAGCTGGTGGCCCTCACCACATCCCGTGGCAGGGAATTCCATTCCAAGGCACTGCTTCTGCACCTGCAGTCTCTACAAATGATGCACACTGAGCACCTGTCCCTGTGCGGATGGTTTCTCCGATTGCATACTGTCCATTCGGCGATTGCTACAGGACTCATTCGCACGTGACGCAGAACTGTGGTTCCAATGGACCCACGGTTCCATGCTCCCTCTCCCCGCTCTTCCGTTCAGGAGAGCATTCGTTCTGCAGTCAGCGAGCCTGCAGAGAGGCAGGGGAGCTGGTTGTGCGGGCTTCCTTCTGGACTGAAGGACAGCTCGCACAGCCAATCGCACCAGAGTTTAGGGAGGTGCTGCCTGGAACCTTGCGCTGTGGCAACGAAACTCACTACAACCCAAGGGTTCCAACTGGAGCTCCAATTCTGAACCCTCAGTTTTGTCACTGCATCAGAGTCCGGTTCCCCGCATTTGGATGTAATGTTTGTGCGGAATCACAGGCCTATTCAACTGTGGCAGGGCTAGGGGGAAATCCCTGCATGAAATCCTGGAAGGTGCTACCGCTTAGACTGCACTGTACTGAGCTGGATTAACTATATAAGCCAGCTTCATCTGAGCATAATATTTCAGTTGGGGTTGTGGCTCAGCGGCTGAGCATCTGCTTTGCATGCAGAAGGTCCCGGTGCCATCCCTGGAATTCCAAGTTCGGCACTTTCCAGATTAAACCCTACAACAGGGATAAGATGCTTCGGTTTGGCAGGATCGTATTGAAAACGGCCCCCAGAATCTCAAACTCCCACAACGGGAAAATAGAGCTATTTTCCTGCAACAGACTTGCAACGCTGTAGTGCTATAACGCAAAGATCAAACCCGGAAGAAGGCGCTGGAAATGTGAACGGCCCCTTGTGGTCAGCACAGGGACTGTGATGTCACAACACAGGGAGGATGGAAGCACACTAAGCCGATCCGTAGAGTGACACTGTGGTAAGGTTTAATCTGGAAAGCACCCTGGGGGAGACGGTCAGTAGAGACCAGAGGTTCTCAAACCTTTCTTCGTAGATCACTTGAAAATTTATTAGGGTCTTGATGGACCACTTTAAAGAACTGGTCTTTATTTATTTATTAGATTTATTTTATTTATATACCGCCCTTCCAAAATGGCTCAGGGTGGTTTACAACAGTAAGCCGCCTTCTTCTTCACATCAAAGCACACAACCCATCCTGACTCTTTGCCATGCCCCGATTTTTGCCCCTGAACCTATTAGTCCTCACCGGCTGAGTTATGCTGATGGTAGTTGATGAGCTCCGGGATGGAGTTGAAGAGGTGCTTCTCCGCCAGGAAATACTGGTTCTGGGGTGTGGAGCAGACGACATAATGGCGGATGGTCCCCTGGGGGTCCCTGTAGGGTTAACCGCATCAGACTGATGAAGCAAGGCCATGTGGGGCGGGGGGTTACCCAAAGGACTGAAGGGGAGGGTTGCATTTGCAGAAGGGGGTGGCTCTCCATGAAAGACCCACAGAAGAACTGTGGGTCCCAGAGCATGGTCTAAGGGCGCACGATGCAGCCCGCTTGCTGAAGCTAAGCAGGCCTTTGTGTGGTCAGTACCAGGATGGGAGATCCCTCAGGGATGCCACCTTTGGGGGTGGGGCCATATAGCTCAGTGGTGGAGCATCTGCTTCAGGGGCAGAGAGCCAGTCTTGTGGCAGCAAACATGAATTGCCCCTTTGCTAAGCAGGGTTTGCCTTGGTTTGCATTTGGATGGGTGGCTCCATGTGAGCGCTGCCTGCTGTAAGGCATTTCCCTGTGGGGAGGGGGCCACAGCTCAGTGGGGGAGTGCCTGCTTTGCCTGCAGGAGTACGCAGGTCCAGCATCTCTAGGTAAGCCTGGGAAAGACTCCTGCCTGAGCTGCTGCCAGTCCGTGTAGACCAGAGGTTCCCAACCAGGGGCACTCCAGATGTTGCTGAGCTGCGGGAGTTGCGGTTTAGCAACCCCTGGAGTACCCCTGGTTGGGAACTCCTGCTGCAGACAGTCCAGAGCTAGACGGACGGAGGGTCTGGCTCAGTGGAAAGCCGCTTCCTGTGTTCCGATCTGGGTTGTCAGTCGCCTTGTCAGCTTTGCAGGTAAGAAGGCAGGATAGAAAACGGCCCCTTGCAAAACTGGGAGGGACCCTTGTGCTCCGGAGCCCACAATTTCCTTCTGCTGCTCTGCAGGACGGAGGCTGGGACGGAGGGCAAGCATGGCGTCTGTGTGCTCATCCCCCCCCCCCCCGTCTTCCTCCTGCTGGCCGGTCACACTTACCCAGAGGATTTGGCAAACACGGAGACTGTGTATTTTCCCGTCTTGCTGATTGAATCTCGGACAATGAAGCCTCCATCTTTCCCCTGAAATTTAGGAGGAGAGGACAGCGCTAACACATACTCCACCTGGATAGTTCCTGTTACCTGTTTATTAGAAAAATCAAACATGCAGCTCCCAGTCATGCAAGAGGCCAAGAGTGGCCAACCGGAGGCTTTCCGGCTCTTGCTGGACTACAACTACCATCATCCCCAGCTACAATAAATTGTACTTGGGGGTGGTGGGAGCTGTGATCCGGCAACTGGAGACACTTGGGTTGGTCACCTCAGCAATAAGTCTGTCATCACCGGTTGGCCCTAAGACCCCAAAGGGCCTTCCTAAGGTAGAATATTTTTCACATCTGGGGCCACCACTGTCAAGGCCCTGCTGTTACATAGTTTTAAACCGTCAGCCTTGTTTGGAGAAGTTTGGTCAAGGACCTGCTTTGAAAACTTGCAATCCAGAAAAAATGAACTGGAAGGTAGGAGCCGTGAACTCACCTCTTTCTTCAACATCTGCTCAGCTTGCCTTCTCGTTATGTTTTTCAAATACCACCTGAAATATGAGACGGTGCTTGTCAGGGAGGCACTCCCAGAAAGGAGGCGATGGGGTGGTGAGGTCTAAGACAGGCCCTCCCAGTGAGGGTCAGGAGTTTAAGATGAAAAGCTAAACCGAAGTTCCCGTGTTCCCCAGTCAGGGCAGAGCCAGACATGATCTGGCAGACGTGTGCTGCTCCCAAATCTATGTTTGCTGCAGTAATTCAAATGCAGAGAGGAGTCTGAGCAAAGAGACACCTTTTAAAGTGGTGACTCTCTTCTGTTTCGCAGTGGGGGAGCAACTGGCCCTATCCAACCCAGCACAGCATCCTTCCAGTGGCTGCTGCTGGGATCTGCCTTGTGTTTCTTTTTAGACGGTGAGCCCTTTGGGGACAGGGGACCATCCTATTTATTTATTATTCCTTTTTCTGTGTAAACCGTTTTGAGAACTTGGGTTGAAGAGCGGTATATAAATATCCATCATCGTCGTCGTCAGAAGAAGAGACTTGACCCCTCCCCTGCCCACTCATTCTCCCTGCGGACGACACACACTCACACCAGGCCATTCCCCTCCCCTCTGATGGGCTGCCTCTTTTAATGTATGTGTGTTTTGTCTTTTAAAAGGACTTTTAAAGGAAGGGTTAAGCACTTCCTTCAGCCTTTGGTCAGCCTAGGGTTCCTCAACCTTGGGTCCCCCGATATTGTTGGACTACAACTCCCATCGCCCCCTGCCACAATCGTTGCCATTGTGGCACGGGAGGAGGGGATCTGTTGTCCAACTGCATTTGGGGAGTCCCTAGATGGCCCTTGGCCCTCCCACCTCCACCTTTACCCTCTGAGGTAAACAAAGGGCCGGTGATAGCCTCAGGCTTTCCTCATCATGCGTAGCATTGCCCTCAGTTTTGCAGCCACTCACTCAAACATCTCCAAGGAGTCTTTGGTTTCTGTGACGTAGTTGCTGGGAATATACCCTTCTTTCCTGTAGGGCAAAAGAAACCATTTGTCAATCTTCAGCAATGAAGTCAGGATTCCGACCCAGAGCCCACAGACTGTCCGGGCCCCCTGTCCAGAACGGCGATCTCAGGTATTCTGCCTGCCCCACTTGAAGCCTGTCGTGTTTCCCTCACTTCCGGTCTGGATTGCAGATGCTGCTGCCTTCTGGACTGCACGCCCAGCCGAATATTCCGATGCTGGCAGGTTTGGACGGCTCACCCGATACGGGAAGTCGGGCTCACGCGTGCGCTGCCTTCCAGGAACGGGCGGTTTGGCTGAGCCGCCGATTCGCCATCTGAACCCACCACCCTACGGCGCGGCCTGAGCCCAGGCAGAAAGCCTTGAGATCAGTGGTGATGGTCGCTATTTTGCAAGCGGGGGCCACTTGGGCAAAAGCCCTTCCCACTGTGCTGACCCCCACACCAGAGCTGTGCTTTTCTCAGTGCTGGCAGCGCCCTTGAAGAGAGACGCAGCCGCAGCAGCCGCCCTCTCCTAAGAGCTCTGAGAGGGAAGCCCTGGGAAGGGTGACACTTCTCAGCACACTGTGCACCCTTCCAAGATGGTGCAGGCATGGCTGCCAGCTGCAGGGACTGGGGGGGGCAGGGCAAAAGCTCCAGTCCTATACCCGCTTACCTGGGAATAAACCCCACTGAATTAAATGGGGATTTCTCAATCAGGGATGGGAGAACTGCCCCCTTGCCCCCATTCCAGACGCCCCTGGATGCAGGGCCTCCAGAGGGCTCTGTTTCCCTGCAAGGAGCATCTCCGGCACGGTGAGGATGGTCCCCTCCACGTGTCGCTGGGGATGATCTGTGCAGTGTCTCCCTCTTGACCAAAGCGCCCCACACAGGCCTGGTCAACCTTTAGTCTGGGAGCTGCCCCCTGGGCCTCAGAAGGAAGAGGCCCGCTGTATGCCCCTCTTGTCCCAGAAGGATGCAGCAAACAGCCCGGATGGGCAGGATCCGTCCAGGGCCTGAGGAGGACCCCCTGCCTGGCACGGCGGCTGCATTTCTGCTGGCAGCGAGGCAGGCCGGCCCTCCGGTTCCCGGCACCCGCACCGCCCCTGCCGTGGTCTGTGTGCCTCGGAGCCCCTTACCCGGCCTGGTCTTGGGCTTTCCACCAGGAATCGCAGCTCTCCTCCAGGACAACGTACTCCTCGCCCTTCCGCAGCTGCAAGTCCCGCTCGTTCATCGGGGCGTAGTCATAGAGAGCCACCACCTTCCGCATCCGGGAGGGGGCGCTGGGTGTCGGCTGGGGGGGCAGGGGCTTCTTCATCATCTTTGAGGGGGTTTAGAGGAACCAGGGAAACCAAGTGAGGCTTGGGGGCTGCCTTTCTCAGGACCCCCTTCCAAGCCACACCCGCAGCAAAGGCCGCGGACCCCTGCTCTTCATACCTGGTCCTCCTCTGGAGTTGGCGGGAGCGGCTTCTCTACCTTGTTATGGCGGCCGCCTTTGGGAACAGGAAAGCAGAGCGTGTTAAAGGTGCACCCACAAGCGATCTTATAGATGCATTTGTTTATTGATTCATTTTTATATTTCCATCCTGCTCTTCCTTCAAGGAGCCCAGAGCAGTGTTCATGGTTATGTTTATCTTCACAACAACCCTGTGAGGTAGGTCAGGCTGAAAGAGAAGTGACTGGCCCAGGGAAGTGACCCAGAGTCTCCCGGGGAGTTTCATGGAGATTCAGCTTCTGGTCCCCCCAGCCCTAGCCCCACCCTCTTATTAGCACACCCTTGTTAGCCTTTCTCATGGTGGCACTTGTGGACCAGTGTAGCGTTGTTATGACCCCAAATCTGGGACTCCTCAAACTGAGGGATTTGGGCGGACAGCTCAGGGCGGGAAGGCCCCCTGACTCAGCCCCCGAGCAGCCCTGCACCACCCGAGGACACGGCCCTGGCAGCCAGGGGCAGATCCAGAACTGGCCAAAGGGGTGCTCTGCACACAGGCCACCAAGTGGGGCCACAGCCACCAGGCTCACAGTTGCTGGCCCCATTGCTATGACCCCATGAGGTGGACAGGTCAGGGGATGAGCCCGTTCAGGGAGGAGAGCTGGTCTGGCTACCCCAAGCATGAATGCTCCCCTCTGCTAAGCAGGGCCTGCCCTGGCTTGCATTTGGATGTGTGGCCACATGTGAGCGCTGTAAGCTATTCCCCTCTGGGGATGGGGCTGTAGCTCAGAGGCAGAGCCCCTGCTTTGCCTGCAGAAGCTCCCAGGTACTCTCCCTGGCAGCAGCGGCAGCAGCATCTCCAGCTCAGGCTGGGAAAGACTCCTGCCTGAAACCCCAGAGTGCTGCTGCCTGTCAGAGCAGACCACACTGAGCCAGCCGGAGGACTGACGTCATCTAAAGCAGTTCCCTATGTTCCTCTGCTGGGCGGTGGATTCACATTAACACGCATGCTTCGTGGACTTTCTTGGTCCCCTCTGAAAGAGCATTGAGTCAGTTGACACAGTCAGCAGGCTCACGTAACACAGCTCCTGCTGGATGGCCCCATTGCCTACTTCGGAGCGTGGGTTGCATGCTTGAACGCCCCTATACTAAAACAAACAAGCACTCTTGGATATGGAAACCTGGGGGGGGGGGCAGCGGATGACTCTGAGGGGTAAAGAGAAGCCGGGGGGTTTCTTACTTCCGTGCCTGCCCGCCACGAGCTGGCAACCCATCGCCATTTTGGCTGTCTGGGAGCAGCAAAGGTACTGTCCGTCAGTCCAGAAGCAGGGGTGATATTTCTGCACCAGGTTGCTGTTGAAGCGGATCACTGCAGCAGGATGGAGTGAGAAGTTGTGATTTTGTACACACCTGATATAAGAAGAACAACTGCCCCCAGCATTCCCTGCAACAAGTATGCAAACATAATTTAGGAAAAGTTTGGACAACACCAAAAGCTGAATGGTTGGTTCATGGAGCTCAGCAGCGAGCCCGATTTCTGTTGGGTGGGCGGCCAGATAAGCCAACCTTGGCTGTGTCTCGTCTGAATGTACGTATGCCAATGTGGGGCATATTCTACCCAACTGGTGCTCCTGAACCGAGCATCTGTAGCCAAGATTTGGAGTGTATTACAGATATCGGGTTCAGAACTACAAGCAAGGCGGAAAACACCAGCATTGGTGGATTTGGAATACACAGTCAGTCTCGGCCCGTCCCCCAGACACACGCTGGGCTTGCTGCTGAGCTCTGGGAGTTTGGCTTCCTGCATGTCTCCCGTACCTGCCCAGCATCATGGGCTGCCTTTGCAGAGCTCTTGCCTGGGGCCAGTCCAGACCTCATGAGAGCCACTCTTAAAGACTGGTCCGGTGTGACAGTGCTGACCCTCGAGAGCGCCCTCCACTCCTGCCTGCAAATGGGTCAAAAGCATTCTCCTCCCAGCTACGGTCAGAAGCAAAGCAAGAGTCATTCTAACAAAACTGCTCGAAATAAACCAAGATCTGGGTTTATTTGAACCCACTTAAAACCTTGGGTTCAGAATGATCTCGGTTTATTTCAATAATAAACTGGTTTAGTTAGACTAAACCAGGGCTGCACAGCTTCAGCTCTCCAGCTGCTTTTGGACTACAACTCCCATCATGCCCGGCCTCAGTGGCCAACAGCCAGGATTATGGGAATTGTAGTCCAACATCTGCAGGAGGGACTAAGCTGCTCAGCCTTGGGATAAACCAAAGACTATTGCAGAAGCAATCTTGGTGTTGAAGGTGCCTTGCTAACCTTCAATTTGTTTATTTGTTGGTTGGTTTGAAACATCCATATCCTGAATCTCAGTAAACCATAGTGGCCAGCAAAATTAAACAATCAGTTTAAAAGTAACAAAACAACTAGGAAAAAATAGCAGTAAGAGAAGGCCAGCTATAAAACCATCAATATCACACCAGCAGTAAAAGGGTAAAAAACAGGAGTAAGCCATTATTCACTAAAAGCTTGGGGAAACAACACAGTGTTCATTTGGCACCCAGAAGCTAATGCAGGAAGCACCAGGTGAGTGTCTCCAGGAAAAGCATTTCTCAACCAGAGGGCCACCCACCAAGAAGATCTGGTCTCCGATCACCAACTGCCCAACCTCTGAGGGTAAGAGCACTTCTAATGACACTCAAAAGGATGAGCAGATTCAGCTCCGAAGGTTCTTTGATCCTAATCAGTATACCAACTGATCAATATATTATCAGTCAATATATTAACTGATATTCTTAACATAATCTAAACCAAGGGCAGACAACTTTGGCACCCAGCTGCTGTTTGAACTATAACACCCATCACCCCCTGTGTCTGGAGATGATGGAAGTTGGAGTTCAAGTCACAGCTGGAGAGCTAAGGTGGCCTGCCCTTCGTTTAAATGACTCTTTATTGAGTTATAACAGGAACCTGGAGCTCCCAGTGAAGAGACCTGTGTGAGCGTTGGAAAGGAACAAGTTGAGGGAACCAGCAATCGCTTTTTGCTTATCAGAGCGGTAACCCTTCTAGTCTGCACAGGCAGTTTAGCTGGCTCCTCTCCTGCTAAAGACGCTGATTTCAACCAAGTCCTTCTGAACACACACAGACTCACCTCCCTTCAAATGGTGAATCCAGCGGGCCCGTAACTCCTCTGTTGGAGAGAAGACGTAGAGGTGTCCTTCGTCATACACCACCTAAGGCACACACAGACCAGAGATGGGTGGCCCCACTGATACGTTCTACACTGAACTTCCCCTGCAGCCCCGGAAGGGGATGGCGGTAGCTACACCACCTCAGTCGCCTAGGGGTGACAATTCGTGGCACAATTGAGCCGGACCTGCAGATTCTCTGCCTGCTGTTGCAGTTTTGGGTTGTCATATCCCCCTCCCCCGGCGGCGTGCTTTGTGTTTTGTGACTATCTTTCTGTGAATGTGTTTTTAAAGGTGATCTCAGCCACCTTCCATGGTTCAATAAGAGAGGGGCTGCATAGCTCCGTGGAAGAGCACAGGCTTGCATGCAGAAGGTCGCAGGTTCAATCCCTGGTGCCTCCACACAGGACAGGGGAAGACCCCTGCCAAAAACCCTACACTACCGCCAGTCAGAGTAGACAGCCCTGAGTTCAGTGGCCCAGTGGGCTTACTCAGGATAAGCATGATGTGTTCAAGATGGAACTAGGAGACAAATATTCTCAAGATGTAAACGTTCTCAGGATATAAATATGCTCAAGAAGATGGCTGTCTACACATTTTCAAGGGGATTTTGTTCTTTGATCTTTTTAAAATCTTTACATCCAAAAACGGAAAGGCTCTTTAATAGGCGGGGTAACAGCCCAAGTTGGGCATCAGCCCAAGGCCAACCAAGAGGCCCAAATTGGGTTAGGGTTTGCAGCAGATTTGCAAGATATTTATTTCGGGAGATTCGTTTGACAGTTCACATAGCTTTTGGCCCCTCCACAGACTCCCTGGCAGATCTTTTCTCTGTGCGTTCGCATCTACCTGTTCCGGGTTTCCCCTCCAACACAGAGGAACCCACACACACACTTAATGGAATCAGCCTAGACAACAAAGGGCTCCAGTTACATCCATTCTGCATATCTAAAGCCTATGTAAAACATAGCAAGACACACATTTTGCAGTCTGTGCTTGTGTTTACCTCAGGATTTCCTCCCTCCCCCTCCCTCAGCAGAGTATCACCAATCTACAACACCACACACACACACCAGCGCTTGCAATTGCAAATCACGTAGAGCAGACCATACCAAAAGAGCTGTCACATTCCCCTTCATTGAGTTTTGTAAAAAAAAAAACACACAACGATTTACTGGCTGGACCACCCCGAACAAGACAGAGAAATCTGCGGGGCATAACACAAGCCCCGGGTTATTTTTCGAAAGCCTCTGAAACAAGAGGATTTTTAAAGAACAGACATACTTTGGGCTAAGCCAGAATTTGCAGCCTCCATTCGGGGGGAAACAAAGTCCTGTCTGTCCTGGTCCCTGATAGCCTGCAGGGAGGTCGGGGTAAATCCAGCAAATATGTGGACTGGCGCACTCCAGCCAGGAGTGGAGTTGCAATAAAAGCCCTGTGTGGAAAGCCTCCGGGAGGCCACACCGCTCCCTCATGCTCCCCATCCACAAATCCCTCCTCAGCACACTGTGTCTCTACTGGAGACTGTCTCACACTTGCCTGTACCCAGAAGGGCTGGCTTCACCGCGAGGCAGGACCAGGTGAGACCGTCAAGCTGTGGACCCAGAGCGCTTGGAGGGCTCACAGAGTGCAACGGACACCCCCAGATACAGAACCGCGGCTTCTCCTGATCTCAGGCCCGTTCTCTCTAACAGGCAGCAAAGGTAGTAGCTCACCTGGAAAGGATAGGGGAACCGCTCTATGATGGTGATCTGTGGCTCTGTCTCGTTTAAATCCTCTCTTCTTCGCTGTGTGAGAAAGAGACGGGAGGTTAGGACGTCTGCGTCCGGTTCCTAGTGCAGTGAAGCGGTTGAGGGCCTCAGCATTCCGTTCCCAGGACCGTGAAGCTGCTGTCTAGAAAACTCGGCAAACTTTGGTATTCTCGTCTCAAGCTGGCCTTGTGGGAGCAAGCACAAATTGTCCCTTTGCTAAGCAGGGTCTGCCTAGGTTTGCATTTGAATGGGAGACTATGTTTTGGTTTGGAACTCTACATTCTGTGTCTCTGGTAGCACACTGGGGAAAAAGGAACGAAAAAAGCCATGCCCTGGGACACATCTGCTTAGCAGGAATATGGTGTGGCTTAAGGAACATTCCGTCTGGAACAAAGAGGCATGAAGGACTCACCGGGACTTGCCGTTCTGGAGGAGGATTGGTCTCCGGCGTCACGGTCTCCACGCACGTGATCTTGTCAGTGTCCACGGTGCCCTTCCTGCTTCCTCGGCGCTGAGAGAGGGAGAAGCAAGGATGCTTGATCCAGCAGCAGCTGCTGCGTGCAACTCGTGAGGGCAAGGTGAGCTGGCCGTCTCAGATGACGGGGGCATCAGCAAGGTGGCAAGACCCCCACCCACCCCCGCCGTGGAGCAGCTCCTGAGGATCAACTAGACCCTTGCAGGCTCTGCAAGGAGCAACACGGGGGCAGCGAGAAGGGGGACCTCCTCTCCGCAGAAGAAGCTGCCCGCAAGCTTCCCCCTCTCTCGGCCCGGCACCACTTGCAGGGCTGGGCCACATCAGGGGTGTGTGGCAACGCAGCCTTTGGTAGCTCCCCTCAGGCAGTGTGAGGCCTGGGCTGCCCATCGACACCCCCTGCCCCCTTGGTTTCAAGAGATCCACTGCACGGAGGCAAGGGGGCTTCGGAGAGTCCCCAGATGCAAGTCTGCATTGGGGCGGGAAGCAGACGGGGAAGCCTCCGTCTCCACTTGCACCTCTTCTTTGCTGGGCCAAGCAGCTGACGGAGGGCCTCCTCCATGGCAGATCCTCCCCCAGATGCAAGCAAGGAGCCTGCTGCACGTGCTGTGGGAGGTGCGTGGCTGCCATTGTGGGGGTGACAAGAAGAGGCATTCCCTTCACCTCTTTCGGAGGAGCAGAGGCACATACTACAAGTCTAGAGAACACACTCCCAAAAAGACCCTAACTGAAGAAGTCTCGGCCACGTCCGCTCATCACCCTTCTGGCAAGGGGAGATGTCCCCACTCTTGGTGGCTTCCACGTGGACAGCCCCTTGGCCACTCCTTTTTTGTTTACTGGCGACCCAGTCATTGAGAAAGCCAGGGCTGACACGTCGTGCACTGTGACAGGGACAGCCTGCATGGTGGTGGCTTGGCAGGCAGGATGCTGCTGCCGACACATGGCTGGGCATGCAGCACCCCACTGTCCCTCCTGTTGTTCCCCCCAGTGGGGGAAACTGCAGGGAGGCAGCCTGCGCAAGCACACCCCCACAGCGGCCCTGCCTGCCTTCCACACCCACAGCAGTGTGCATCCTCTCCGGCCCCTGCAGTCTGTCTAGGGCTGGCCTGCCAAGCAGCGCCCCCTCCCTTCCGCCATCAAGGTGGGATCCATTTTCTTGTGGAAATAAGCCAGGTTTGCACAAGCCCTGCCTCGATCCTGGGCAGCAACATCAGCGCGACACTGCACAGGATGTTGCCAGCCAGTCCCGGCGCTTCCTTTGAAATCCGAAGAACCAGAGAGGCAATGCCAGGGTTGCCCTTCCCTTCCGATGGGCCGGCCATTCGCCATCCACCAGGCCTGCAGCGGCCTGCCCAGTGAGACCTGGGTAAGCCCTGGCGGAGGCTCCTCAGAACAGATGAGGCCCTTCTCACCCAGAGAGCTTCGCTCTTGCAGCCTCTGCCTCAGTTCTCCGGCCTCTTCCTGTCGAGAAGCACAGAAGGGTTGCTGACCATGAGCCCTCCTCCCCAATGGCGGCTTCAGGCCCATTCCCCGGAGAGGGGACCCCAGTGATAGTGAAGTGGTGCCATTGCACTCCTTACAAATGGAGACAACAACAACAACGAAAGAGAGGAAAGCAGTACTGAAAGCCGCCTCCTCTCCACCACAGGAAGAGGAACTGCTGTTAAAGGGCCAATCCAATTCATTATATTTTTAAACTGGCTTGATCTGTATCAGCGTCTCTACAGAGTATTGCAGATCCAGATTTTGCTCTTCGTGTAGAGAAGGGCCAAGGGTCTGACTTGGACGCACCTGAACGTTTGGTATCCCAAACTACCCAACAAGTGCACTTTCAACATCAGGGGTTGTCAGACTTGAGTCCCTGATGCTGTTGGGACTACAAGTTCCATCATCCCGAGCCACAATGGCTGGAGGTTGAAAGGATGATGGGAGTTGTAGTAGCCCAGCAATATCTGGGGACCCAAGTTTGACAACCCATGCTGGTTAGGGAGCACAAAAGCGGAGGATTTTTGCATTCTACAGAAATTTGGCAATTCCAGACTCCACACACGCATCCTAATGGGTATCATAACTAAATGTCATCATGGATTAACTGCTCATTAGTAGAGGATGAACCAACATCACCAAAGCCATGAATGAATGCATTTATTATTACAGTCAGTGACCAGCAACACCAAAGCCATTCCCAGATCTACTTGCAAACAGGAGATATGGCTAAGGACATTCGTATTTCCCCCTCAATGTTTGACATGCTGTCTTTCTGAAAATTCTGGTGCACAGCATTCTACATGATTCATGGACTTTGAAAAGAGATCTTCACGACTGTTGCAGATTGTGAACATCTCATGTTCTCACAAGAAGAATGTGCACATGTTTTATGGAAAAAATTGATCTTGGTCACATTTGGGGGGTGGGGTGCAGCCCAGCACCTGGAGATGGAATTTTTCCTCAAAAAATAATGGTAAAAAAATGATTAAGTAGCATTTTAGCATATACAATGTCTCTGCAAAATTTCAACAACATCCATAACATTATGTAACCATCATGTGCCACATATTGTTGGTTTTGTATGGAATGACTGGAAATGAATGTTATCTTCGGTATTTTCACCTTAAATGCTTTCATTCTAAGTGCACATCACAAATTGCAACCAAGAAAATTGATTTAAACAACCCTAACATTTCCACTTTACACCTTAATGGAGGATTTCAGAGACTGAAAAACACCACAGAAATGATCTTTTGAAAAAGCCAGAAAGAAGACTGGATTAACATTGACTCCCCTAAACAGAGAAGCAGGAAGCAGTGATCCCCCATGGCAAAAGGTAGAAGCCCAGCCTTTGCACACTGTCGCCACAGAATAAGAGTCCGTCGTCAGGCCCTGGGGGTCAGCAGCAGCTCTGGAATCGTCAGAGGCAGCCACAGTTATCGGCACTTCTGCCCTTGAGCACATGATTCATTATCGGTTGCCTGTGTGCGAGTGTCTGCATTTCCACCATCTTCGAGAAGAAATTGGAACAACCTGCTGGCAGATATTTCAGTCCATGCAACTGCAGTATCACCAACATGGAGCCAGCATAGCATAATGGTTGGAGTGCTGGACTAGGACCGGGAAGACCCCGAGTTCAAATCCCCATTCAGCCATGAAACTCACTGGGTGACACTGGGCCAGTCACTTCTCTCTCAGCCTAACCTACCTCACAGGGTTGTTGTGAGGATAAACATAACCATGTACACTGTTCTGAGCGCATCGGAGGAAAAGCGGGATGTAAATGTGAAAATAAATTAAATAAATAAATAATGGAAAGCAATATATACATCATGAGATGCTGGACAAATGAGGGGGGGAAGGATCTAAGACTCAAGATCCTCACAAGTCATTGATTGAACTTGGAGGATACTCTCTTACACCTTACACCCACCTGCAGCATCTGTCAATCATTCTCTTCTCATCACCTACCTTGGGGCTCTGCTAACTCAGCCTTCTTAGCACCTTGACTCACCTTAACTCAGCACCTTAACTCAGCACCTTGAGAGCCATATGTACTCACACAACTTTTTAAAAGTCCACCTGATGCTGATGAAGGTGGTTTCGTCCTACAATTTTGTTTCCTCTAATTATCTCTGTTGTCAGTCATTTTTTGTAATACACACACACACACCCCTAACCTTTCTACTGTTATAATGCAGCTCCACCCCTCCCAATTCCCCCCCCCCCATACTGACATTGTTTTTCTCCAAGACACAAGCATCTCTCCCTCTCTCTCATATACCTGGGAGATCAAAAAGATAATCAGGGAGATTTAAATGGCCAAAAGTCAAGTCTCAAAACCAGGAGGAAATTATGCTCTCAACAGGAGAATAAATGCATGTTTACTCTGAAGTAAGCCCCACTAAGTTCAGTGAGGCTTACTCCCTGGAAAGCATGTATAAGATTGCATGGAAATCATTTAAAAGGAAATCGTGAAAGGAAACAATTTGAGGAAGTGATTAATTAAGGGGTCGTGATGTCCAGGGAAACGGAGATAAACATCAAACATTTGCTGCTTTGGGTTGCTGGCTTGCGGGAAGCTGTTTGCGGAGGTGAAATTGACCGGCTGAGTTCAAACGCAAGAGAAGCACGCTTGCCCTGTAATTGCACTCGAATGCAAGGCTTGCTTGGGGGATTTTAGAGCCGAGGCTAAACTGACCAGGAGATTCCTTGTTTCCATTTGAGTGCCCGGTTTTTATCCCGCTCTCGTGGTTTTTCAGGCTTCCAGAAAAGTTATCTTAAGCAGCAGCAGCAGCAGGACCCTTTTTCTTCCCATTTCAGTGAAGGCGTGGCCGGGGGGGGGATATGCAGTCATACATCTTATGCTACCGCCCGATCTCTGCCACGGCCCTGCCAGGCGCTAGCCCTACCGGCATCCCCATGGAGCTTGTGGGTCGTGTCAGCCACGGGTCTCGCCAGCCTCAAACTGGCCTGGTGTAGCAGTGTGCATGGGGGTGGGGCGGGGGGCTGTGGATCTCAGGAAGGTCAGGATCCTGGAAGGGCGCTATTCTGCCACCCAGTAGTAGCGTAGCCAGGCTGGGGGCCAGATTTGGAGCACAGCCCCTCACGTGCTGCCCACCCACTGCCTGCCGCTCACTCTCCGTTCCTTGCTGGCGCAGGGAGGGCAGAGAGCCAGCAGGGCATCCCGCACAGCTGCCTCACCCCTCAGCTGGCCCCACATCCGCACTGGCCATTGGAGAGGTCAGCAGCCAGGAACCTGCTGACCCCTGCAAACGGCTCTGGCCAGCGTCCATGCCATCCTCCTGTGTCTTTCCCTCTCGCCCCCAATCACTTCCACATCCAGTTACCCCCGGACTTTTTCTGGAGCAGGAAGGGCCCACCCCCAGATTTGGTCCGCTCCCCTCTGGGACTCACCCCGCGCTCAAAGTCGTACTCGTAGTAGGAGAGTTTGCCCTCGGTCAGCACGAAGAGGCGCTTCTTGAAATTGAGAGGGGACGTCTTTTTCTTCTGCTGAGAGCGCTTTAGGAAGATGCTTTCCAAGAACACCTTCGACATGGCTTCCTTCTCCTCCTCCTCTTCTTCCCCGGTATATTTGCTGGACTGCTGCTGCAAACAACATGAAACTTAAGGACTAGAAACTTGTTGGCTTGTTTTATTGCTTAAATGCATGCGAAAATGTTCAGGATATTATCCTATGGTTAGCATCTACATTTTGCATGTGCATGGAATAATGCAATACAGTTTCCTCTGTTTTCTAGATTTTGGTCTGTATTCCTTATTCCAGAAAGGATCAAGATTCTGGATGTGTTTGGGCCTGATGAAGATTAGTCCATGAGTCAACTGGGGTGCTCGGTCCCATCTGCGGGGACAAATGCTCAGTGTGGTTTTTGAAAAGGTCTGCCCCTCTCGAGATGGAAAAGAGGAGACCGTTGCTCTGCATGCGTGATCACGCTTTGACTCTCCTGGACATCAGGCCTGCTGCAGCCAAATCTGCAACAGTGTTTTAAAAGCTTGTACGTGTTTTAAAGACACAAAAGCTGTTATAAAATGGTTGAAGCAATAGAAATGACAATGGGCCGGACTGTCCTCCAAAGATGACTCCGCAGAAACAGCACAACACGTTATCCTAACCATGAAGGTAACAGTGAACAAGCAGATTTACTCTCTTCATGGAGTCATCTTTGGAGGACATTCCTGCCCATTTCCACTTCCATTTCTCAGACAAGACTGATCAAATGTTATCAGAGTGTTTGTGTTTTGAAAAGCTTTTAAACACACCATTGCAAATCTGGCTGTGCATGCCTGAGGATCAAGACAATCAGGTCAGGGCCTCTCTGTGCAATTTTACCTTCGTTGTTTGGGGGTCGAGATGGAGAAGGGGTGAGAACAGAGATAGAGAGCTTTCAGTGCAACAACGCCGTCCCCTCTTTTCCATCTCTGGGTGGGGGTTGACAATACATTGCCAACATTAACTCGGAGTGTCCGTCCCCTGAGACGGTACCCACGGCCACAGCTTTGGGGCCTGGCTCACGGATGAAATGAGTGGCCCTCAGGGCCCATGTCAGGAGGGGGCCCTTCTCCCTGCCCCACTGGGCAGCTTCCCAGTACCTCGTCAAACTTCAGGCCAGCCCTACATATTGTACTGGAGAATTTCCCCATGGCCTGTGTTATTTTTTTCCTTCCAGGGCTCATTTCCCTAGTTGCTACCTGTGCACCAACTTGGAAGTATCTGGTCCTCAAGATCAGGCCCAGTGTATTTAAGAGAACATCTTCTTTGCCATGAGCCCCACCATCCATTGAGATAATCTGGAGACAGTGGAGACGTTCATCCACCCACCGGTTTGTCTGGTTGGGGGCTACGCAGGGATGGGTCTTCTCTGTTGCTGCCCCTGGGCTTTGGAATGCGATCCCTGCTGCAATAAGAGCCTCCCCATCTCTGATAACTTTTAACAAGGCAGTTAAGACACATTTGTTCACCCAGGCTTTTAATTAGACTTACAGCTTTTAACTTTGTGTTAGATTTTAAAGCGTTAACGATTTAATTTTGTTTCAGTTTGTACTGTTTTATTAACTGCTCAGACATGTAATTTTTTGGTGATATATAGATAAATAAAATGTTAAATAAATAAAAATGCACCACTTCATGACAAAGATAATTAAGTCGTAGAAGTTCTTCCATTTCATGACTGCCCAGGAATCTACAAAAAAATAATAACTGCAATGCCATTTCCTTTAAAAAAAGTCAATTTTTAACTTTAAACACCTATTTCATGAGCATTCAGTCTGAGAAAGAGTTCTGTGCAACTCAAAGGCTTGCATGTTGCTTTGTGAACATTAGTGTGTAACACAGGTCGTCTCTTCTCCTTGCTCTGCACATTTTGTTCTAGTGGGCAACCTAACTGCAAATCTTCTTGTTGAAGGGCCTCATCTTATCTGAAAGCCTCACATTCTATGTGGGTAAGCAGTCATATCAGACCCAGAGATGGACAGATACACGTTGCTTCCTCGGAGATGCTGCCTTGCACGAAACCAGATCTTGCCTGATTGCACAGCAACCCAAGGGCTGGTTTGGGCTTGTAATGTGTTTAGGGGTGTGTTCCAAGAGAAGCACCCTGGCACCTCTCACAAAATTTTGCAGAAGATGCTAGGATCCAACACTCTGTGACATTGCAAGCGGTTGTGGGAAAGATGGATGTATGGAACTCTCTTCTGCTGAGTCTAGCCATCGGCCCCTCTAACTCTGTCATTTCAGCACTGACTGGCAGCAGTTCTTCGGGGTTCCAGACAGGGGTCTTCCCCAGCCCTTCCTGGAGAGGCTAATGTGGAACCTTCTGCATGTGCTCTACCACTGGGCTACCTCACAGGGGGGTTCGGAAGATAAACATAACCATGTACACCGCTCTGGGCTCCTTGGAGGAAAAGCTGGACATACATATAAAAATAAGCCTGACTCAATCCAAGTTGGATTTTGTCCCTGCGTCACTTTTGAAATGAGTGTAGGTGCAGCCATTGACACAAACACAGGTACGTGTGCACAGACATCCGTTTGTGTGTAAACGATGACATCTGAACAGGTTTCCTATTTGTCACAGCAGCCACACTGGTGTTTGACTCCATAACCATATTCAGTGTGAATGAAGAGAATGTGGTGATCTCAAGCATAAAAGCAGGGGGCCTCCATGCATGGTCCGCCTGCTCCTTGCATTGTATGCCCTTGGAATATTGCACATGTGCTCACATGTTTCGTTTCCGTACTGTTTATCTAAAAGTTGACATTTGCTTTTTTTGGTAACAAAGAACAATAAGGAACAAAATTATGAAAGAAAAAGTAAAATAAGGCTTCTTTTACCCAGGAACAAAATCCTGGTAAAAAAGTTAATCAGGATTAGTGAGCCCAGCAGAGCCGATGGTGTGAATGCAGAATTTCAGGGCAATCCTGGTCAAACTGCTCCTGTATTTAACCTGGTTATCCATCCTGGTTAAATGCTAGTTAACTGGTTCTGCATTCACACTCTCCGTTCTGTTGGGTTCCCTAATCCTCTTTCACTTTTCAATCGGGACACTTGCGATTGTGCGAACACAGCCATGGTGAGGGGATCGGACAAAAGCGTGGCCTGTAGGACAGAGACTGCAAGCCGCAGTTACCTGGGCAGTCTAGGGAGCTTCCCGGGAGCAGCAGTTCAGAGGGCCAGCCTGGCCCCTATGTACTTGTCAGCCACGGCGACCACGCCCGCAGCCACAGAACCAGAGTGCCAGGCAGCGCTCCAGAGTGGAGCCCCACCACCTCCACGTTTCCAGGGCCTCTGCCTCCTCCCGACCCCCAGCAGGTCTCCCTTTCGGTGGCCCAGTTCACGGGGAGTTCGTCCAAAGCAAAAGACTCACAGGTTAGCTGGCGGCTGCTCCTCTGGCTGCACCCACGGGCAGTGACTCCCCAGGTGCCTTCTGGCTCGGAGGCTGGTGGCTGTCTAGTACTGGATCAGAATGGCGGCGGCAGGGAAGCTCCTTCCAAGGCCTGCAGCGCTGAGCAGAGAAGGCTCTCGTCTGGAGCGGCCAACCCCACCCTTTCAGTTCCCCTTTTTGGAGTTTCTGACCAAACGTTCTTGCTTCCTTCCAGCCACCCTCAACCCTCAGCCCTGCTGGGGCTCCTCCCGCTGGGTTCAGAACGGAGCCCAGCTCCTGCCTGCAAGGTCTGCAGAAAAGGAGCGCACACCTCAGGGGCTCACAGAGCAGCTGTGGGCAGACAGAGAAGCAAGAAGACAGGCAGGCAGACAGTGGGCAGAGGGGCAGAGTCAGCCAGCTCTCTTGTTTTGGGCCAGATGGGGCTGGTGTTAAGGGTTTCACAGAATTCCCCACCCCGCGTGTCTCGGCATCCTGTACAAGAAGTATTGCTGCTCCTGGCCCAATAACAGAGGGAGGAATGGCACAGCAAAGGGCAAATGAGGGGTGTGGGGCACACAGCTTTGTTGTATTCTGACAAGGGCTTACTGAATGTTAGGAAACCCTCCTCCCAAGGCAGTTTATTCATCAAATTTGTACACCAGCCCAAACTTTCATCGGGGTGGTTAACAATAACATACAACAAGTTAAAACATGCACAGAAATCTGAAAACAATGTAGGCAATCTAAAAACAACAGTTACCAACAAAGAAATACAACAATTAAACAAATATAGTCAAAGCAATGTCACACGACAGATTGACAGCAAAGACTGAAACCAAGGAGGGAGCGAGCACCACACGCGCGCGCACACACACACACCCTGCGTGTGCAATTCAGGGGCAAAACCATGTTTTCAACCCCTGCCTAACTCGAGCATCTTGAGAGAGGGGATTGGAGGGGGGCAGCAACGAAGGAAGTCCGCTCCTGACCTCTGACCCCCAGCAGCTGGACCTCCACAAGAGGAGCCGAGACTCCGCGTGAGTCGTCCTGCCAGTGTGGGGCAATGGAGGTGGGGCAGGGTGCAGTTCAAGGGCGGGGGAGGGATCAGCCCCGGAGTTAGCCTTCAGAGCTAAGCAGGGCTTTTTTCCAAAAGATGTGCAGAGCTGCACCATAGCATGAGAGGGTGATGTGTGTGCACAGAACAGGATGCACCACAATATCTCTCATCTATGCACACGCACTTGGTTGAGTCATATTCCATGACATTTAGGAAGCCTGCGCTGGTGGGAGAAAACCCCCAGAAAGGGGTTAGAGTCATGGGTGGCGATTCTGTGGGGAGTCTGAGGGAAGCGTCTTTGGTGGGGCTGAGGCGCGGGAGGAGAAATTGGTCCACTTGATCAGGTCCTAGAAGAGCCAGGACTATTCACCTGACTCCCCCCATTATTGTCACTTTGACCGCAACCTAATACAACTTTTGCATCCTTGGATTTGTGAACTGCATGAATTTTCTTTCAGAATGGCACATGTTTCTTCTTCTTCTTTTGGACAGGCATGTTTTGTGTCTGGTTGCAATGAGAAAAAGCCCTGGCGCCAAGGTCCAGGGTGACAAGATATGTAGCTGTAGTCATCCTGATAGCCGCTGCTGACCGGCCATAATTTGAGGCCAGTGGTGGCTGGAGACTCCTGCTGGGAGTGGGTGGGCGGGCACCAGGGAGCTCTTCCCACGCGGCGGCTTCAGGCTGCTGCCGGGTACATCTCTTGGGAATGGTGGAGGAAGCTAATGTGACACCAGCCAGTGGGAGGCAGCTAAGGAAGAAGCACAGGAGAAGGCTGTCCAGGCCGATGATGAGCCGGATGACCAGCAGGTTTCCCAGCAGGGTCAACAGGGAGATGAAGAGAAGACGCTGGGCTTCGGGGGGGGGTGGGGTGGAGCTGTCCAGGTTGAAGGACCATTTCAAAGACAGCCATTGGTTAGATAAACTTTATTACAGTCTTTGACATGAGGAAAAGCACACAGTGCCACATCTATGCAACCATATCCTACTATGAATAGACAGTGACAGTTTGTTGCCCCCTGGCCATTTTACAGCTGCAGCAGATGAACACAAACAGGAAGCAAAACAAGAGACAAAATCTCAAGGTGCTGTGAAGCATTGATTGGAGCCCAAAGCGTTTCAGCCACAAGAGGCTCTCTTCAGGGGCAGTGCGAAAAGGACATTTTAGAATGCAGAAGAGTCACTTTGTTAACAAATACATTTGGAGCAAGAGTAAAATGAAACCACCAATAACATATATCATACTCACCTTTTAACGTGATGACTCTCTTTCTTGAGCAGGGGGAGAGCAACTGGCCCTCTCCACCCCCAGCACAGCATCATCCCTCCAGGGACTGTTGCTGGTGTCGATCTTGTGTTCCTTTTTAGACTGTGAGCCCTTTGGGGACAGGGAGACATCTTTGTTATTTATTACTTCTCTGTGTAAATAAACTGCCCTGAGCCATTTTTGGAAGGGCGGTATAGAAATCAAATTAATAATAATAATAATAATAATAATAATAATAATAATAATAATAATAATAAAATAACAACTTACATTTATAGTATTCCACGGAGAACTCTAACAAGTTGCTTTTTCCCAAACTTATAAGCTTGCCAGCTGGAGAAACAAATTTATGCCATGGCCAATAAACCCAGCAGCCCTTCCCTTCAGCATAGCCCCCCAAATGAAGCTCCTCATGCAACCCCTGTGGAGCCAACATTTCAAAAGCCTCAAGAAACCAAGAGAATCCCCCACCAGACTGACCAATGGGGGGGTGGGTGGGGAGGAATGAAGACAACAGACAAATGATTCTATGGCAGAAAATATATTCAGTGTCAGTAAAATTGAGAATATTGATAGAACAATTGCATGTTCAGCAGAGCAACAGAGTCCATGACATGGAAATGAGGCCACCACATGAATGAATGAGCCCACACATTGTATATATCAAGGAGGAGGAGCCATCAAGTAGAAATAAGAAAGAAAGAGTCCACTACGGTGACCTCTGTTTCATGATGCCTCTCTGTCAAGTGGAAGTTGCTCTTGTCAAACAACATTGGTCAACATGCTCCAATGTCCTAATCTCCCAAGAGACAGAATTCAGTTACTATATACACTCACTATATACACTTCTTGGGCAACCCTAGAAGTCCGGGACCTTAAGTCCGCCGACCTTCCACTTCTTTCCAGCAGGTGGCGCAGGCGGCTCGCTTATGCGCACCGCTGAACTCTGGCGCGCGCGAGAAGAACGACGCTCTGTCTCTCCGCCTTCCGTTTCTCTTCTGCTCCTGCGCCTCATCCACTTCCGCTTCCAGGCAGAGGCCCTCCTCCTTTCCCTGGGTGCTGCCGGCGCTGGCAAGATGGTGAGTGGGCCGAATCCGGCGTCATCCGCCTCGGGGGCTGAGGGCCGGGGGACGACGCTGGCTCCGCGGGAAACGGCCAGGGCAGGCCGGCGCGGCCCCGGGGCTCTGGCCGGGCGGCTGTCCCGCTGGGAGCCGGAGAGGCGGGCGAGGCCCGAGGTGGGCCGGGCCGAGGCCTAGCAGGGAGGCCGGCCGGGCGCTTTCCTGCTCGCCTCTGCCCCCGGGCGCGCCCTGGTCGAGGCGTGTGTCCGGGCGGCACTGGACTGGGCCCGCTCAGAGTCTCTGCCCCCCCCCCCCCCAGACTCCGGGTCGAGGCGCCCAGGCCGAGCCGAGCTGGCGGCGGGGGGGGGGGGGGGAGGACGCCCCTCGGCTGCCCTGAAGCCAGCGTGGCGGGTGGTTCCCTCTGCCAAGCAGGGGGTGCCTGGGTTTGGGTTTGGGTGGGCGACTGCCTGCTTCTGGGAAGAAAGAGGCCAACTTGCCAAGGAGGAGCGGAGACCTGTGAGGGCGCTGGTGCTGCCACCCCCCCCCCCCGACCTGGGCAGCCTTTCTGCCTGCAGGGCCAAGGAGACATCACTGCCCCCCCCCTTCCCTTCTCTCCTTTGCCAGGTGAACGTTCCCAAAACCCGCAGGACCTACTGCAAGAAGTGTGGGAAGCACCAGCCCCACAAAGTGACCCAGTACAAGAAGGGCAAAGAGTCTCTCTACGCGCAGGGTAAGCGGGCTCGCCCCTGACTCCCTGTGGGGCGGAACACCTGCTAGGCACGCCTGCCCTTAACTTGAGCCTCTTTGGGGGTCACGAGGCCAGTCTGCGGGGCAAAGGGGCAGGTCTGCCTGTGTCTTCCGTCTGTCCGAGAGCGCCTGGCGGTGCAGCGTTGCTGGGCTTGCTGGCTCTCTGTCCAGCCCAGTTCCTGGCTTGCGATGAAGGCATTCGCTCTGCCGCTCCCTCCCTCCGCCCACTGGTGCCGCCTGGAGCCTGGTGCTTTGTCTTAAAAGTTTGTTTGTGCTGATACCGGGGGCGGGGGGGGGGGCGGTGAAAGGGCTTCTCGCTCTCCCCCTTACAGGTTGCAACAGAAACGGGGCCGTCTGGCACAAATCGGGGCTTGAGTAAAGGACGCGGCCTCTGAACAGCCTGGTCTAGGCACCGCCACAGTTAGCTCTCCAGGCGCTCCGGCTCCCTGGCACTTGCCCAGCCCTGTCCGCAGCCCCAGGTCACTCCTACAGAGGCTGGCTTGGTCTTTGGCCGCGTGTAAGAATATGCACGGCAGGAAAGTCCTCCCACATCTAGACGAACAGACCCGCTATAGAGAGCCCCGTTGGTTCCTTGGATTCACCCAGGGTGGTCGTAGCGGGTGAGTTCCAGATAGACTCCACTTTGGCCTGTGCTGCTGTCCTGAAGGATGTGGTTTCTTTGTGCCCTTTAGGGAAGCGGCGCTATGATCGCAAGCGGAGCGGCTACGGTGGGCAGACAAAGCCCATTTTCCGCAAAAAGGTGAGCAGGCTCCGGGGGCTGGGGAAGCCCAGCAATGCCAGCTGGAGCTGGAGCTGTGGAAGAGCAATTCAGGCTCCCCTGAGGAATGAGCATCCGGGCCTGTGGAACTCCGTCCTCGCCCTTCCTGGGGGCTCAGGCAGAACAATGTGGGGACACAGTTGAAAGAGGAGGGCTTTGAGGGGGTCCCCAGATCTCCTCTGGCTGCTGATGGCAGCTCTCGTTCCTCAGCTCTCTCTAGTGCTCTTCTGTCTCCGCATAACGCAGGGGGCAAAGTTCTTCTGGGTCAGGTGCTGCAGCATTCCTCGTTCAGAACCCGGCCTTCTCAGTCGTTGCCCCGGGTCTTTGGAAAGTGCTCTGGGTCCGAGGAAGAGCTTCCCCATCTCTGGCTGCCGTAGGAGCGCAAGAAGCTGCTTCTGCAGAGTCCGACCCTTGGTCCACCTAGCTCAGGATTGTCTCCCCAGACTGGCAGCGGCTTCTCCAAGGTTACAGTCAGGAGTCTCTCTCAGCCCTATCTGGAGATCCTGCCAGGGAGGGAACTTGGAACCTCAGGTGCTCTTCCCAGAGCGGCCCCATCCTCTGAGGGGAATATTATTTGGCTCACACGTAGCCTCCCATTCAAATTCAGACCAGGGCAGACCTTACTTAGCAGAGGGGACAATTCATGCTTGCTACCACTACCAGTTCCTTCAGGCACTCCTCTTCTTTCAGGCTTTGTTTCATTATTCAGTGTATTTACCACCTTTCATAAAACTCATCCCAAGGTGGCTTTTTGTTAAATTGTATATTGTGTTTATTGCTTCTGGCGGCTTTAATTTTTTGGGTTTTATGTAGGCCACCTGAAGATGTCTTGTATCAGGCGGCTTGTCAATTGACTCAGATCCTGCTCCCTGTTCCAGGCAAAGACCACCAAGAAGATTGTGCTGAGGCTGGAGTGTGTGGAGCCCAACTGCCGCTCGAAGAGGATGCTGGCCATCAAGCGGTGCAAGCACTTCGAGCTGGGAGGAGACAAGAAGCGGAAGGTACGGCCGGGCTCAGCCATTGGGCGGCGGGAGGCTGCCCCCTAGTGGCATGTCAAGACCCTGCCTATCTGCACACGTGGGGGGGTGGGTGTGTGTGTGTGCCTGGGAACTTCTCACTCTCCTTTGGACCATCCAGATAATTGCAGGAGTGGGTGGGATGCAGAAAGGGGTGGCAGAGGGCTGGGAGAATAAGGAAGGGGTGTGTATTGTTTTCGGCAGCCCTGCGTCAGGCACGTACCAGGTTTGAGACCAGGTGAACTGTCCAGCTTTGCACGACTTATTTTGTAGGGGTGGCAATAAGAGAGCTGTCCAGACTCGGTCTAGAACTAGATTTCTCAAGAACCTTTGGTTAAAAAAAAAAAAAGACAGCTGGCATAGGTCTGAAATCTGCCCCTAGTTGTGCATTCGTTCTTGAGGTGGCCCCGTTCTTGTGGCAGGTGATTGAGCTCTCTTCAGCCATGGGAAGTCTCAAGTCAAAAGCTGCTTTTTCAGTTGGTGTGTTACATTCCGAGCCTCCTTCTTTTACAGGGCCAGGTCATCCAGTTCTAGACATGCATCTTGTCCTTTGATATGGAACCCATTAAAGTCCTGTTGGAAATCCCCCACTGGTTGCAGATTCATTCTTCTGCTAATAGAACCTAGTGAGCTTCCTGGGCCCATCTGTTTCCCCTTCCTCTCCACAAGACGGCCTGACCCTAAAGCGAGGCTTCAGCGGGGTGGAAAGAGCACAGGGATCTGGTCGCCGGTGGAGACTTTAAAGGGGGCCTGTGGGTGAGGCTGCGCTTCACAACTCCCATCATCCCTGACTATTGGCCACTGGCTGCAGATGATGAGAGTTGTAGTCCACCGACAGCTGGAGCCTTGTTCTCTCTCTCCCCCGCTGCATGCACGACCCCCGGCTGCCTTTCCCCACGCACCTCTCCCTTGCCCTTCAGCCCCACAGACTCATTCCTCTTCCCTAGACTTGCTCTCGTTGAAACTCCCCTCCAGCCAGTAGCACAGAACCCCAAGTAGTACAGCACCCTGGTTCTCCTCCACTTGAGGACTTCTACACACTTGTATCCACTATAAATACAAATAAGGTAGCAGCAACTAGAAAGAGAAGAATTTTATTTCAAGACATCCCAATTAAGCTTTGGTTTTTCAACTGCCTGGATTCCCTCTAATCAGTCCACAGCAGCACCTGTGAAGCAGCCACACGTCTTGGCCCTGTGAGCTTCTCCTCTCACTTGGGACCATGGCCAGCAATGGAGATTAAAGGGTTTGCGACCCATGGCGGGGGGGGGAGGTGTCCCTCAGTTTCACAATTGAGATGTACAAACGGAAGCCTTCTAGTGAAGTGTTAAGGGGGCAGGAGTTTGGCCGAGAGGCCACAGAGCACTTGACAGTCCTATATTCATGTGCCATGTTTTTTTCCTACATGGCCAAGATTTTTCTGTGATGTTTACCCAGAAGTAAATCTCATCCAGCAGTGTCCCCTGCAGCTTTGATTTGAGACGCCTTGCTGTAGGTTTTGCCCGTTTTAATTCTGCTAAAGTGTGCCATCGAGTCAATTTTGAGCCTGTGGTTGTCTTTGGTAGAATACAGGAGGGGTTGACCATTGCTGCCTCCACGCAGTACGAGATGCCGCCTTTCAGCATCTTCCTAGATCGCTGCTGCCTGATAGGTGTTTCCCATCCCAGCGGGGATTCAAACCAGTCTGTTGCTTCATAAGATAAGAAGCTGCTTTCTACTGAGTCAGGCCCTTGGTCCATCCAGCTCAGTATTGTCTACACTGACTGGCAGCAGCTCCCCACGGTTTTGGACAGGAGTCTCTCCCAGCCCTAATGGAGATGTTTCTAGGGATTGAACCGGGGACCTTCTGCATAGAAAGCAGCTCCTCGGCCACTGAGCTATGACCCCACCCGTTAAGGAATATCTCCCACTGCTCACATGTAGGATCCATCCAAATGCAAACCAAGGCCACTCCCAATTCATCATGACTCTTGCAGCTGAACGGGCCCCAGGAAGCTTTTGATTCAAGGCACAGTATCCCTTAAAACCCTGGACAGAACGGGACAGACTAGCAGTGCAGAAATGCTCAGAACTACACATCAAGACACCACCACACAAACACAAGAATGCAGTGACTGGGCCGTGAGGTCATCTGGCCTCCTTGTGGAAAGCAATTCTAGGAGGGAGGGAGGCAGAAGAGAGGTAGCATGAAGGCGGCAACCCTTGCACAGACACGGACGGGGCGGTGCATGTCCCCTGCTCAGATGAGCCAACAAGCCTGGCTCCTTCCAGGCCAGGGGAAGCCGGCAGCCTGGGCTCTCCAGCAATCCCCAGCAACAAGGCATTGTGGCTGGGGAGCCAAGGTTGCCCACCGCCGGGCAGAACGAACAAGGCCTCAGGCAGAACGAACAAGGCCTCGTGTGAAGCCGCATCAGGCACAGCCTCTGGGGTGCGTGCACTGATTTCCCCCCCAAGCTACAGCTTGCAAGAGCTTGCACCCTGTCTCTGGGGTGGAACCCCCCCCCCCCGCCCTGATCTGGCCCACACTGATAATACGTAAGTGGCGGGAACGAGGCCCCTGTGTGCACAACATGGAGAGAGGAGGGGCCAGCACACAGGAAGTCACAAGGCCTATTCCCGCCCTCTAAGCCTCACAGACACAGGCCTGTCCCACTTTGGAGAGGTTTCCGTTCCGTGTTTCTGGACAGCTAACTGAGCAGCCAGCCAGAGGCCCTGCCGCAAGCTTTCCGCGGCGGTGTCAGTGCTCCGGAGGGCGGCGTGTGCCAGCGGCCGGCTTCTCCTCCGGCACCTTGGTCTTCAGCAGCGCGGTGCCTGTGGGGTTCACCAGCACCTTGAAGGCGGAAGCCCAGTTGTGCAGCCCCAGCTCTCTCTTGGTGGGGAGGATCTGCTGAATCCAACAGGTGGGGTTGCAAGCCAAGCCGTTCCCGAGGATGGCGGTAGAGAAGGTGATGGTCTGCGGCCCGCCCATCTCCTGTCGGTTCAGCACCGCAATGGCGTAGCCTCCGCCGGAGAGTGGCCGCTCCCACAACTCGAACTTGTGATCCTAGAGGGAGGCCACAACAGAGCCATCAGGACCCGCCAGCCAGTTGCCTTGGAGCGTGGACGGGCCTCTGGTGGCCCAGCCTCTCTCGGAAGGGGAGCCCACCGCGCCACCGCCAAGCGAAGACTCTCCCACGGGGGTCCTTCCTGCTGACCAGCCGAGAGCTGCTGCTGCTGCTGCTGCTGCCGCCTAGTGACCCCAACCCTCTCAGAAGCCCAGGAAGCTGCCTGGCCCCGCCCCGCCCCACGGCCCATCCAGCTCCGGACTGCCTGCACGACAACTCCCATCACCCCCTGCTAAAATGTACCGGAGCAGCGCAGGCCAGGTCGACGCTGCCCGGCAGCAGCTCTGCCGGGTTTCAGCTGGGGGGTCTTGCCCAGCCCTTCCTGGAGAGGCTGCTGCCGCCGCCAGGGACTGAAGTGGGGCCTGCCGCTTGCCAAGCAGAGGCAGCTCTCCCACTGCTGGGTCCCCTCGCTGCCGTGCGTCTCTCTCAAGCGGCTCCCAGGAAGCCACTCGAGTCCGCAGTGCTCAATCATATGCCTCATCCTGCAGTGCCCAAGGCGTCCGGCGATGCTCCTCGGCCCCCTCGAAGGCGCCAAGGCATCCGCCCCCTGCTCTCTTCTGACCGGGGTGGCGAGCAGGCGGCAGGCCTGCTGCTGGTTCACCAAGGGGGGCGTTTCGGAAGGGCACACTTGGTTTCAGTCAAGCTCCCCATTCTCGGCCCAGGCTGAGAGAGGACTCCAGCAGGAAGGCCGGGAACGGGCAGGACCCAAATCCCTTTCCACAGATTTCCAAACACTCGAGAGGCGTCTCTCTCTCTCTCTCTCCTCCTCCCACCCCGAAGCAGCCCATCCTACCGCGAGAATCCGGTATCCTTGCTTGCCCAGCGGATCCTGGTTGATGGCGATCACCTCCTTGTTTTGGAGCAGGGCCTTGGCCTGGGGGCAGATGGAGCGCAGGTCGTTGGACATGAGCAGCGGGGCCGCCATGATCGCCCAGAGTGCCATCTGCGTGACTTGCTGGTCCCGGCTCAATCCAAAGTTGCCAATCACCAGCTATCAGAGGAGAGAAGGAGAGGCAGGAGGGGTCACAGTTGCCTTGGCGTAACGGCTGGAGATCAGTCGTCGAGGAGGACCCCCCACATCGATGGGGCCGGGGCCGCGGCTCAGTGGCAGAGCCTCGGCTCGGCATGCAGAAGGGCCCAGCTTCAGTCCCTGGTGGCAGCATCCCCAGGCAGATCCCCTGGGAGAAGCTGCTGCCAGTCCGGGCAGACAGTCCTGAGCGAGAAGGGAACTTCTGAACTGGAGACCAGGGTAGGGTTCAGGGCTGCAGCATCTGCTTTGTCTGCAGAAGGGGGCAAGCGCCACCCCCAGGGAGGGCCGGGTCAGACACCGGCCTGCAGCCTTCGAGAGCCATTGCAGGGACTACTGGACTAGACGGACCAGTGGTCTGACTCCGTGCCAGGCTGCCCACCGTGTGCCGATGCAGTTGTTCCTGTTTTCAGGGATGGGGCGGTACCTCCGTGGTGGAGCATCTGCTTGGACTGCAGGAGGCTCCAGGTTCAATCCCTGGCAGCATCTCCAGGGAGAGCTGGTCTGGTGGGAGCAAGCAGGACTTGCCCCTTAGCTAAGCAGGGTCTGCCCTGGTTGCATTTGAATGGGAGACTTGATGTGTGAGCCCTGGAAGAGATTCCCCTTAAGGGATGGAGCTGCTCTGGGAAGAGCCTCTAGGTTCCCAGTTCCCTCCTCCCTGGCAGCATCTCCAAGATCTGGCTGAGAGAGACTCCTGCCTGCAACCTTGGAGAAGCCGCTGCCAGTCTGGGTAGACAATACTGAGCTAGATGGACCAAGAGTCTGATTCAGTATATGGCAGCTTCCTATGTTCCTAAAGATACCCATCCGATACCCTCGAGAGTTGCTGCCAGCCAGGGTTGACAGTCCTGAGCTAGATGGATCAAGGGTCTGACTCAATAAATGGCAGCTTCCTATGTAAACTGAGCCTTTGATCTCCAGCTGCTACCGAGTGGCTCTGGCCGTCCGTTGCAGGGGTGCAACTAGTCTTAACGGCCGTCCGCCATGACTCCTCTCCCCGCCCCCCCGCTTCAAGTTGCCCTTCTGCACAGACCCCTGGCTGGCAGGCCAGCCAGAACACCTCCGCTCACCATGTCTGGGTCATTCCAGCCCCCCGGCCCGGCTATCTCTGCAATGTCGTCCTGGTGAAGGGCAGACCAGTCCAAGATGTCCTTGATGCTACACCAGGAATCGTAGACATCCTCGTAATTCCTCCAGTAGTTGCAGTACTGCTTGATCTCCGTGTAGTTCGGCTGCCAGGTGGGGAGACAGAGACGGGATTCCACAAAGAGGCCAGAGCTGGAGGAAGTTGGGCCGCCTGCATCTCAGGAGGAGGAAGGCTGCCTAGAAATCCTCCCAGCAGCCCCAGGAAGGTGGGCTAGGATGGCCACCCACCCGGCCGAGGGGCCGAGGCAGAGGTTTGGGCAGGGGCCTCCCCTAGCTTGTCCTCCGGACTACTGCAGCACCCCAGAATTAAGCAGGCTTGTCAGGGCAGCTGGATCTTCTCCTGAAATCCAGGAGGATTCCCAGAAGTGGGTTTTCCAGTCCTGCTTGGTTTTTAAGCAAGTTTCGGGGCGGGGATTATTCCTGGGACCCTGTCAGCACATTCCTCTTGAGTCATCCACCCCATGAAGCTGATTTATTCCCATCTCATCACTTGTCTCTTGAGTTCCGTCTAGGGGCAGCACCAGCCTCTGCCGGGCCAGAGATGGCAGCCTTTGGGTGGAGCTGGGGGGATGGGCCATCGCTCAGTGGCAGAGCATCTGCTTTGCATGCAGAAGGCGCCCCAGCTGAATTCCCAGGCAGGCAGCAGCCGCTCCAGGTAGGGCTGGGAAAGGCTCCGGCCTGGAACCTGGGAGAGCCGCTGCCAGTCGGTGCAGGCAATGCTGAGCTAGACGGCCCAAGCGGCTGGCTCGGAAGGCAGCTACCTATGTTGCTGACATTCCAGGTTTAATGGCCTCCCGATACCCAAATCGTGACTCCCACCTGGTCAAAGGCAGCTGCGATGTGGCCGTGCAGCTCTCCTCCCCAGAGACCTGGCACTTGGGAAGAAGGGCGTGACTCAGACGTTGGAGGCCACTGCCGAATTCTTCTAGTTCCAGCCCAGCCTGCAACCTCCCACCAATTCAGGGGGAAAGGGAAGGGAAGAATGGCCCAGGCCGGGGGCGGCCGAGGATCCGGGAGACGCCGCCTCTCTTTAGGAGATGGAGACTCGGCCCTTGTACGGCTCTTCTGAGCACTCCCAGCCATTGCGCTGGCCTGTCCTCGCAGCCCGTCCACAGTCCTGCAGAGTCGGCCAGGACCATGGAAGGCTGAGGCAAAGCCCGCTCAGGGGAGGGGGAGCTCCGAGCCCGGGGCCAAAGGCTTCTTGCCGCTCTTCACTGGTGCTTTGCTCACCCGAGTGGCTGCGGAGGAGAGGCCCCGGGCACAGAGCAGCCACAGCCCAGGATGCTCCCACCGGAGTTTCCTCAGCAGTAGACTTGGCCAACGCTTTACTGGAGGCCCCGGAGTTCTTTCCGCTACTCAGAGGTGTGCAGCCTTTCCGGCTCTGCTTGCCCTTCCAGGCGGCCTCTGGTTTGGGCCAAAGGTAAGACTGAATGTGGACTGGGAGCAGGGTGCCTGCAGCATCGGGCCCAGAAGAGGGCAGGGAGACGAGCTCCCTGTGCCCAAAGGAACCAAGACCTGATGCCAGCAGCTGGCGGGGAGGCTCATGGTGCTTTCTCACAGTGGCAGCCAGCCAGCCAGGCGACAGCCCTGCGAGACTGCCAGTTTCCAGTGTGTGCTCAGGCTGTGCTTGTCCCGAACTCCAGGCCTGCTGCAGCCACACTTGCAGTGGTGTTTGAAAAGCCTTTTCCACACACGCACGAACTACGATACAAGGGGGTCGATGCTGTCAGAGGAATGGCCGTGAAAGTGGGCAGGAAGGTCCTCCAAAGGGGACTCCATGGAGGGAGAAAGAGAGAGCACTGCCACTTCTTCACGGTTACCCTGACCTTTCATCTGTGCAAAAATGGCATAAAACCTTCCTGATTTGGGGACAGGACTGAAGAAGGGGCGATACCACCGAGAAAGCTCCAAGTGCAACCACGCACTTTCCCATCTCTGCAGGGTGGAGGGGGGCCAGGTTGCCAAACATCACTACCAGCATTTGTCCCCTGAGGGGGTAGTGGTGGCCAAAATGCCTGGGCCTGGCTCCTAGACTAAGAGCCCCCTCTTTTCCTCTCTGTCTGGTCCCCAGATGCCCTTTCAGATCAGGTATGTCTCAAGTATATACAACTCCTGAGGGCTCTGGGAAGCGCTGGGTTCTGCAGGGGACAGAAGCAAAGCTGCAGGGGGGGGGGCGCGGACGTAGGGGTGTGTGTGTGTGTGTGTGTGTGTGTGCGTACGCACGCCCGCCCCTTCCCTGCCGTACCTTCTGAAGGGGTCTCTGATACAGCGGCCACTCACAGGAGTACACGATGCTTCTGCCGGTCTCATTCAAAGCCCGAGACATGTCCTTATAGCCTGGGGACAGAGGGCAAACACACGCTGCTGACATCACGGCTCCTCAAACCAAGAACGCAGAAGACACCCCCATGCACGATTCCAGGACAGCCCAGATCACGCAGCCCAGACATCGGCCGGAAGGAAAGGGAGAACTAGCCGTGTGCAATTCAGCCAGCGGAAGGCAGCTGCATTTGACACCAGGGGCCCCCAATGCTGTGGGACTACAACTCCCATTATCCCCAGCCGCAACGGCCTTGTGGCTGATGATAATGGAGTTGGAATCCAACAGCAGTTGGGCCCCCAACTTGAGAAGGTGGTGGTGGCGGCAGCGGCAGCGGCAGCAGCTCCTCTGCCACAAGCCACGGGGAGCTGGGCTGTGACCGACTCCCAAGATCTGGACCCACTTGTGGAAGGAGATCTCTGGGTCAGGGGCAGGACGCAGGAAGCACTTTGACGAGAGCCCGCCCCCCTCCCACCCCCGCTCTCTAGACAAATCAAGGAGTGAACGGGCGCCCTGAGGGCCCCCCAGCCCAGCCCTACCTTTCACCAGCTGGGCCAGCGTGCCAAAGTTGCAGCCGTCGAATTTCAGCAGGTCCACCCCCCAGCTGGCAAAGGTGTCTGCGTCCAGCTTGTAGTTGCCCTTGCTGCCAGGGAAGCCTGCGCAGGTCTTGCTCCCAACGTCGGCGTAAATGCCCAGCTTCAGCCCTTTGGAATGCACCTGGGAGGCAGAGAGAAGGGCAGCCGGGACGCCCACTGGGGTCACAGGGACCGGAAAAGCAACGCCCCCTCAAGCACGCCACGCTCAGCCTCCTCCCTTCTGAGCTCAGAGGGCATTTTTGTGGGGGGGGTGGTGTCCCAGAGCTGGTCCAAGGCAGGGGCAGGTAACCTTGGCTCTCCAGCTATGGTGGAACTACAACTCCCATCGCCCCCAACCAAGATGAGAGTTGTAGTTCTACAGCAGCGAGAGAGCCAAGGTTGGCTACGCTGGTCTAAGAGCACACGATGCAGCCATCCTGCTGAAGCTAAGCAGGTCTTGGTGTGGTCCGTGCCTGAATGGGAGATGCCCCAGGGATGCCACGTTTGGCGGTGGGGCCATACAGCTCAGGGGCGGAGTATCTGCTTTGCATGCAGAAGGCCGCAGGTTCAGTCCCTGGTGGCGGCGGCGGCGGCAGCACCTCCAGGCAGAGCTGGGAGAGGCTCCTGCCTGGAACCTTGGAGAGCCGCTGCCAGTCAGTGCAGATAGTGCTGAGCTAGGTGGGCCAAGGGTCTGACTCGGGACAAGGCAGCTTGCTCACAAACTGCTGAGTTTAGAAAGAAGGCGGCAGCTGCGGAAGTGGGTGAGGACACTCTCTAGAGGAGAAGAGGACGCCACTGTACAAAGATGAGCACCACAGGAGAGGGAAAGAAGCGAGTTCGACTCAAGGCAACTGTGCGTGCACGAATCTACATGGAAGGAAGGGCTATTGTCAGCGCAGAGGTGCCTTGCTCAGAGGCATGCTGACCCCCGAGCGAACCCCGGGAGAGCACACGACGCCTGCACTGCTCAGACTGCAAACGCCCTAGAGATGCCTTGGTGGTTTCGATGCGCCTGCTTCCTCCTGGTCTACAATCCCAATGCACCCCGTCTTGTTGTAACACTAAGACTGAGGCTGCTGTCACACATGAATTCTTGGAATCGCTTTGTAATGTCCAGTTTGCACACTTACATAGGCTGCTAGTTTGCTGATCCCACTGGGGAAGCGTTTGGGGTCTGGCTGGAGCCTGCCCTGCTTGTCGCGGGTGGGAGCCATCCAGCAGTCGTCAATGCACAGGTACTCGTACCCGGCGTCCCTCCAGCCCTCGGACACCATCACATCCGCCATCTGCATGAACAGCTGCTCGCTGGGGAAGGCAGAGAGAAGCGAGAGGTCACGAGAAACGAAGGGGAACCGGAAAGGCGGCTGAATGTCGGCGCTGCTTGCTTGGTGGCGAAGCAGCCAGTGGGTCCTAGGACTAGGCATTGTGGAGCACCACTACCCCAGACTCCGTCCTCACAGAGGGGTGACGCATGCGGACAGGCTAGTTTTCTGCATTTGGAGATGTTTTACCCTGTGGGGTGGGAGGGCCTCTTCGGCCACCTCATCTTCTGAGTCAGGAGAGAGCAGCCCACCCGAGGAGCCACTTCCCTGAGAGAATCAGGCCTTGTGCCGAGTCAGCTCAGTGGCCCACCTGGCCTCGTGCTGTTCGGCCTGGCAGCGTCGTCCTGAGGTCTCAGTCTCACCCACGGTTTACACAAGCTTATAAAAGCAGCCACCTTCCACCAGGAAAGAGCCCCTTTATTACAGCGCAATCTGTGAAACCAGTGCTATTTTCTGACTTCACTGGCAAAATAAAAACTGTGACCACAGAGGGAAAGAGAAACGAGGGAGGTTTTTAATGCCACAGACTGCATTCAGTGGTGACAAACCCCTATCCAGAAGCTGACTTCCATTTCTGAAGGAAATGTGCCATCATTAAAACTGGTCAGATGACTACGGATTGAGAAATCATCACGAGCACCAACCATTTTCCAAATGGAAGGGCTTTGCTTTGTACAAACATGTCTGAATTCGTCTGGAAAACCCAGCTTTTCTGCAAAGCTTTCATCTTGAGGGCTCTTCTCCAACTGAATCAAAGCTTAATTACTTTTCTTTCACATGGGCCCACGGATTGCTTTTCTGCTGCAAGTGTAGATGAATGAAGGTTGCCCAGGCTGCTAAATCTTGAGCCTCAAAAGCCCCAGGAGACGGCATACTCAGGCTCTTAGAAATGTAACACAGGTTGCCTAAGAATTGTGAAGTGTTCTTCCTCCCTAGGCTCTGAGTTCCTTCCCTGGCAGCATCTCCAAGACAGGGCTGAGAGAGATTCCTGCCTGCCACCTGGGAGAAGCCGCTGCCAGTCTGGGTAGACAATCCTGAGCCAGATGGACCAAGGGTCTGGCTCAGTCTATGGCAGCTTCCTCTGTTCCCATTTAGAGGGGGGACCATTGCTATTACACTTTGCTTCTGGTTCCTGAAGTTCTGATTCTAGCCCATGGGAAGCTGAATGCCAGGTCAAGTGGAATCCTGCCACACCAGCACACAGAGACAGCAGAGATGGAGGAAGTGCCCGTTTTCTTCGGCATTCAACAAACATTGACAACTGCAGAAAACAGATCCATCAGATTGTCAACACACACTGGCAGATGCCAGCAATCTCCGGTCATAAAAGTGCAATCTTGTGGCACTGCAACAGTTGCCAAAAATAAACCAACTTCTGGAGCCTAAAGGCCCTTGCAGAAACGCCCCCCACCCCCGTTAAGCACACACACACGAGTGTGGTCAGCAGGTGGGTTCTTGAGGGCACTGAATGCAGGAGGAGGTCAGGCTGCGAGGCCGTCAGATGTACGCAAAAGCGCAGCAGCAGCAGCAGCAGCAGCGGCCTTTCGCCCCCCGCCCCCTAAAGAGCATCGTCTGGGGGTCCCCGGGGGGTGGAACTGGGCCCGGGGTAGGTCCAGGGGGATGAAGAAGAGCCCCGAGGGAGGGAGGGAGGGAGCCAGCCCACCCCCAAGCATGTGCAGAGTGCGGCCCGCCCCTCCCCCGGGCGCCGCCGACTGGCGCAGCACCTGACGCAGCGGTGGGGCTCGCGGGCGCAGTCGGTCTGGCAGAGGAAGCGCTCCCAGTGCAGCCAGCCCAGGGGCGGCCGCCGGGCCAGCCCGTTCTCCAGCGCCTCGGCCGGGCGGAGCGCCGCCGCCAGCAGCAGCAGCAGCAGCAGCAGCAGCAGCAGGGCCAGCCCGCCTCCGCCTCCTCCGCGCCGCCGCTCCGGCTGCTGCTGCGCCATGCCCGGCTCGGTGGGGAGTCCGGACTGTCTGCGGGCAGCCCGGCGCACCGCACACCAACCACTCCGAAGGCGAGAGGGGACGGGCGGGCGCCGCCTGCAGCCAATCGCGGCTCGCCGCCCCAGACTCTCAGCCAATCGCACGCGGGCTTTCCCTTTCGAAATCTCCTTCCTTGTGGGTCATGTGACAAGGGTCCTAGATGACGTCACGCGACAGGCAGGGGCATCATTAACTCCTTCGCCGCCGCCCAGGTATGCCGAGAAGCAGCCCGGCGGCTCAGCTCGGGCAGGCGGATTCCCAGCCAGGAGCTTCTGAGAAGAAGCGCAGCAAGGCGGCCTCCTGTTTGCCCCAGCGCGGTCCAGCCACCTGATCACTCAATGAGCTTCCAGCTTCAGAGGCAGCCTGTGTTGGAGGCACAGAATGATGGAGCTGAAAGGGGTCCTGGAGAGCCCCAAGCCGGAATGCCGCTGCCTGCGCTGAGCAGGGGCTTGAGCCTCCACTGTCCGCCCAAGTTGAGAATTCTGTGTTAGAGCCTCCGTAGGAAGCTGCCACATACCGAGTCAGACCCTTGGTCTATCTAGCTCAGTACTGTCTGCACAGACTGGCAGCGGCTTCTCCCAGGCTGCAGGCAGGAGTCTCTCTCCAAGCCCTCTCTCGTTGGAGATGCTGCCAGGGAAGGAACTTGGAACCTAGATGCCCTAACCGAGAGGGGAAGATCTTACAGTGCTCACACTTCTAGTCTCCCATTCATATGGGAGACGGGAGTCTCTCCAAGAGCGGAGGAGGGTGCACTTACCCCTCCTGCCACGTTTCCCCTGCCGGCATCCATGTTTTGCAAAGCCAATCAGGATGGTAGCGTACCTCCCTGGGCCCCGTTGCCATCAGCTTCCGGATATGACCAGAAGTCACCGACACGCTTGCATTCTCATCCTGTATTCTCTTGCCATCTGGGCACGTGCAATACATCCAAGCATCTGTTTCTGCTCATGGGAAGAATCTGTCAAGCAGCATATGTGAGCAGGGCACCTTCCGGCTGTGTGTCCAGAAAGAGCTTGTCTGGCCTGCCACTTCCCACCCCACCACCTATCAAGGGTCAGAAACCTAGAGCAGGAAGGCCTACAAGCACTCACTGGCCTTGACACCTTTGAGAAAGCAGCCTCCAGTTCCCATTACCCCACCAAGGGATCAAAGACAGGCAGACATCACAGCCTCGGGGAGGACCTTTTTATTTCCGCCCTTCAACCATTATAATATGATAGCCAAACTTGGTTTTGACAGGAGGGTCTGTGTACACAGGCTTGTCCATGCTGCTGACCGGCAAGGCAAAGGCTGCGTCCTGGAAGGGTCCCACCATGGAGCCTCTGCTCATCCAGCCCAGGTCTCCCTGGAAAAGGAACAGAACAGGAGCTGTGTGCGTCCCCAAGCTACCTGCACTGACACTTGTCAACCACCACCCTTGATTGACTTCAGTCCCTTTCCCAGAGTGCTGAAATCTGCTTGCAGATGCCCCACTTGGCTTTGCTATCTCTGCAGAACAGCTTGCCAGGAGGGTCAGGCTACAGCCCTAAGCCGATTTCCCTGGAAGTATGCCCCACTGAAAACCGTTGGACCACTTCCAAGTCAACATCCATAGGAACACAGGATGCCGCCTAATGCCTGATGCAGGCCCTTGGTCCATCTAGCTCAGTATCATCTACACTGACCGGCAGTGGCTCTCCAAGGCTACAGGCAGGGCTCTCTCTCTCTGCCTAGCTGGGGATGCTGCCGCCAGGGACTGAACCTGGGATCTTCTGCGTGCAAAGCGGATGTTCTTCCATGGAGCTACGGCCCCCTCCCCAAATCGAGAGCCAGGCATTAGGAATGCAGCAAGCGGCATTAATGATTATCATTATCAGTTATTATTCGACCATTGTTCTATCCAGCTCAGTATTGACCTTCTGCATGCAAAGCAGATGCTCTTCCACCGAGCCCTGGCCCCATCCAAACAGAAAGAGGCTCGTACCCCTTGCCTGGCTTTGTCCTCACTGTACTGGGAGGCCACTTCGCTGAAGCGCACACCAGCCTTCAGCTTCTCCATCGCTTCCTGGGCTCTGCTGTGCTTTTCACACAGAATATGCCTCACCTAGAAAAGCAGGACACAAATTAGATAGATGCAGAGGTGTATGTGTGTGTGTGTGTGTGTACGCACACACCCCTTGCATCTCTGGCCGAACACCACACGCTATAGCGACGTCCCTCAGCACACAGCCCACCAAGTCCTTAGATCTGGGATCTCACACTGGAGCTCGCCAGCTGTTGCTGGACTACCGTCATCACCTGACACAATGGCCAGCAGCCTGGGATGATGGGAGTTGCAGTTCAACATCTGCAGAAAGGCCTCGGTTTGAGATCCCTGCTGTAGATCTTCTCCCTGCATTGCAGCCAAGGGTGCTAACATCAACCATTCAAGCTAAGCATCACGTGTTGGGATCAGGGCCAAGCTTCTAATGCCAACAACTGTGACAGATCGGGAAAATCAGATGCCCTCCTCCACTACACAGAGTAATGCCACACTACAGTTTCCAGGGCAGACTTCCTCAATCCCAGACGTGTGCAGGTGAGAGCAGATTTTGCATCAGGCTTCCAGGTCAGCTCCATCAACTGGACTGAAGAGATTCTTCCGCTCGGCTTTGTTTCCAGCATTTCTCCTCCTCCAAAGTGTTGACAGTGGTGGAGGAAGGCTGTATTGCCTGAATTCACACCCACACACACAAGATGACATTGCCAAAGACCCACCTTCACAGTACTTCCACCCCCTTTGGGGCCCTGGGCTTTCTTATCAGCACCATCACTGCCAGAGGCTGCTCCTCCTTGGGAAACAGAAGATCAGAGGCAACAGTGAGATGCCCTGAATGGGAAAGACTGGTCCCTGCTCTCTGCCTTGGGACAGATTGATATTATTATATCCTGAGATCCACCGGCTTTGTGTGCAAAGGACGGCAGGGCCAATTCCTGGCAGCATCTGGGGGGGGGGCTGGGAAAGGCTGCAACCCTGGGGAGCCACTCCAGCCAGTGCAGGCAACACCATACCTGCCAACATGGCCAATTCCCCCCTTCACCTGTGGGAAAATAGGGCCACATTGGCAGGTCGTATGCCTGAATCTGGAGCAAGAGGGACCAAGGGTGGTGGGTCTCCTCCTCCTCCTCACACGGTGATTCTCCTTATTTAGCAGGGGGAGAGTAACTGGCCCTATCCACCCCCAGCACAGGACCTCCAGTGACTGTTGCTGGAGTCATATTTCTTTTTAGACTGTGAGCCCTTTGGGGACAGGGATCCATCTTATTCATTTACTATTTATCAGTGTAAACCGCCCTGAGCCATTTTTGGAAGGGCGGTATAGAAATTGAATGAATGAATGAATGAATGAATGAATAAATAAATAAATAAATAATAAAACAAGTCAAAATAATCGACATAGCAATACCAGGGGATAGCAGAATAGAAGAAAAAGAAATAGAAAAAAACCACCAAATACGAAGATCTACAAATTGAAATTGAAAGGCTGTGGCAGAACAAGACCTAAGTAATCCCAGTGGTCATTGGCGCCCTGGGTGCAGTTCCCAAAGACCTTGAAGCGCACCTCAGCACCAGAGGGGCCACAATACGCCAGCAAGGTGGCCCCCGAGCTGTCCCCGAAGGGCCCACGGTCTGAGAAGAAGGCGAGGGCAGGCCTCGGCCCCTGGCTGGAGGGACGCTGTGCTGCTGGGGCTGGAGAGGGGCAGCTGCTCCCCGCCTGGTCAAGGGAAGAGCCCCCCCCCACTGCCCCCAGGGGGCTGCTCCTGCCCCAGCCCCATTGCGAGGTGGTGCACGGGGGGGAGGGACGCCTGGCCTGGCCTCCCGTCCAGCCCAGCCCCGCCCCGCCCGCCCGCCTCACCCTTCCCGGCTTTGCCTTTCCCCTTCGGGGGCATCTTCTTCTTCTTCTTCCCCGCCGCACCTTCTTCTTCCGCGCGCCGTCGCGTCGCTCCCTGTGACGTCATCCCGGCGCGACGGGCACCAGCGAGGAGAGGGGGAGGAGAGGCCTGCTTGAGAAGGCGGCCGGAGTGCCGGATCGCAGGAGTGACGAGGCGGCTGCTCGCGGGGGGAGGAGGTGCCCCGCAAGGCGCTGACCGGGATGGCAAAAATCGCCGGCCTCCCCCGGAGGCGGAGACAGCAGCAGCGGCGCCGTCAGCGCCTGCAGGCCGCCGCCGGCGGTGCGCGTCGCTAGGCAACGGGGTGGCCTGCCGGGGCGGGGAAGAGCCTTCGTGCCAGAAGCAGGCCCGAGCAGGACCCGGGGCGGTCCTTGCAGAGCTCCTGGATGGGTGGCTGCCTGGGAGCTCCCCTCGCTGCCAGACCGCCCTCTTGGGGACGGGGCTGTGACTCCTCGGCGGAAGAGCCTCTGCTGGCTGCAGAAGGGCCCGCGCTCCACCCCGCGTCGCATCTGCAGGTAGGGCCGGGAGAGAAGCTGCTGCCAGGCTGAGCTCAGGGGGACAAAGGCGGCTTCCTCTGTGACGTTAATGCTCAAAGCAGCAGTCTAGGGTGCCGCTGGGGAAGGGGCCTTGCCTGGAGACTTCCTGGCGCCTGCCCCGTGCCACCAGCTGCCTTTTGCTTGACCCTTCTTTGCTTGAGAGTATTCCAAGGCTCATGGAGTCCTCGGGAGGAGGAGTGACAGAAAGACAGATCACTTAATGGCGCTTACAGGATGACGGCAGGACTAAGGTGGCAGGGGCTGAAAAAATTCCACTCACACAATGGGGGTCGGAAATTTCCTCCCATTCCTCTGCCTCCTGGGAATATGTCCCCGAGGGTCCTGCAGCCCTCAGGGGCTTATTTTCAGGAGGCACAGGGGCTGCAGAGGGAAGGGAGAAATGGGGGACATCAGCTCTCCCTGTTGCTCAGGAGAAACATGTATTGGCATGTGCAATTTTGAACTGGCTCTGAACCGCAGGCTTTAAACTGGTATTATTCTTGAGGTTCTGGGGGGAAAACACGCTGCTTGGCAGTGCTGACACTGCAGGGTGCTTGGCTGCTGATCGCACATTTGAACAAGAGACATTTAGGAGACTTGCGCTGTGTCGGCTGAAAAGACCTGAAAAGGGGTGTCTGTCTAGATCTGCCTATGAAGAAAAATTCAAGGAAGGAGAGGACCTTGGGTCCACTGTCTGTTGCTTTCCCCAAGGAAGCCTATTTATTCCAGCAGACATTTGCTTCCCGTGTCAAAGCCATTTGTTTTCAACTGACTGCAGATGTTTTATATGCGTGGTAATAGGACAACAGCTTAACTAGCTCTAAATCATTTGGGGTTTTTTATTAAACATTTGTTAGCCTCTACCATGTAATATAGAAAACAGGACAACAACTTAAATAAAATAAATATCACAGGATGCACGCAGCTCCTTGTTCTGCTCTTAAAAGTAAACACATTTTGAGGGCTGACGGAGACAACCATGTAAAAACCAGCTATTTAGATGTTTTTTGCCAGTGGTGTTTTTAAAAGTATCAAAGATCCAAAGAGCAGTCCAGGATTCAAAGAACATGCCAGGCTGTTCTCTGCAAAGGGGCTGTGTTGTTGGTTTGTTTTTTACTAAAACAAGAAGGAAAAAGACAAAGGAACATTTCAGCCCTTAGAAATTGGCCCCCCCGTTTTCTCACTCAGCTAGTGAAGACTCTGTCTCTGCAGAAAATGCCAGCTTGTGCAACCCGTGGATGCAGGAGGAGCAGCTGTGTCCCAAGGCCTGGGGGCCTCAGGGTCACATTGCCTTCTTCAGGCCCTCAAAGCCACAGAATTTCCACCGCTTTTCCAGACTGGCTCCGATGCCACTCCTCTCCTGCTTGAAGGTGTGCTGGAGTCGTGTCAGGAGAGCTTCCACTTCGCTAGCACAAATCTAGAGAAGAGAAGCAAGAGTGTTCCTGAAACCTCCATAGTGTTTGTGGGGGGGGGAGGTGAGGGAGAGCCCCCTCGTGTACAACCCTCATTGCCCCAAAGAGGCCATTCCAAGGGTAAGGGGATCTGGCTTGTGCCACAGGATGCTTCCTAGCAACACCCCCTGTCACTGGCCCAGTGGCGAGGGCTGCCGGCACATACCTTACTCTCAAGGCGCTGGAGGTAGGAACAGATGTATTCAATGCTTGCTCCATAGGGGTGCACATGCAGGAAGGTGGAGATTATCCCTAGAGAAACAGCATGTCTGGAGTCACTTCCAGGACTCTTGCAGCTCAGAAGATACCATGAAGTTTGAGTTGGCAAAAGAATCCACAGTTCAGCCTATTATTCATTCTTTCATGTTTATATACACCTGATCTATCTATCCATCCATCCAGGCAGTGTACACAATCAAAGTTACAATATAAAAAGTGGCTCATACTAGACTTCTCGCAACTCTAAACAACTCTGCTGGATGTAAACTTGAGGATGCAATGCAGACAGGCAAGAATTGCTTCTTTGCCACGTGTATTGCCAGAGCATAGATCTTCAGCTATTCTCTATGTTGTAACCGGCCAGATTTGAGTTGAGTCTTTCTCCATTTGCGCTCCAGTCATCTAACTTGCTGCTTCAGCTCCTGTAATTCAAACACCACCACAGGGCTAATTTTGAAGCGGGTCAGAGAGGACGCTTAGGAGCAATTGTGTCTACTGCTCTAGTGAATTTGTTATTCCGTGTTTGTACCAGAGCACCGACAGAATAATCGGCAGAGCCAATTCAAAACCCTTCCAAGGCTCCTTGAAATCCCATTTAATCCAATAACCTCAGGTGGACCAACCTAATGGGTCCTTCATCCCTGCAGAGGTGGGCTGTGGTTGCAAGTCCTACCTTAACCAGACAGTGGTCTGTCCATGACAATGGGGAGATGACAGGAGTCCCACCCAGGGAACACCACCCTGGTCAGAGTAAAAGACCAAATTGAGCATGCGCCCGGCAACATGCTTCAGTCCAGAGACCACCTGGGATAGGCCCATAGTTGTCATGGTCGCTAACAATTCCTGAGCCACTCCTGACAACCCAGTCTCATAGTGGACACTGAAGCCCCCCTCACCCACCAACAATCTGGACGGTTCCAGTGCCTGCAACCAGGCCTGTCAGATCAGTTAGGGGCTCCATCGAACAGTGGGATGATCTGTACACCAGCAGTAGTCCCACTCTACAGGCTTAAGTACAGACACTTGATATGGGCCAATTCCCTGACAGGGATCCAGGTAAGGGAGACAGTGTCCCTCTAACAGGGATTCCCAGATATTGACCACAACTCCCATAATCCCCAATGAAAAGCTATTGCAAGTGGGGATTCTGGGAGTTGTAGTCAACATCATCTGGGAGTCCCTGTTAGAGGGGACACTGTTAGAGACCACAGCCTGCCCACCTCCTCTCACTTCCTCCACCACAGAGTATCCTGCTGGGAGAAGCTGAGACCAGACTGGACCACGTTCACACTGATTTCAGTAACCCACACTAAATCTCGATTTGAACTGTGTGAATCAGGCCAACGGATTTAGGGTGCATATATTCCAGAGGTATTAAGGAGGTTTTTCCCCATCTAAAGACATCAAGCTGATCCATCCCAGGGTGGAATCAAGGTTTCTGTGGCCCAGAGGTTCTTACCCACGAGCAAACCTTCCCTCTCTGATCTGATCAGGTTGCTGCCAAGTCCCCTTCCAAGCATGCTCTCCTCCTTCGGGCTCACCGAGCAGACGGCAGACACATCATGGGCCTGAAGACAATGACAGAGGATTACTTGGTAGCACAGCCACTGGTCAACTGCTCCATCAGCTGCCTCCTGCACAGTGTGGCGTGAATCTCCTGTGATGGACAGTAACTAACAAAAAGCAGTGAAAAGTGAGGGATGGAGGGGCGTGTGGGCTGAAGGAGAGGGACACCTCTGCTCCCATATGATTGGGGGCCACTTCACACAAAGCTTTAGCTCCAAGATGCAAGGGGACAGGTTCACGTGTGGATGGGTAACTGGCTCACGGACAGGAAACAGAGGGTAGGAATAAATGGACAGTTTTCACCATGGAGGGAAGTAGGAAGTGGGGTCCCCCAGGGACTTGTGTTGGGACCAGTGCTCATGAATCAACTAGAAGCTGGGGGTCAGCAGCCAAGTGGCCAACTTTGGAGATGACACTGAACTCTTTGGGATAGTGAAATTGACAACAGATGATGAGGAGCTCCAAAAGGATCTCTCCAAACTGGGTGAGTGGGCCACAAAATGGCAAATGCAGTTCAGTGTAAGCAAGTGTAAAGCGTTGTATATTGTGGCAAAACCACCCAACTTCACATATAGACTGAAGGGGTCTGAGCTGTCAGTGACTGACCGGGAGAGAGGTCTTGGGGTCGTGGTGGAGAGCTCGTTGAAGTAGTGTTGTCTCAGTGCGTGGCAGCTGTGGGAAAGGCTAATTCCATGCTAGAGATCATTAGGAAGGGGGCTGGAAATAAAAATGCGACTATTATAAGGCCCTTATGGTGTGGCCACATTTGTGGTACTGCATGAAGTTGTGGTTAAGTTCTTAAATATCTTAAGGAGGACATTGTAGAACTGGAAAAGAGGCAGAAGAGGGCAACCCCGATGATCAGGGGCCTGGAGCCCCTTTCTTCTGAGGCAAGGTTACAGCATCTGGGGCTCCTTAGTTTGGAAAAGAGGCGACTATGGGGAGACATGATAGGTGCGTACCATTATGCATGGAGTAGAGAGAGTGGACAGAGCGAAATCTTTCTCTCCCTCTCACAACACTAAAATCAGGGGTCATCCCATGAAAATGAAGGCTGGGAAATTTAGGACCGACAAAAAGAAGTGCTTTTTCACACCGAGCATAATGAATCTATGGTATTCTCTGCCACGGGCTGTGGTGATGGCCACCAGCTTGGAAGGCTGTAAAAGGGGCTTAGGCAAATTCATGGAGGTCAGGGCTATCCATGGCTCCTTGTCTGGTTGCTACGGGCCACCTCCAGCCTCAGAGGCAAGATGCCAGTTGCAGGGAAGCAACGGCGGCAGGAGAGAGGGCGTCCTCTCCGCTCTTGCCTGTATACTTCCCAGAGGCAGCATCGGATGGGTCACTGAGAGAACCAGGAGCTGGACTAGCTGGGCTTCCTGGGGCCTGATCCAGCAGGGCTGCTCTTATAGCCTTATGCTAGGCTCCCACTTCGGATGGCGCCTACGTGTCTTATCGCACACAGTCACAGCCTGGAGGGTCCCACTGTCTGCGGTGGAAGAGGGGAGCCTGCAGCACCAGCACCAGGCAAATCCTACCTTTCCTTCCAGGCTTTCGAGCAATTGGGCTAGCTGTGTTTTCTCCTCCTTTGCTTTGTCCAGCTCGGCATCCCTTCTTTCACATTCATTTTGTAGTTCCAGGAGGTGCTAGAGAGGAGGAATTAAAGACCAGTGTTCTTTAGCATTCAGAGTTTCATAAGTTTCCTTCCGTGTTCAGCCCGCCTAGCCCTGGGCGCAGAGAGAGATGGAATGCACACAACATCAAAACTGACCAGGGCTGCACCACCTTTGGCCCTCCTACAGAAGCTGGACCGCAGCTCCCATCCAACCCAGCTACTGGCACTGTGGCTGGGGGGGACGGGAGTTGCAGCAGGCCAACAGCATCTGGGGCCCCAAGCTCGAGAACCCCGTCCCTAATCTAAGCGGGGCTCAAAGCCAACAGAAGCAAGCCGGCGGCGATTGCATGCAGCCCATTCCAAGCAACTGCTCCTGGGGTCTCCTTTGCGCGCAAGGGAAGGGGCCCCAGCCCCCGTGCAAGCGTGCTCTCAATGCGTCTCTGACCTGCTGCATGCCTTGCAGAGCCTGCTGCAGGAATTTCAGCTTCTGGCCTTGGCGGGAGGCCTCCCCTCGGCCCGCCTGGTTCTGCTCTTGCTTCAAGAGCTCCACCTCGTTCCGGTAGGCATCCAGCTGACAACGCAAGCTGTCGTTTTCTTCTTTCAGAGCTTCCGCTTTTGCTATTAAAGCTGGAGGAGGAGGAGGAGGTTGGCACTGCATCTGGCTCCCTGCGAGGGAGGGGGCAACTTTTGAGATGAACTTCTTTCCCCCCACCCGTGAGTTCCACAGAAACCCGTTTCCACTGACGCCCCTCTCTTTTCCTAGGCTTAGCAAGCATCGGGAAGGACACGATGGCAGCCAGGATGAGGCGAGAGGAGTGACAACGAGCCCCGCACCCAATCCGCTGGTAGGTTGCAGGGCTCCGATTAAGGAAACCCATCGACTCCAAAGCAAAGGCAGAGTAAGGGCAGATCAGAATATCCTCACGGGGGGTGGGGGGTGTTTTTAAAGGCAGGACATCAAGACTGGGAACCAGGAGACGGTACAGGTCCCTGGACTACCTGATTCTTCCAGCTCTGTGTCTTCGTCGGAAATCTCCATCTCCTCTTCTTCTCGGATCCCCATCAGCACATCGTTGTGGATGTTACGGATTTCCTAGGGTTGAAAAGAGCATTATGAAAGGAGCAGCTATTCTTCGGTCTGTATGTTGTTCACCTGCAAGGAGGACGAGGGGGAAGCAGGAGAGGAGAGGCTCTGAAGGGAGGGGTGGCTGTCCAAAGCAGAAGCCCACCCCCAGTCAGGTTCTCCATGGGCCCCGAACAGGCAAATCTGAACCACATTCAGCCACCGATTCCGGAACACTTGAGCACGGAATTCCAGACCCCCCACCCCCACCCCTAGAAACTATCACTTGTGGAGTTAAAAATAACGACAGATCATCACTGAGGTCGCACATTTCATGAATGCAAGACGCTGCCTTTTCCTGAGTCTTTGACTTTAGTTGGTCACATCGCTCAGAAGAATGTGCTCACGTCTCCGTAGGCATCTGATCTGGAGTTGGCAAGGCTGGCGTGGGCCAGGAAACTGCAGACACCCTGAGGCCCGGGTGGGGGGGGGCAGAAGTCACCAGAGACCCAGCCTGGGTCGAGCTCACCAACTGTGTGGCAGTTTCAGCAGCCGTGCTCCTGGTGGCCCCAGTCGGGGTCCCCTGGCCCGATCCTGGGCTTCCTTGAGCCGCGGCTGCTCTTTGCAGCATGGCTTGGTGCTTCTCCGCCACTGCCGGTGCCTGCCCACTGGCCAAGGCCATCGGGGCCTGCAGGGGCCTGGGCCGTGCCGCTGCGTGCCTGGCAAGGCTTTTCGGAGCGGGTGGGGCTAGCGGGGCCTCTGCCGATGGTCAGCCAAAGAGACTGGCGGGACGCGGAGGCGAGGTCGAGGCCTGCTCCACCTTCTAGCTTCTGAGAACGCCTGACTGAGCGGGCAAGAGCTGCAAAACGCCGCCTGTCGGCTGTAGAGCAGGGACGGAGCGTTTTCCGGAGCTTCCTCCCTCCGGTCATGTAGCCTTAGAGGCGGGTTATTGGGTGCTCCGGGGGCCTCCGCTAGGCTCTGCTGTGCCTTTGCCCTCAGAACTCGGATATGCAGCACTCCTCTGCGTTGCTCCATGCAGTGAAGGGCAAGAAAGGCTGGGATCAGAGGGGAAAGAAAAGGCAGGGCACAGCCGGCCAAGGAGAACGCTGGAGGCAGGAGGCTCGGCGAGAAAGTGGTGAAGGAGACGTGTGTGTGTGTGTATCTCAAAAGAAGGAAGAATTGATGAGAGTAGATGTAAGGAGGAGAAAGGTCAGCAGGAACTTTAGAGACAGAGAAAGAACTGCCTTCGAACTAGCGCAGGACTCAAAGAACTGGGAGGGGGTCAGGCACCTCCCGGTCTAAAAGGTTTTCCTTACTTGGCATAGTCCAGCCTTCTAGAGCCACGTGAGAAGCATAACCCACACGGGAGACGCCCTTGGGCTGCAGCAGCGAATCTACTTTTCTCCTGTTCTATGACTACAGCGAAGAGAAATCGTCCACCGATTCCCAACCTGTGTTGCACAACAACTTCTCTTTCTTCCACAGCGCCTGTACTGAGTGGAGCATCTGCAGCCTCCAACCACATGGCTAACGTTGAAGTTACTACATCTCCAAAGCCGTTAACTCGGGGATTCTTACACTGGGGTCCCTATAAATGTAATAAATGTAAGCCATGAGACTTGCTGGGTGACTCTGGGCCAGTCACCTCTCTCTCAGCCTAACCTACTTCACAGGGTTGTTGTGAGGAGAAACTCAAGTACGTAGTACACCGCTCTGGGCTCCTTGGAGGAAGAGCGGGATATAAATCTAAAAAAATAATATAATATAATATAAATCGACTACTATTTATATACTGCTTTCTCACCAGCCTCAAGCTCCCAGTTCTACATTTCGGGATGGCCCAGGCGTGCTGCCACTTACCTTCTGGGAGGAGAGCAGAAACATCCCAGCTTCTAGCAGCAAGCCTGTGGGCCAAAGCGAGCTAACAGAACACAAAAGAGGGTACCAACCTCTGCTTGACTGCGCCACACACGGAGGTTCTTGCGCTGCCCTTTCGTGAAAAGGTCCCAAGCCTTTTGTTTGGAGGCAGAATGGTGCACAGCCACTATCTGCTCGGCTGCAGTTTCCAATCGGCAGGCAAAACCAGGCCACCAGGGAGGACAAGAGAAAGGCGTAAGAGAGCGGGATCAAGCAGGCGGCCTGGAGAATCTTTGTGTTGGGACTCGGGAGGGGGTGATGGCTGCGGCTGCCATGATACCCGGCAAGATGCTCAAGTTGGAGAATTCCTGGAGCATGCAGCACAGCACAAAAGCACTTTTTCCTTTCTTTTTGGCCAACAGAAACCAGATTAACAGGGAAAGTGGTCTTGAAAAGTAGAAGGTGACCCTAAAGTACAGAGAATCACTCAAAAGGAGAGTTTCCCTAACACGGGGAGAGATATTCTTCCAATCAAGTGGACCATGGCTGTGTATATTCCACAAGTCTGTAACTGTACCCTTATTTTAACTGGGTATAAAAGCTCTTGTTTTTAAGAAGCAAGTTTCTAGCTCTTAATGTTGCAAAAACAGACTCGAAAGCAAAGTCTCAGAAGCCAGAGGGAGCCAAGTATGATTTCCAAGGGGACGTCAGCATCCCACACTAGATTATAGTGATTCACAGATTATTTGAAATTGGCCTATGTGCAAATTTGCACTTTTAGAGAAGAAGAAAAAGAAGAAGATTCAACTTTTTTCTTTTTTAAAGTACCGTCCCAAACCAAGTAGATAGTCCTGGTGATGTTGCCCCACACCTCTCAGAGCACAAGCCCTCTTCACAAGCCCTCTTAAGAACATCACTCTTCCTCCTAAGAGGGAACCAAAAGCTGAATTGAGAGAGGCTAGCTCCCTGCGAGGAGATAAAATCCACCCCATAAACCAACCGTGAGTCACTGGCTTAAATATTGGAGTGGCTCCTGAAGAATTGCCCCCACCTCCCAGTGGCTAATGATAACATCTCAAGTTGCGAGAAGGGGTTATTTCTTGTGAGTCTTCTGCTTCTTTCAGTTACTGCTGTCTCTACAAACTGTACTGCACCTCTTTCTGGATTCCTCGACCAATACTTGTTATGAGGCTAATAGAATTAAAACAACTGCAAGTCAAAACTAAGTGGGCTTTCAGAGCAGGTACCAAGACCATGGGACCCGCTCCCCCAGCTGTGAGGCACTGCAATTCACTGTCCTGTTGCTCTCTACCAGGGACTTGGCTGGTCAGTTACTGAGGGATGCAGCACTTACTACATTACCTTGAAGACCGAAATCTCCCATTTAGTAAGATGACCTACAGATCTTCCGATGTGCAGAAGGAAGGAGGATTTGGTTAGAAACCTACCTTTGTCGAACTGGGAAGAGAAGGCTCCCCGTTCCCTCCCTGGCAGCATCTTCAAGACAGGGCAGAGAGAGACTCCTGCCTGCAACCTTCAAGCAGCCGCTGCCAGTCTGTGTAGACGATCCTGAGCTAGAGGGACCAAGCTTCCCATGTTCCGAAGCCTTTTAAAATCTCCAAACACACAAGGCTGCTGTCAGCACGTGAGCAGCCTATGGGAAGCAGGGTCGCCACGGCCGAACGAGACCGAGGATACAGGAAGCAACCTTTCCCCGAGTCAGACCATTGGTCCATCTAGCTCAATACTATCTACATGGACCGGCAAGAACTCTCCCAGTTTCAGGCAGGAGTCTCTCCGAGCCCGACCTGAAGACGCGGCTCTTCCACTGAGCCAGTGCCCCCTCCCCCAAGGAGAGTCCCTTACAGCACTCTCATGCAGCCAGCCAGCCAATAGCAAAGGGCACAATTCATGCTCGCTACCATAAGACCAGCTCTCCTCCCCATTTTAAACTACCACAGTGGAGTGGGTCAGAAATGAACAAACTCAAGTACTTTTACTGATTGTGGGAGTGACTGTTCTGGATCTCTGTGTGTGTGTGTGTCTCTCCCCATCACCTTCAATGTGAAAAACAAAAAGGGAACATCTCCACTAAACAGGACTCCAAAGACCTGGCGACAAGCTATGCACACTTACACTGCGCAAGAATCCCTGAGACAGCCAACTTGAATTTATCCTTTGCTTCCTCCATTTCCTTCTCGTGGGCTGCTTTCTCATTCAGCAGTCGGCGAATGTGGCTGTTGATCGACTGGATCATGGAGTAGAAGTTATTGGCGGTTCGCCTTGTCACTGCACCACGTTCTATCCAGGTGTGCAACGTTTGCACTGCTTCTGAAAACTGGGCCTCATCTGGCCCAAGAGAGAAGGCCATTCAGACACCAAGGATAGCACATGTGGAAAACACTTGCTTTTAAAATGCTCTCTCTCCGCAGGACTAAACAGGAGACCCTTGAATATTGCAGGGATTACGTTCCAGGGAAGTACTATGAACGCTAAAACTATGATATCAGAGTGCTAAAACCAACAAGGACAACGGGGTTGAGTTCTGTGCTCCCAGCAGACCAATCCAGCAGGCAGCAGTTAAAGGGGTTTCCCCAAGTGGAAAACCCTGCAAATAGCTGGGCTGGTCTACAAGGAAGTTGCTCGCAAATGGGAAGCAAAGAGTCAACTGGATTTTAGAACACACAGACACGCGAGCGTTCGAGGGTCAGTTCACACACATGAGGAACTGTTCACACAAGCAAGGCCATTTCTAGAAGCTGGGTGTTGGAGGGGCCATCCCACGGCCAGCAGAGCCCTTCACCATGTCCCAACCCAGCATTCAGGCCCCCACGGCCAGCCTCATGTGCCCTTCTCGGCAGTCCCAAGTACCTTTCAGCTTCTCAGCAACAATAAAGCACTCGTGATCTGAGTAGACAACCGGAGGCGGAGAGGGAGGGCGGTGGCGTTCTTCTGCCAGCCTCCTGCGCCGACGCTCCTCTCGGACCTCTTCCCGCTGCTTGCATTCCCACTCGTAGAGGTCATCCTGGGCTATAGCAAAATCCACCACGAGATGCCCATTGTCGTCCTTATCGGTGCTGGAGCCCAGCCTGACGTGATAACCTGACAGGAGCAGTTAACAGAAATCATCTTGAGTCAGTATCTCCTGGCTAGAGCCTTCCATCCTTCTGAGGCCGGTAAAATGAGTACCCAGAGTGTTGGGGGGCAATATGCTAAAGCATTGTAAACCGCTTAGAGAGCTTCCAGCTATAGAGCGGTATATAAATGTAAATGCTATTGCTATTGCTATTGCTAACTGGAACCAGGGAATGATGATTGTGTGTCTGGGCATAAGAGACAAGACCACAAGCCATCTGTACAATGCCAGTATGGTGTGCAGAGCAGAAATACCTACCAGACAGTTGAACAGCTTTGTCTGTCATGTATTCCTCAGCAAAACGGATGTGGCAAAAGGTGTCGCTATTCTTCCGAAGGGCTACGATCTCCCCACATGTCTCAAAAATCTCTTTAATGATCTCTTTCATCATGTTTGCCGGCAGTCCCCCAACATATACTGTCTTGCACCCGGGAGGTCTTTGGCACGGAGGAGGAGGATGGAGATCTAAAGGTCAGCAAAGAATGATACAGTAGCTTGCGACAAGCAGGGATTTCAGGCAATCGTCTACCAGTGCTCTGATCCATGTATTTGTATTTAAGTGGTCAACTGCTGTGCATTCGTATTTAGGAGGTTACATAGCTTAGCCACTCCACCTCGCCAGTCACGTCTGTCTCATGCCTGCCTCAAAGTACTGCAGGCCGAGCTCTTTCAAGCCCAGTGTGGTTTCCAAAGCAGATAGAATTCGTCTTGTCATCTGGCACCAGATCACTGCAAGAAGATTGCCACCAAAAATAGGCTACGCAAACAGAGCACAACCAGATGCAAGTGCATGCCCCAAATATTGCTGAAAGCAACACCACCAGAGTTATCAAGGGTGGGTGGGGGGGAAGAGTCATCAAATGTATGGCTTTATTTCAGGCCTGCTCAATTTAGGCCCCCCAGCTGTTTTTGGACTACAACTCCCATAAGCACCAGCCACAGGGACCAATAGCCAGGGATTATGGGAGTTGTAGGCCAACATCTGCAGGAGGGCCGAAGTTGAGCAGGCCTGCTTTATTTTTATTGCCTGCCACAACAGCCGACACAATGCAAATCTCCTAAATGTCTCTTGTTCAAATGTACAATAAGCAGCCAAGCACCCTGCAGTGTCAGCACTGCCAAGCAGCGTGTTTCCCCCCCAGAATGTCAAGAATAATACCAGTTTAAAGCCTGCAGTTCAGAGCCAGCTCAAAATTGCACATGCCAATACATGTTTCTCCTGAGCAACATGGAGAGCTGATGTTCCCCATTTCTCCCTTCCCTCTGCAGCCCCTGTGCCTCCTGAAAATAAGCCCCTGAGGGCTGCAGGACCCTCAGGGACATATTCCCAGGAAGAAGAGGAAAGGGAGATCAATAGAACTTTCCCGCCCCCATTGTGTGAGTGGAATGTTTTCAACCCATGCAACATTAGTCCTGAAGTCAGCCAGTAAGCATAATTAAGTTATTTGTCTTTCTATCGCTCCTTATCCTGATGACTCATAAGTCTTGGAATACTCTAAAACAAAGAAGGGTATTATGCCTGATCTTACGTGGGTCAGGGAACAGGGTGCAACTTTTGTAATGGATGATCTCCTTCGCCACTGGCCTATCCAACACAGCTGGTGGTGGCACCATCCCCAAGCCGGACACCAGGGGACTGATCGGTAGGATCCCTGCCATCATCCCAAGATCAGCGTCTGAAAGAGAGAGGCCAGGGAGGCAGAGGGTGACTCTGAGTGTTGCAGCAGCAGCCATTTCCCACCCCCAGAAGCTCAGCCAGGATCCCAAGCAGCTTAAGCTTAGAGGTCAGGAAAAGCAGCAGCACAAGGCTCTGAGAGAGTCCCAGAGCCACGGGCTTGGGCAAGTGGAGCTGCTGGCAGCCCAGACCATGCCACACAAGCCACTCCTGGCACGGGGGAGACCCAGGCAGGGGCTGTGCTCCTCCAGACTCCGTTCTCCCACTCCTCAAGGGCTCCTCGAAAGCCTGCTCCGTCAGGGCCCCTGGACGAGGAGAGGGAGAGGCCGCGCTCGGCAGCAGAGCCTTTCTCTTCCCCAGGCGGCAGCAGCCACCGCCCTGTAGCCCTGACTCTGTTGCTCCAAGGAGGGGACTTGCACAGGGCATCGAGAGGGTTCGGGGATGCAACCCTAACCGGCTGAATGCTGTAGAAAAGGAGCGCATAGATATGTTAGTCAGCGTTCGAGGACAAGGCAGTGGCCTTCCTCATCCTCCGTGTGGGGAGGGCCCTTGAAGAGCAACCCCGGAGCCCCACGAACCAAGCAAGAAAGGGTTGCCCGTTATTCCCATGGGCGCCATTCCCAAGTTATTCATTGCAGTGGCCTGGGCTGTTGGGTCCGACACGCCCAGATCCGTCGGAGGAGACTCGAGGCTCGGATTCTGGATTCTCGACCAAAGATGGTCGAGTTACCAGTACTAGAGACCTCTCAAGCAAAAACCCCCAAACAAAACCTGGTCAGAGAAAGTGAGGGGGATGGAATTACAAGCCGCATTCCTTGCTCAAGCGGAGGGGCAAGAGACGTCTCAACAGGCGGGGCCCCCAGACGTCGCCGGCCTGCTACTCCCAGAACCCCCGGCCTCTGGCCACTGGCTGTCTTCCTGTCCAGCCACATCCGGGGACCCCAGCGGGAGAAGCCCTGCCCCACGCAGCACCCAGCGGCCTGCCTCTCTTCCCAGAAGACTGCCCTGCCCCCTTGCTCCAGGTCTCGTGCTCTCACACTTTCAGGGTTCTCAAGCTGCGAGACGCTTCAAGGTCGGGCAGGGGAAGCAGCTCCCCTCGAGTCACGCTGGGCTGGCTTCCCCGGCCTCCTGTCTCCAAGGTGGCCCCCGCCTTGTACACACCATCACTGCAGTGCCAGCGGCATCAGGCTGTGTGTCTGTCTGTCCTTTCAGGGCTGAACGGGTCCTCTGTGCCTCCTCAGGGACAGGCATGTCAGCCCTGAGGTACAGCAGCTATTCTCTGGTTATTGTACGCCTACAATATCTCTGGAAGAGCATTTGTCCGTGGGTTTGCTTGTGCACAATCAAGTCCTGCATCGGAATTACCTACAGAGACTGTACCAAGCTGTGCACGCAAAGTCCTGCCACTTAAGTCAGCGGAACGCACTGCTTTTTACACCAGAATATGCTACGTAGGCGGTTTAAATTAATTAGTTTTGGTTTTCACCAGGAAACAATCATGACTATTACGATTAGAGGACATTCTTAAAACCGCAAACAAAATAAAAACCAAGTTGCCTATTCAAGTGTCATTTTACTGCCAAGAAGCTTTTCACGTTTCATTCAAAGCAGTTGCAGAGAGTGTAATGGAAGCTTTATTTAAGAGGGGTGACCTCTTCCGGCATGCATATATATTTCTTCTTAATTCCTTTGAGTGTGATCTGTGCAAAATGACTCCGCCCAGGCCACCGCGGGCCTCCCCTCCTAGTCACCCGCCAAACAAGGACAGCCCCTCTGAGCGTATGGATTCCCTGCTCCAGCTCCAAGGAGCCCAGAACCGTGTCCAGGAGAACCCTGCAGGGCAGGGCAGGCTGAGAGAGAAGGGCCTGGCGCGTCCCAGGGCTGCATGGGGATCTGTACATCTCCATGTGTGCCCACTGCAGGTCGAAATCTCTCTTCACTGGTTGAGCGCAGGCTGGTGTGGGAACAGCCACGAGACCGCGCTTGGGGGTGAATCCAACCCCCAAGGCCGGCCTAGCCTGACCGCGAGTTCTGCAAAACTGAAGGCATCCTCCCCCAACGACCCCCTTTCCCCTACTCTGTGCCTCCTAAGCGTTGGCGCGGTCATGGCAAGTGCTGCCCTATTAATGGGCAGAACAGCAGCGGCCGCCTCCCCAAGCCCTCCTGCCTTGGCCACAGGACATCAACCTGAGCAGCAAAAATAAACCCCCCAAGGCAGCTCCTGCGGGCTGAAGCTCGTCCTCCGCGGTGACTCACTGCCTCCTGGCTATCGGGTGACAAGTAGCAGAAATCCCAGAACTCGGGGTTCCTGCCAGAGGAGGAGCTGGAAAGGACGGAGGCTTCCCCACTGGGCGCAGTGGCCTCCGTCGCAACCCTTGGAGCCCCCCCCCACACACACACACACCCGCCTTCTCCTGGGCATAGACACACGCTTCCTATTCCACCCGGCTTACCTGGAGGAACAGCCACCCTTTCTTGCTTCTGGCTGGCCTCGCCTCCATTTCCAGCCGGGGCGGCAGTGCTGCTGCCAGGGCCAAAGGGCAGCTGGGTGAGCCCTAAGAGAGACAGGAAGCGGGGAGACTCCATGAGGGAGAGCCTCAGGTGCACAGAGTGAGGTTGTCTCTCTCGCCACAGCCCTGTGAGGCAGGTGAGGTGAGAGCAGTGACTGGCCCAGAGTCACCCCGTGAGTTTCACGGCTGAACCAGGAGTGGCGCTCTAGTCTCCCGGTCCTCGCCCAGCACTCCCATCTCTGCACCGCACTGACACACCCAGGAGACGTTTTAGCCACTTTTGACATAAACAGGAACTCTGCTCTTCTGGGCTGGCAACTGCTCGCCCGAGGGCAGAGTGCTTGCCAGTCATGAACATCCACTCTGCCTGGTGGTGCCAAGGAAGAGGCCCTCGAGAGAAGCTTCAAGGCTTTGGTGGCGGTCTACCCTGAGTGCCGAGGACTCTCCGTTGAGCCATCACAGCAAGTAGCAAAGCCTCAGATACCAAAGGAATCAGCATTGAGCACTATCCAGTTATTTCAGAATCCCGTGGCATCTACACAGAGGCTGCCCTCACATGGCAAAGCCTCAAATGCCAGAGGAGGGGCACCTCCTCACTAAAGCTCAGTCCACATCTGCCATGAGATGTGGTGACAGCCAACAACATGGATGGCTTGGATCAGTTCATGGAGGAGAGGTCTATCAACGGCTACTAGTCGGAGGGCTGTGGGCCACCTCCAGCCTCCAAGGCAGGATGCCTCCGAGTCCCAGTTGCAGGGGAGTCACAGCGGGAGAGAGGGCCTGCCCCTTTCAGCTCCTGCCTGTGGCTTCCAGAGGCAGCATCTGGGGGGCCACTGCGTGAAACAGGAGGGTGGGCTGGATGGGCCTCCTTGGGCCTGATCCAGCAGGGCTCTTCTTCTGTAGATGGGTCAGCTTTCCGAGTCAGGAGAAGCAGGACTCTGAAAGAGCCCTGGGCATTTCTGACAGGGGCTTTGGGGAGGAAACGGCCGGAATGAGCTGGGGGGGGTGGGGGAGTGGAGTTCTCTTATCAGGTCTCTGCTCAAGCAACCCTGTCTCTAGTTGACAGAGTTTTATGTGACGGTGGCGGCAGGTGTTAAGTCCTATGCTAATCCCAAAGCCCGAGTGAGAGGAGCAGCAATGAATCCCAGCCATCACTGGGATGGTTGGAGAGTCTTGGGAGATTCCGGATGAGAAGCAGTTCTGACGAAAGCATTCCCGGCACCGCAAGTTTGGCATGTCTTGCACCTAGAAGCCAGGCCAGGGGAGTGGCGGCCCCCTCTTGCCAACGCACCGGGGACCGGCAAGAGGAAGCTCCATGGAAGGGGTGAGGCATCAAGGAGAGCGAGCCTGGCAGGGCAAAAACCTCCTGGCATCGAGGGCCTGCCAAGGGTAACGGAACCAGGCAGGCTACCACATTTCCCACAACTACAGTCGTCAGCCAAATTCTCAAGCCAACACTCACGGCCAAGAGAGACAAAACCTTTTCACAGGAAAATGTCTGAAAGGGGCAAAAATTCTGATTCCGTTGCAGGTACATTTTGCATGTTTCAGACATCCTCTATAATGCGTAAAGGTCTTGTAAAAATGTGGCCTTATGGTAGGAGATGGTCTCTGCCAATGTCCATTTGCCAAAGCCACACACAGCCCACCAGCCACGGAGAACCACCATGGGCACAATAAACTCCCGATTCCATTGGTTTATATTCCACGCTTCCTTCAAGAAGCCCAGAGCTGCAGACATGGCTATACTCATCCTCACGACAACCCTGTGAAGCAGGTTAGGCTGAGAGACAAAAGACGGGTCCCAAGCCACCTAGTGAGTTTCATGGCTGAATGAGGATTTGCATTCAGGTCTCCCCAGCACAACACTCTGAAAATAGGGAGTTGTCAGCACCTGGTAGGCCACAGAAGACAAGTGCTGGGCTGCATTTGGCCCCGCGGAGCACAACTCTGTGGGCTTGGCCTATTCCAATGAGCATGACTTACCACGTGCCTACAACTTCCTAAGTGCTGTCCAGTAGATAGACTGAAAACAGCACAGGCCCCGCCTGTGGGCTTATGAGGCCCAAAGAAAACAGGACCGGGAGAAATCCAGCCCACTTCAGGTTCCAAACTGTTCAAGATCTGTGCAGGGTACAATGACCAGGAGTGGAGCCAAAGCAGCTCCCATGTGAGTGCTGTCTGTCTCTCTGCTGTAAGAGATTCCCCTCAGGGGATGGGGCCCGAGCTCAGGGCAGGAGCATCTGCTTTGCGTGCAGAACATCCCCGGCTCCCTCCCCGGCAGCATCTCTAGGTCAGGCTAGGAAGACTCCTGCCTGAGCTCTTGGAGAGCCACTGCCAGGCCGTGTGGTCAGTGCGGAGCTCGAGGGACCAGTGGCAGCTTCCGAACCCCAACTCCAAGGCTCTGACTCGGCTCAACATGGGGGAAACATGCATTCGTATTAGTTGCAAACACTCAGGCCTAGTTTCAGTAGGAGACGGGGATTGAGGGGGTTTATTAAATGATAAAAAGCAGTAAACGGGGGTTCCTAATCAGTTACACTGATTTAACTGATGTAATTTGAGCTGTTAAAGCAGAGTAACTTGTACTACTCAAAACCAAGCAAACCTGAAGCACCCGAGTGAGGCCAAAGATGACCACCTCTCTGGACAAACGACCTGACCAGGAATCTGCTGAACTGCCTTAATCATCACAAACTGGCTCTGGAGACTCTGGAAGGGCTCCTGGGGCGACATGTCACGGAGCTGGGGCAGCCAGACACGGCCAGGGCTGGAGAGGCTCCCGAGCAGCCAGAATGCAAAGGGGCTGGAGGCTGACCGGTGGACTTTCCGGCCCCACTCGATGGCACAAGCACAGGCTGGAACCCCGCCGCCAATGGCAAAGGACGGGCGAAAGCGCTGGCTCCTGGGACCCCCACCCACAGGCAGGAGTCTCTCCCAGTCCGACCTGGAGAGGCGGCTGCTGCGGCTGCTGCTGCTGCCCAGGAATGAACCGGTGACCTGCAGGCAAGGCAGATGCTGCTCTGCCACTGAGTGACGGCCCCAACCTTCGGACAAGGCCTCCTAAATTAAATGAAATGTAACTAATTATATTAAATTAAGGCCTCCTCAGTGGAGGAGTCAAAATGAAGGCATCCGGAGGCCTGAGAGACCCCCCCCAGCAGCCTTTTGCAGAGCAATAAAAATGATTCTCTTTCCAATCAAGTACATATGCCAAGCGGCACTTTCAGTCCTCAGAGGACGATGTTATCTTCCAAATTCACCCAAAGCAAACCGTTTCTTTGTAGCAATGACAATCTGCATAAAGAACAGAGCTTAAATACCAATCCGAGACAATCTGTGGAAAGTTTTGGATATAGGCAGTATTTATTTTCTCCCATTACACTGAAACTCAATACCAAGAGATGACCTCTCTTGCTACAGCCCCCTTGGACCTCGAAGTGATCTGCAGCAAGATGGGAAGGAGTGAAATATTATCCATCTGTCGAAACAACTCCCGTTTTAACATTTCACATAAAAGAACCACTCTTACGTTAATACTCCAAGCTCTTCTTGAAACAAATTCCAAACCACAAAAGAAGCAGAAGATCTGAAAATAATAGGCAAGAACATGAAGAAAACTCTGAGCACTCTTCTGAGCCGTTCCTCCTCTCCAAGACAGAACCTTCTGAAACTCCAGAGCAGATTAAACGCCAATGGAATTAAGAGGGTATCGGGGTTGCCAGTTCAGCAGGACACACTGTGGATTCACTTCGACTCCTGTGTGATTAAACAGGGCTCTTGCTAAATCTGTATAACCCAAGAGATCCGGAAGACATGGAAGCGGAGCGTTATGCTCAACTCAGGGCACTCTGGCTAGAGCCCGGATCTCAGGCGACAAAGGGCATTTGTGGATTTAGCGCTGCCCTTCCCCATGAATCCTCCTCATCAGAAGCCCGTGGGAGGGGAGACCCTACTGGGGCGAAGCTCATTAGAGCAGACTCCACACAGTACCTGCAAACTGCACCAGAAACATGCCGAGGTGCTGTCCAGAGCGTGCTTCGGTCCCAGCCTGCGTGTGTCTCCTGGCCAACCCCTCGCCCTCACCTTTTGCCCAAGAACCCCCACCCCCACCACAGTGCAGCTCCGAGGTGACGTGTCTGCTGGGCTGGACCCACAAAGAAGCCAAGTGCTTGCAACTAGAGTAACCAGAGAAGAGCTGGACAGCAATAAAGCTGCCACAGCAGGCAACTGGAAACGCTGCCTGCGAAAGAGGAAAGGCGTGGGGCTTTTTTAAAAGGGAAGAGGAGGAATCCATGAGTTGCTGCCCACGGCTGCATCTGTCCCCATCGGTTACTGGTGAGTGACACGGAGGAGCTGGATGCTGGACAAGAGGAAGGAGGAGCGGCCAGGAGAGCAGGTGGCAAAGCCGCTCACCACATGCTCAGCTGTGCCTCTGCACAGGACGCCAGAGCTCTGGCCACTGGGAGCGGCACACACTGGGCAAGCCCCAGTCTGAACGGCAGCATGCCTTGCAAAGAGCTCTGCCCGGGGAGGGCCTGAGGACTCCGTGGGCCTCTGCTCCGCAAAACACACCTTCAGGACTCCCTGGAGAACTCCTGGGGGCCGTCCACGTAGGCCTGGACCGGGCAGGAGACAAGCCCTACCCCTTTCAGGAGCTGGGCGTGCTCCCACTTCGTGACCGGAGGCCAGAGGAAGAACCGAGTCCGAGGCGAGGAGCTGGGTCGTCTGGGGAGGGCAGTGTTTCTGTCTACAGAATCTGGGCAGGGAGTGCTTGTCCTACCTGGCTGGGGCTCGACAGATGAGACCACTCCCCACCTTGGGTTGAGGTTTTAATCCAGCACATGACTGCAAAACAGGGGCACACACTCAGCTCCTGAAGCTGGGCCAGATGCGTTTCTTACCCCGTTTGTGGTTGCGTGAAAACTGCCCGGTTTTGTACTCAACGTTTTCTTCCCAAAGGGAATGTGTGGGGGGAATCTGGGTCTCCTGGTCGACAGCTAGTCAAGAGTACGCTGGGAAGATGGCCAGGGTCTCCTCGCCCCCGAAGGACACCCCTGCCCCCCTACAGGCACACCCTTGGAGCACGGGACACTGAGCAGTGTAGGGAGGAGGGCAGCGCTGAACACAGTCAGCGCCTTCTGTTTCATCGAGATGCCTGCAGGCAAGTTTGATTCGAGCGGGTTAGGGTCGGGCGCAGGGCGCTGGGTCCCTGAGGCAGAGGCGGGCTCCGGGTGTTGCAGCAGCAGCAGCAGCAGCACAAGGCTCCGAGAGGGACCCGAAGCCACGGGCTGGGGCGAGCGGCGCTGTGGTGGCCGTGCCAAGCGCGGCGGGTCCCTGCCGGTCTCCTGGGCCCGAGGGGGGTCCTGCCGCCAGGGCCTCCTGCTCTAGCTCCCCCCCCGCCACACACACACACTCAGACAAGGGTGTCCCCTGCGGGAGGGGTTCCCAGGCGTGGTCGACTACAACTCCCAGCATCCCCAGCTGCAATGGCCTTGGGCTGGGGATGATGGGAGTTGTAGTCATCCGCACCTGGGCCACACTGCCCATCCCCCAGGAGCTGTTCTAGGCCAGGCCTGCTCAACTTGGCCACACACCCCGCTCCGTCTGGACTACAACTCCCATCATCCACTCCCCCCGCCCAGACAGGCGACCCCGTTGCCTAGCGACGCGCACCGGCGGCTGCTCCCCAGAAGGCCTTCCGGCGCCGACGCCGCCGCTGCCTCCGCGTTTTCCGAGCGGGTCCCTCCGTCCCCGCCGCCGCCGCCTCCATCCCGCCTGCCGCCGCGAGCAGCATCCGCCTCGTCGCTCCGGCCGGCCCCGTTGTCTCCAGGCCGCCCGGCCTTCGGGGCTTCCCATTGGCTGCTGCGGCCTGACGCCCAACCTGGTCGCCTCCGCCGCGCGGAGGGCGGGGCTTCTCCCCGCTCTGATTGGTTGCTCTGGAAGCGTGCCCCACCGGGGCTGCTGGGAAGTGTAGTTGAGCGCCCGCCTGCGGGAGTCCGCTGGGTCCTGCCGCGAGGCGAGTTTTGTCCTGCGTGCCAAGCCGGGAAGGAGGGCGAGGGGAACCAGGCAGAAGCTGGCGCGCGTGCGCGGCCCTGGGGCTCATCATTGGCAGCAGGTGGGTCTGCCCTGAGGCTTGTCTTCCGCTCTGCGTAGGGTCCTAAGTGTCAGGAAAGGTGCCTCGACAAAGGATGTGTCTGCAAACAGGGGACGTGCTGCCCAGGGGTGTGTTGTAGCTCCCTGCACACTTCCTTTGCGTGCAAATTATGCTCACGTGCCTTTGCAGCCCCGCTTGCCTTAATGGGGGAGGGGGACTCCACTCTTGCCGCTGCCTTTGTTCCAGGGTGGTGGTGGTATATGCACACTCTTTTAGTGTTTATTCTACATTCATATTCCGATCTTCCTCCAGGGAGCCCAGTACATAGTTAAGTTTCTCCTCACAACCACCCTGTGAAGTAGGCGAGGCTGAGACTGGCCCAGAGTCACCCAGCAAGTCTCATGGCTGAAGGGGGATTTGAACTCGGGTCTCCCCGGTCGTAGTCCAGCACTCTAACCACTACAGCACATGTATACCCCTCCAGTCACTGCTCAAGGCGGCTCACAAAATCAATAAGACAAGATGAAATAAACCAATATAAAATTAACAACACTACTCAAAACAAGAACCCTTTGAAACCAAATGTAAGAGTTGCAAGCTGAAACATTAAGCACCCGCTAGGTGTGAGCTACAGATACATTTAAAGTGCCTCTCTAAAAAATGGGGCTTCAGCTCTTTTTTAAACTGGCTTTCCATGCCCGAATGCTCAGCGAGACGCACACACAGGAACACGGCAGCAAAATGCGCCACGCTCCCTACAAGCCATTCTGCACACAGCCAGTGGGCTTCCCTCCCTCTCCTCCCGCCCAGTGGCAGCGTGGGGTGGCCATGGGTGAGCACAGCTCCAAAGGGCAAGGCGGCCTCCTGGGAGACCTGGGTGTGCTCAGGAGAGTGGCAGGAAGCAGGTCCTCTCTCCACTCGCCAGTTGTCTGGAAACTGGTCCCTGCACGGGGAAGGGCTGTGGGTGAGCAGTCCTGCCGGGCTAGTGCTTCCAGAGCCAGCTAGGATCTCTTGGTGGAGTCCTGTCGGGTCTGGGAGAGCCATCGCACCCTTCCCACACATCACCTCTTGCTCTGCGATTGTCACCATGAGCGCGGGGGGCAAGGAGGGGAGCGAAAGCTCTCGGCGCTGACCCGGGCTCTCCTGGCACATGCCAGCAAGAGGGGCGGTGGCATCTCCGCCCTCTCCTTGCTCCAGCGGCCCATCCGGAGAGACCTGCAGCCGCCATGGGAGAGGTGGGCTTTGGCGTCGCCCTTGCCCTGCTGGCGGGGCTCATCATGGCTGTCAATGCTCTGGTGGCCGTGGCTCTGGTGCGGCTGATCTGGAAGAACCGCGGCCTTGGGCTGTGCTTCGTGCTGAATCTGGCCATCGCCGACTCCCTGGTCGGCTTCACCATCACAGGGCTGGTCGCAGAGGAGTTGTCCGGTCCTGAGCACCAGACCCCAAAGAACCACTGCATCTTCCGCATGGCCTGTGTCACCTCCCCCTCGGCGGCCTCTGTCCTGACGGTGATCCTGGTGGCCTTTGACCGGTACCTGGCCATCGAGCATCCATTCCGCTACTTCAGGATCATGCGCGCTCCCTTGGTCGGGGCCTGTATCGGAGGCCTCTGGCTCCTGGCCGGCTTGATTGGTTTCCTCCCCGTCATCATCCGCCCTTTCCAGAAGCCAACGTACCACGAGGAGTGCACCTTCTATGGCGTCTTCCGGCCCACGTACGTCCTCACCGTCTTCTGCGTGGCGTTCTGCCCCGCCTGCGGGCTTTTCCTCTACTTCCACTGGCAGCTGCTGCAGACGGCCAACCTGCACGCCCAGCAGATTCGGGAGCTGGGGCACAGCCGCTCGGCGGGGATTTTCCCGGCGCTGCATCCCCACAGCGACGCCAAAGCCATGCGCACGGTGGCGGTTCTGGTGGGCTGCTTCACCCTCTCCTGGTCGCCCTTCTTCGTTGGGAGCATCGTGGAGCTGGCCTGTGAACACTGCGACTTGGAGGGCCTCCTCGAGCGGTACCTCTGGGTGCTGGGCTTGTGCAGCTCCCTGGCAAACCCCCTGGTCTACGCCTGCTGGCAGAAGGACGTGCGCCTGCAGGTCTGCCAGATGTGCCGGAGCCTGAAGAGCCGGGTCTCCCCGCTCTGCCACAGCCACAGGCAGCCGGGCGTCCCCGCAGTCTCACTGGCCCGGCCGGAGGAGTGACGGCATGGGGAGGAAGGGGCCGCCGCTGGGGGTCTCTTCGTGGGCCTGCACGGCCCCACACCTTCTGGCTGGAGGAGAAGCCCTTTCAGCAAGTGGCGAAAGAGCATCTCACTCTTGGGGGGAAGAGCATGCGAAGCTTGGCTGCGCCTCTGTACCGAGTGTCGGGGCCCTGAGGGAGCAAGCAGTGCCCAGGCCGGCGGTGCTCCAGCCAAACCCAGACGAGCCCCGTCCTGCCCCTAAACCCCCAGCCACATTTGCCCCCGTCCAGTCCGAAATGCTCTTTGACAACCCACTTGGAATGTACGCTGCTGCCCGGCAAAACGGGTTCCCGACTCCCCAGCTCTACAGGGCTGCTGCCGCCACCCGCACCCCCGCCCGAATCATCCCCAAATACTGGCAACACCCCCCCCCCGCCATGAATGTCTGTGGCCCCCCAGCCAGGCCAGGCCTAGCCTAGAGATGGAACAGCAGCCGGCACAAGAGTGGGGCTGCCTCTGCCTGGCACGTTGCTAGTGCAGACACTTTCGTTTATGTCAAAGGAGGCCCGGAGTCAAAAATCCCCTCTTTGCTTTGTGGACTGGAATGGAGGAGAGAGTGTGTGTGTGTGTGTGTGTGTGTGGTGTGTACGTATAGAGTGGCGATGGCTGTGCTGTGCTGCCTTTCCATCACAACTGGCACCATCTCTAGCTACAGGGAGGTCTGTGTGAGTGTGAGAGCAGGAGAGGATCCTTTTCTTGCAACAGCGCAACTGTTTGAGAGCAGGCATCAAGTGGTCGCTCCTGGATATCCCCGCAACCAATCTGGCGGCCGCGAGTATAGCTCTACTGTCTATGTAACTGTATACAGACGAACGCTCCAGCGTGGTGGAGTGGATGGGGTGACAGACTCGGACTTGGCAGGCCCTGGCTCTTCAAATCCCCACTCAGCCCTCCCAGCCACGGGGTGCCCCAGCCCCAGCCCCAGCCCCTCTCTCGCAGCCTAAGCTACCTTATGGGGGGGGGGTTGCAAGGAGAACCAGGGGGAAACCGTGGCTGCCACTTGGGAGAAAGGGGCGATTACAAGGTCATGAAGAAAGACAGGTACAGGCACAGGCCAGGTGTCAATGGGGCCTGTAGCTCGGCAGGGTGCAAACACAAACATTAGCCACCAAGGTGGACTAAAAGTCCTCCGTTACCCGGGTCTTACTTAATATGCAGATTTTATGTTTTCTTCTGTTGATTTCTTTTGGGGTGGGGTAGGTACCAGGGCTCAGTCCCAGCTCCTTTTCAAAGCCGTCTCCTCTCATAAACACAACGCTGTGAAACGTCTGGCTCTGGCGAGAAAACGAAGAGTTTTACACTTTGTGTCTATCTTGAGGCCGTATTCTTCAAGCTGAGAAATTCCCTGTTCTTTTTCTTCAGACTCTCTTTTCCTCCGAGTTCCATTGGTTCCACCCACCTGCTTGTCTATGAACTGCATTCTGTGCCCACAAACATTTCGTCCCATTGGCTTACATGGGGACAGTTTGCGGGGGGGGGGCATCTTAAATTCAGATTTTTTGAATACCACAGATGTTTCTGTGGGTCGCTCCACCGGCACCTCCCACTTGCCCACAGGGGCTCTGGTCATCGGTCCATGAGGATCATCTTGTTTCCAGACCTTTCAGAAGCGGATCGAAGATCAAAGCTGCTCACGGAGAGCCCTCCTCCTCCTCCTCCTCCTCCCATGGCAGCTCTCTCTACACCCGGCAGGGACATCCATGCACCTGCCAACGGGGGAAGCAAGGGGGGCTTGTAAGGCTGGGCTACGCAGCCCCCCTCAACAACTGGCCCTGCTGCAGCCCAGGACAGCGGAAACCGGCTTTGCTTGCGAGCACTGAAGTGTGAGACGTTCCCTTTCAGAGCCAGGCCTGCTCATAGCAGCGGGAGGAAGCCAGGCAAACACACACACACGGCTTTGACGCAAGTGCTGGATGATGGGCGAGATGATAACAGGCAGCCGGAGGCAGCTCTCCTCTCCCTTCCCTCCGCAGGGCTCTGCCACATCCTGACCCAGAGGGGCCCACGGCTGGCCTCCAGAGCCAAGCCGCAAGAGGAGGAGGAGGACGGGGCGACAGGTCCGTTCACTGTTCGAGGGTCCAGAAGTCCCGACTACCAGCTCCAAGACGGCCCCACCTCCTTCCTTCTAGCTAGAAGGTCACCAACCTGGAGAGCAGCTGCCTAGCGCTGGCCCTGCAGCAGCGACCACACATTGCCCCCGTTGCTAAGCAGCATCTGCCCTGGTTTGCATTTGGATGGGTGGCCACAGGTGAGGGCGGCTGCAAGGTATGGAGTCGAGCCATCGCCCAGCTTCCTATGCCCTCCCTCCCTCCCACCCAAGCGTTTATGAACTTGCAATGATACAATTTGTGTTTTGTTTTCCTGGTTTTTGTTGTGTTGTATGTTTGCAACAATTCTTCACAATTTCAAAAACAAACAATTTCAGATATTTTCCTACATGTCAGTGTTTTATTGTAGAGAGTCACACTTCAAAACAAATAATATTTGATATTATTCTGCATGAAATGTTTCTAAACTGGCTCCAAGTGTCTAGATTGGTTACTAAAGCACTTTTAAAAGTTAATGTCTGAACTGGTGCAGAATCCAATTTGTAAATGCTTTGACTCTCTGCTTCTCAAACGGGATGACCCTAGGTTTTTAGGGAATCCGTTTGTCTGCTAATGAGCCTCTGCAGATTGGAGGAGGCTGGGCGAAGTCCTCACCCCGCGGAGGTTGTTCGGCTAGGACTCCCAGCATCTCCAGGCAAAAGGAGGGATGGCTTCCACGCGCTGGGACCTAAGCCTGAGGATTCCTGGTATGGTATAGTAGGGTGCCAAAAAGGTTGTGTCTGAGGCGGGGGGCTTGTGCAGCCCCAGCAGTCCCAAGTGCCAAACACATTGTTATTTTGAAAATTTTAGTTTAAAAATTGTGGGGTGCAGGGAAAACGTTTGGGGGGGGGGCAGAGCCACCAAGCACACACCCTGCACCAGCTACAGGTCTGCTTTTTGAATCTGCAAGAGGACTTGACCCGTTTCCCGATGCAATCTTTACAACCACCTTGCAAGGGAAGAGCCCACGAGCACCCCAGTTTGCACGGCTCTCACACACACTCTGCAGGGTCAAGGACTGGATAATGCATGAGGGTCGGGAGAGGCAACGACAACTCCCAGCATTATCCCCATTGAAACGGTCATTCAGCAACAGCTGGAGAGCCGAGGTGGCCTTCCCTGCTGCCTTAGGGCTACCTCCAGCCCTGCCTTGGTAGCCATTTTGCTTTGGGGTCAGGGCAAGCCAGTGAGGATGACCTGGCACATAGCAGGCCGACTTGCTGCCCTGCCCTTCAATCTGCCGCCGGAGGATCTTCTGCCCCAATGAGCATCCCCATTTCCCCTCATCAAGCGCCAGGTGGCTGCCCCACTGCTTGGAAATAGCTTCTTTCCCATGTGTTTGGAAACAACGGCAGGGGCATTTGTGCTTCTTCCGGCTGCAAGCTGGCCCCAGGGCATCTGCAAGTGAGTGACACCCCCACCCCCGGGGCTCTGGCCTGGAGGCACACAGGGCCCAGCCGGCAGCCCCAAGGAGGCTGCCTTGTTGAGTCCCCTCCTGGCAGGCAGGCAGGCAGGCAGAAGAGAAGGAAAGACGGACTCAGTTCCTGGGTGGGGAAGGGTTGGGGGCTAGAAGCACAGGGCCTGGTTCACTGGCCCTGGAGGCGGTCAGCAGGAGGTCAGTCTCTGAAAGAAAGAAAGAAGGAAGCGGGGTCTCCTGCCTGCCAGCTCAAACTTCCACACCCGCACAAGCAGGGTTCTTCTGCAGGGTCTGTGCCCCGGAGTCTTCTCTTGCAAGCTGCAATGCTGGCCAAGTGGCGCAGGCCTGCTTTTCCTGCACACGTCCCTCTACGAGGTCCAAAGACAGGGCCGCCAGAAGTCCTTGGCCCTGGGAGCAGCCAGTCCCAGCCGTGAGCCCCAGGAGAGCCAAGCCCCTCCGGCACACGGGCTTCACCTCATCCTCAGCTCTGCTCACTGGGCCAAGAGGCAGCTTGTTAAAAAGTGGCGATTCTCTTGACTGAGCAGAGGGAGAGCAACTGGCCTTATCCAGCCCCAGCACAGCAGCCCTCCAGTGGCTGTTGCTGGGGTCAACGTTGTGTTCCTTTTTAGATTGTGAGCCCTTTGGGGACAGGGGACCACCATCTCTCTTACTTATCTCTCTATGTAAACCGCTTTGAGAACGGGGGCTGAAGGGCCGTATATCCATATCCAGTAGTAGCGGCATTGATGCACACACCAGAGACGCAGCAGAGCTCCAATAAATAGTTTAATCAGGTCACATGGCAAGGGGGGGTGGCGGCAGCAGCAGCAGCCCCCTTGAGCCCCCCCTGCCTGAGGCGTGGGGAAGGCGTGGGGTCCTCCTCAGGGGAAGGCACAGCCCCCTGCAATGCCAGCCTGGCCACCAGCTCACGCAGCTCTTCACAGAAGAGAGAGCGACTCCTGCCGCCCGCCGTGCCCCCTCGCCCTCCCCTGGCGGGAAAGCACATGCAGTGGGCTCTGGGTATCTCTGGCCCCAACGCGCCCCCGCCCCACACAAGCCCCAGGCGGGGGGGGGAGGCGCCTCAGTCCCCACGGGCATGAAGATGCAGGGAAGGGGCAGACGAGGCAGGAGGGCAGCGGGAGCGCCAGGCGGAGCCGGCCCTAGAAAGGGAGCCTCTTCAGTTGCTCGTAGGTGATAAAGAACTGCCCTCTGAGTTAAGGAATGCCAAGGGGGCTGCAAGTCTCACCCCACAGATCTGGCACTCAGTCCAGTCACCCCCACGCCCCCCCCCCCCACTGCAGAGCACGTAGCAGGAGGACGGGTGTGTTCACTGCGGGGACCAAAAGCCCGTCTCCGGCTATGGCCAGCTACCGACAAACATTCACTTCTGCTGCCAACCCCCCCCATCCCCGAAGCTGCTCCCCCCTTGCAGGAAGGACCGGGGCAGATCCCCCGCTTCAGAAGCACAACTGACCTCTGAGGGCAAAGCAGGAAGCCCCTCTCAAAGCCAAGCAAGGACTCGCGGGGGCTTCCCCAGGCCCTCCTGCAGCTTGGGAGCAACAGAAAAGGCCGAGCTCCTGCGGGAGGAAGAAAGGAAGACTCTCCGGCCCGGGGGTGGCTGCACACCTCCGAAAGGCAAGCAAGAGGCAGCCCACCTGCGCTGTGCGGAGCTGCCCGCGGCCCCCAGAGTCCCGTTTCCCAGGGGGGCCCACTCACGCCCCGTCGGCTCCTCAGCCAGACTCCCAACTTCAGCCTGAGCTCTGCTGCCGGGGATCTGGCGTGCGGGGGGGGGGGGGGGTTGTGCAGATCGCCTCACTGTGGGTCAACTCTGAGCCGCAGGGTCTCGGGCAAAGGTCTTGCCCCAACTTGGTCCCGGAGGGCCCCGTGGCAAGAACTGCCGGGGCCTGGAACCGTCTCCAGGCCAAGCGTGTGCTCGGCCCGCCTGACCGCTGCGCTGGGGCCCAAATCGAGGTGCCTCTGCAGCAGACTCTAGCCAGACAGAAGCCGAGGTGGGAGGGACCTGGAAGGCCACCCAGGCCGGCTTCCTCCACAACTCCACTTGGCTGGTGCCGGCCACAAGGAGGAGCCTCCAGGGAAAGGAAATCCAGCCGTCACCACGAGGACGGCCAACCCGCTCCTCACCGCCCCGAACCCCAAAGAGCACTCTCTTTCCCAGTCCCAAGTACGACTGCAACACAACCCCTGGCTGCAAACAAGGACCTCACCCAAGAAAAGCAGCCATGCAGCAGCAGCCGCCGCGGGGGCTCTCTCGGCGCCCCCCCCCGCCCAAAGCCTCTCGCCCGGAAGGATACAATGATGTTCCAGGGCCCAAGCCGCAGCCAGTTCGGCCAGAATCCTTTGTAGAGTGCAAAGAAGCCCTCGCTTTTCCACGTCTGGGGAGGAAAGAGAAAGCACCCAGGTTCCTTCTGGCCCAGAGTGGGCGGGGCCCTCGGAGGGCAGAGCTCCTGCACACAGCCCCGCTAGCTGCCCCAGGTCGCCTCCAGGCAAGCTTCCGGTACCCACCACCGGCTCAGAAGAGGGCTTCAGCCCCAACGGGGGGGACGGGGGACACTCTTCCGAGCTTGCTTGAACATGTTTCCTGCCTGAGAACTGGGCTTGGGCAGGGCAGACGGGGCCACCGTCCCTCCGGCCCAGGAGGACAGGTCTGCTGAAGCGGAATCCTCCAGCAGTCGACCCACAAGAGGGCCCTCCCAAGTGTGAGGGAACGGCACAAGTGCTGGGCTATGGGGGGGGGCTCTTTGCGAGGGTGTGGGGAGCAGTGGGGAGCAGACCCCCTCCGCCCACCCCCTGCCTGTATCGACCTCGAGCCAGCTTGCCACCTGCTCAGCTTCAAGAGCCTTTGGGACCCGCCTCCTTTCCCGTTCTGTCCCCGCTATTTCGGCCCAGGGGGGACTCCAGCCTAGAGCTCACCTTCACCAGACCATCCAGGGTGCCCCTGTAGAGGTCCACGCTGCCCACGATGGCCCGCTGGTTCATCATGCGCGTCCGCACCACATCCACCGGGTTTGAAGCAACGGCACCAGCCAGCCCACACGTAAAGCTGGAGCTAGGTGGACAACGCAAGGACACGTGGAGACTGGCAGCTGGAAAGCGCCATCGGGGATTTCCCCCATCCCCGACACCCTGCGTCCAGACCCCATCCTCTCAAGGTGGGGATGACGCAGGCGGCGCAGGCCATGAGCCAGGCCTTCTGGCGGGAAGCAGTCCGTCACTCACGGTGGCCACTGACCGCTCCCTTCCCCTCACACCAAGAAGGGCCAGAAGGGGGGAGAGAGAGCGCCCACCGGGCACCCGTTGGGGAGGCGGCCCAGAGCCACGGAAGTCTCCCCCACTTCTTCTGGCCTTCCCCCAGAGCTAGGAGAGAGGAGACCGCCTTCCACAGGAAGCTGCCTTAGACTGAGCCAGACCACCCCGTCTCTCTTGCTCAGTCGGCACCGACTGGCAGCGAATCTCCAACGTCTCAGGCTCAGGAGTCTTTCCCAGCCCGACTTGGAGATGCTGCGGCTGCCGCCAGGGATGGAAACTGGGACTGTCAGCAGGCCAAGCAGAGGCTCCGGCGCGGAGCTCTGCCCCCACCCCACCCCCCACCCTGAGGTCCTCTGTGTGTGCCGGGGGGCTCAGAAGGGGGCAGCCTCAGCCCACGCCCGGCCCAGCCCGAAAATGAGCCCTCTGGAGTCTCAGCAATGCAGGGAAGACCTCAGGTCTCTCGCTTTGGACTGGGGCGGGGGGGGGGGACACACACTGAGAAGGTGGTTGCCAGGATTAGACCACTGGCCGCCACTGTATTTGTAGATCTCTCCGAGAGAGAGACGGACGGACGGATACAGAGACCAGAATCCGCATCCATTCATCACAGCAGAGGCCAGGCAGCCCCTTCTCCCTGAATCGTGGTTCGCCGAGTTAAGAAGCGCCCACAGTGGGCACTCACGGCGACTCCGAGCTCCCCAAACGTGCTCGCTCTTGCCACGCGCCGTATTCCTGCCATCCCCTCCTAGGGAACTCAGTGGTTTGGGCTGCAGAATGCTGGCCCCCAGGAAGAGGCCTGGGGGTAGTTCCCTGGTCTGCCCGACACGCCCCAGCTGCCCCCAGGGCCCCCCTGCTGAGAACTCCCCACCCGCATCCCATTGCCTCTCTGCAGCAAACGGGCTGATCTGCCCACCAGCAGACAGCAGGAAGGACGGCGTTGCCCAGAGAGGCGAGAGGCCCGGCGAGGAGCAGTCCCAGCCGGCTGGCCTCCCTCCAGCCCCCGAAGAGCCCCCTGGCTCCTCTCCTCCTTAAGGAAGCCTACCTGCCCCGCACCCCCCCCCCCCGCAGCCTCCAAGGGCCAGGAGCCCCCACTGCACACAGGCAAATACTCACATAAAATGGGCAAGGATGGTGTCCCCCACGAGCCCCGAGAGGATTAAGTGCTTCTTGGTGATGTCGTAGACGGGCAGCTCCACTCCAACCACAATGGCCGCTCGCTGAGCAGTGGGGACCACGCCCTGCCGGGGAGAGCCGCTGCCCGTCACAGCCTGCTGGGCCCAGGGCTGCCACCCCAGCCTTGCTCTCTGGAGCCGGGGGGGGGGAGGACGGACGATGATGACGACCCCTCCCCGCCTCCCCCCGCCTCGGTGCTCAGCCTTTCGCATCAGGAAGGCCCTGCCGGGCCCGGAGGAGGAAATCTCTAGACGGAAGAAGGGAAGGCAGGGCTAGCCGAGACTGGCGGCTCTCCGGCTGCGCTTACCCGATAGAGGCCCCGCGTGCCTTCCTGCTGGTAGATGTCGACGAAGCTCCCGATCATGCCCCCCTGGAACAGACTGCCCTGGGCCTGCATCCGGATCTAGAGGGTGGAGAGATCAGCAAGAGACTCCTCTGACCGCCCAAGTGAACCAACCACGTTCCTGGACACCGGAGAACATCTCCCTCTCTCGAGATCCTGCTGCCCTCCCTTTGGCATCTGGTGACCAGGGCTCCCTGCACCAGGGATTCCAGAGACGGTTGACTACCACTCCCAGCATCCCCGCCAGCAAGGGATGCTGGGAGCCGTAGTCAACCACACCTGGGAATCCCTCTTACAGGGAGAAGAGCAACTTGGCAGCCACTTATGGTTAAGAACGTCAGCAGGCGCCCATGTTGCAGGTGGTGGTTAGAGGCAGGCCCTTCTCTGAACCCCTCTGGACCGCAGCAAGCGTTAGCGGGATTAGAGCTTTGGACATTCCGAAGCAGTATTGTTTCCAGCCTCTTCCCCACTCATGCTCCGGTGCCTGGAGACGAAGACTGGGGCGCAGACTGGCCCACAGGGCAACAGGACCCATTCCCGGTGCGCCCCACCCACGGGGCGTCCCTGCACCCCACGGCACTCGGCAGCAGTGAACGCTCCCACCCTTCAGCACCCGTCGTTCTGCTCAAAGCCCGGCGCCCTCCCCACAGACGTTCCCCCGCCCTCTCCGTGCCCCCAGTCCGGCCCTGGGCGTGCGTGGAATCCGGGGAGCAGTTAAGCTGTGCTGAGGATCTGGAACTAAACGCCGGGGCATCGAGGGGCTGGAGCCAGAGAAGATTCAGCACCGCGAGTCCCTCTTACCTTCAGCACATCTGTCGGGTTGGCCAGCGCAGAGGAGATCACCCCCGACACCACTCCACAGATGACGTTGATCAGTAACGTCTCATCTGCAAGCAGGAAGAAGGAATGGCGGGGAGGAGTTGGGACCCCGGACTGGGCCAGAGAAGGGAGAGCAAGAGAGATTTGGCAGGGAGGAAAAGCCGAAGGCAGCCACGGGGCAAGGCTACAGCCAGACCAACCGCTCCCGTTCTCCAGCCTCCGTTTTCCTGGGCCTCAAGCATCAAGGACAGCACAGTCTGGCTGCTGGATCTGAACACCAAGGGGCTTCTGCAGCTGGACAAAGTCGCAGACTGCCCATCAGGCGCTTCTCCAGGGACGCTGCCTACCTAGAAAGCAGGGGTGCGCAAGGGGGCTGCCCTGAAGGTGAGGGGAACTACCACTCCCATCATTCCCGCCTCAGCAGCCAACTGTCGGGGTGATGGGAGCTGCAGTCAAAGAACCGCTGGAGAGGCAACGCTGTGCAGCCCTGCGCGTGAGAGAGCGAGAGGGACGCCACCCCACCCCACCCCACCCCACCCCACCGGCCTCTCGTGAGGGATTCGGGGGAGGCTTCTACTGAGAACTGGAACCGCCAACCCCAAGACCCCAAACCCCAGCAGAAGAGATTAGACTGTTAGTTCAGAGAGGAAAAGCCAAGGGTTAGAGCAGAATTAGGCTGGGGAAGGGCAGTGGTACTGACCGCAGCACTCTCCAAAGGAGACCGGGCCACGGCTTGCCCTGGGCCTGCGGGGAAACAAAGGTTTAGGGCACCGTCCTGGGAGGCAGAGGAGAGAGCGTGACGCAGCACACAGCAGGTGGCGGGCAGGGGCAACCGAGCAGGGCAGGCAGCCTGGGAGGCGGCGCGAGGGCTTGACGCCGAGAGCAGCACCCAGTGCTGGCCGCCCGAACTCTGCTCCCTGGGCAAGGAGGCCCCCACCAGTCACGGCTCTCTCGGGTTTAGAGGTTGGAGAGCAACCGGCCCCCTTCAGCCCAACAGCTCTCCTTTGTGGTTTTGTCTGTCAGCTCTCAGCACTTGGGGGACAGCGAACCATATTCTGTTTCTTCCCATTTCTTGCACTCTGCAAATTGCTCCAAGAACTGAACGCGAGTGCTTAAGAGCAGCAGCAGCAGAAGCCAAAGAGCTGCTCTGCCCACGAACCCGACCCTGATTCACGGGGAGTGCCAGGGAGGGAGGCTGCTTGCAGTGGAGCGCGAGAAAGCGAAGGGGCAGGAAATCAGAGCCTTCCTGGCTGTGGCAATCTCTGCCTTCTCGGAAGGTGCTCCTCGCACCTCCCAAGTTTGTCTGGAACTTTGTGTGGATGGTGTGGGGTAGGAAGCACACGAACTGCCGAAAGGTTTAACGAACCAACCAAAACAACCTCGCAAACCGAGTTCCGTATTCCTCAAAGGGCCTGGCCGGTGAGGGTGGCTGCTCCTCATGAGCACTGAATGGAAATCCCCATCTCCATTTATTTTCGTGGTTTTAGCCCCCACCCCACCCCACCCTCCCATCAGTGCTGTGCAAGGCAGCCTCTATCGCTACGGAACAAGAGGGACGGCAGCCAAAGTGGCTGCAGACCAGAGGCTCCCACCCTTGTACCCAACTCCGTTTTTGGACTACAACGCCCATCACCCCCAGCCAGAATGGCCAAAGGATGGGGATGATGGGAGTGCTAGTCCAACACCAGCTGGGGCGGTGAAGAACCCCTGCTGTAGCAAGTCACAGATCAAGCAAGCAAGTGGAAAGAGCGGCACATCTCACCCACCCTTGAAAGAGCTGAAGGAAGGAAGAAAAGTTCTTCCCCACGGAACGACTTGGCAACTCCAACCGTGGGGGAGCTTTTAAGCGCAAGCATGACTCTCACTAACACCGCGGGAGACCATTCTGGTGGCTCACGGTGTCCGAGAGGAAGGGCTCCTCTGCCCAAGACCCCCAAGCCGCCCACGAGAGGCAGCGCAGCATAAGGCCCACCCCCCGCCACACACACACCAATCCTCGCGGGCACAGCATCCGCATCCGCTAGCATGGCACTGCACAGACGCCCACGATACTCCTCCGACACACTGACCTTCCAAGCGATCCACAAAAAGCCGCTTCAGACTCTGGTATATGCCGATCTTGATGGTGCCGTAAGATGCTTGTCTTAATAAGGCCGGAGCAATCCTGCGGCGGGGAAGACAGACAGTTTGGACCCCCTCCACAGGCACCCCTGCCTACCCTTCAAGAGCCCCATTCCCACTTGGGGGAGGGGAGGGCCCTGGAACCTTAACTGAGAGGAGGGCTTCCCCACAGGGGACACCACTCCGCCCCCTTGGGGTGCTTGAAGGACCTCGGGTGGGTCCTCAGAGCCCTCCTGCCTCCCCGCACTGCAGCCGCACTTGAGTTGCCCCCTGCCCTGGCGGCTGCCAGCTAGAAGCCAATGTGCCCTCCGCAGAACGGGGGGAGGAGGCGGAGGAGCCACGCTGCCCGTCACAGGAATGCCCGTGGGGGGCTCCAACTAGATGGACCAAGGCTCTGACTCAGTCGTCTATGGCCGCTTCCTATGTTTCCCATCCCCAACTGAGAGGATCGGGGCGGGGGGGGGAGCTAAAGCATTGTGGGGTGACCAGCAGGAAGGAGCAGGGCTTTACCCAGAGTACAGGGCCAGGATGCCTTCCTCTCGGTAGATACGGAACAAGGCATGGAACATGCCACGGTACTTGATCTCTCGGAAACGGGCATCGATGCTTTGGCCTTGGACTTGGAGCCGCGTTTTGGTGAGGTCCACAGGAAAGGTCCCTGCAAGGAAAAGGCAGCCCCCGGTCCGACAGTGCAGGCAACTGACCCCACTCAGTGGTGACTCACGAGCTGGACAGATGCAAAGCGGCTCCTCTCTGCTTCTCTTCCCCCACGCAACCCAAGTCGGGCTCATGCCAACTGCTCTGTCCCGATGGAGTCCTTCCAGCTGCACCCCCAGATTCCTCCAAGGAGCTCTGAGCTGACTCAACTGCAGGTTACCCTACCAGGCTTAGGCAAGAGCCACACCATTCAAGTTGCAAATAAACGTAGAAACCCACTTCAAGGGTCTTGGCATCTCTCCGTGATGCCTGGCTTCATGCAAGCCACTCTTTCCTTGGCTGCCTGAGCCGCCTCGTCACTTCCTTGCCGTTCTGCCACTGGAGGAGTTAGATTTCCAACAATGCAGAAGGAAGTGCTTCGCTATCCAGATGACTCAAGAACCATGCAAGCAATGCCTCCCCCCTTTAGAGATGTTTTAGAAAGCAGTCCTACGAAAGGTCATCAGCAGCTCAAGATCCACCCTGCTACGGGCTGAGTATCCAACAGCAGGCAATGAGCTGCACAGGGACGGAGCGTCCACAGGCACCTATTGGCAGGGCCTGTGCGTTCAAGATAAACCCCCATCTGCTCCTGTTTTAGACTGTGAGCCCTTTTGCAACACAAGGGCTTTGCTTTTTGTTTGCACACAGATGCCACCAAGATACATGTCTGCAGACAGTTTACACAAAGTTGAACTACAACAAGAAGGCTTGTCTCCTTCGCCTCTGTGCAGTCTTATGCTCATGGACTGAGCTGTAGGAGGATTGTTCAAGACAAGAGCAGAAACAGCTTCTTGCTCACAAGATTACAGCCACAACCTTACACACACACTTCCTTGGAAGGAAGCCTCACTGAACTCCAGGAGGCTTGCTTTGGGGTAAGTAGGCAGAGAACGTTGTTTCTTTGCTTGGCATGCAGGAAGCCCTGGCAGCAGCATCTCCAGAGAGGGCTGAGAGAGACTCTTGCCTGCAGCCTTGGAGAAGCCGCTGCCAGCCAGTGCACACAACCCTGAGCTAAGTGGACCGAGTGTCTGACTCTGCCCAAGGCGGCTTCCAGTGCATGGCATTAGGCCAATGCCCAGAATCGAGGGGCTGATGATGTGAGCTTACCTGATGGGGGTGGGTGGGGTCCATTACAGCCCAGCGGCGGAGGGCCTGCTCCAAGCCCTGGCGGCAGCATCATCCTGCGGGCAGGGCTGAGCGAGAGGCCCAGTGCCCCCTCCAACAGGGATTCCCAGATGTTGCTGGCAACAACTCCCAGAACCCCCAGCTGCAATGGCCTTCGCTTGGGGATCATGGGAGTTGTAGTCAACAACACCCAGGAATCCCTGTTGGAGGGAACACTTGGCGAGACCCCTGCCAGAGCCTCGGAAAGAGAGACGCTGCCAGCCAGTGCAGGGGGAGCAGGAGGGGCCACCACCCACTCAGGGCCCGACTTGGCCAAAGGCAGCTCCTTCTGCAGCCCTCCTGGGAGGCACCTCCAAGAGAGGACTGCGAGAGAGACTCCTGCCTGCAACCTTGGAGAAGCCGCTGCCAGCCTGGGCAGGCAATCCTGAGCCAGATGGACCAAGGGTCTGACTCAGTCCAGGGCAGCTTCCTAGGCGCCCCCCGCCCCCCCCCCCGCGGACGACCCAAGGGGGCGGGGCCTTCCGAGAGGCCTGGCCGAGGAGGACCGGCCCGTTGCTAGGCGCCAGGGGGCGGGGCCCGTTGCCCGGTAACGGCGAGAGGCGTGGCCCAGCAGGGGGCCGCTCGGCCCGGCTCCTCCCGCCCCACCTCCTCACCGAACTCGGCCACCAGCGAGGCCAGCCCGCCGTAGACGAAGGGCTTCCAGCTCAGCACCGACATGGCGGCCGGGGGGGGGGAAGCCGGCGCCCCCTGCCCTCCGCGCAGCACCGACAGCGGCCTCGCACTCCCTTCTCCGAAAAGGCCGGTTCTGCCTGCCTAGAGTCTCTGGACGGCAGCCGGTAAAGGCCAAAACAGAGGAAGCGCCGAGGCTTTCGATGCCGGCGACGGGAACGCCCCGAGGTTCTGATTGGGCGAGCTAAGAGGGCGGGCCTAGGGTGACCGGTTGGGCCAATGGGCGGGCGCCCGTGACGTCACGAGCTCCCGCCCTGCGGGGGCTCGGCCCTGTAGGCAGGGCTCGCGGGGCGGGGCGTTGAAATCTTTGGCCTGCAGCTGTTTTAGGGCGGCCTGCCGCAGAAATGCCCAGCTGTGGTGGACTACAACTCCCATGACCCCCGCCAAAGGCCGCTTCAGCTGGGGATGATGGGACTTGTAGTCCACAACACTTGGCACCTCCGTTAGGTATGCTGCATGGATACCTCTGTCTGCTCTGCAGGAACCCCTCCTCCTCCTCCTCCTTAGCTGCTCAGCACTATGGCTATGGGACTATGATGCCCATCTATAGACTGCTTTTCGACCAGTGTTCAAAGCAGTTTGCACAGAAAAACAAGTAATAAGATGGCTCTCTGTCCCCAAAGGGCTCACGCTCTAAAAGGAAATATAAGGTAGACCCCAGCAACAGCCACTGGAGGGATGCTGTGCTGGGGGTGGAGAGGGCCAGTTGCACTGGAGTCTACAATGAAATGCTCACTCTGTTACTCCCATTACAATGAAAGAAACAGAACAGAACACTGTAGCATCTTTCAGGGCCTGGCAGAACCCACAGCAGCTGACAGAATCACATGCTGGAGTAGGGAAGCGTCTGACATGATAGCCCCCAGCAATCGCCCCCTGTGTTCCAGGCAGGGGTGGCTACAAGCTGCTCCGTCCCATGATGCCCCACCCAAGGGCAAGGCCTTCCAGAAGCATAGCCAACAATAACCAACCAAGCAGCACAGATGATCTTCCTTAGATGGGGTCCAGCACCTGTTAAGAGGAAACATAGGAAGCGGCCATATACTGAGTCAGACCATTGGTCTATCTAGCTCAGTATTGTCTTCACAGACTGGCAGTGGCTTCTCCAAGGTTGCAGGCAGGAATCTTTCTCAGCCCTCTCTTGGAGATGCTGCCAGGGAGGAGGGAACTTGGGACCTTCTGCTCTTCCCAGAGTGGCTCCATCCATCCCCTGAGGGGAATATCTTCCAGTGCTCACACTTCTAGTCTCCCTTTAATATGCAACCAGGGTGGACCCTACTTAGCTAAGGGGACAAGTCAGGCTTGCTACCACAAGACCAGCTCTCCTCTCCAGGGTCTGGAGGAATATTTCAAGTGTATTTGAATTTTAGTATATATTTCTATCCCAATCTTCCTCCAAGGAGCCCAGAGTGGTGCACATTATTATGTTTATCCTCACAACAACATTTTGAAGTAGGTTATGCTGAGAGAGAAGTAACTGGCCCAGAACTACCCAGTGAGTTTCATGGCTGAATGGGAATTTGACCAGCTCTCCCTGGTCCACACTAACTGCTACACTATGCTGGCTCTCCAGAATTTATGTTCGAGGCATCCTGCAGTGATTCTCCAACCCCTTAGCACTGCCCCCTCCCAACAATATTTTTCATTACAAGCCTGCTGCATGTTGCAGGGAATGCCCGTACAGAGAGACTTGATCCCGTTCCATTTTGGAGAAGTCCTGGTCAAAGGCTGGTGATCGCTGTTGCACAAAGGCCAAGGTTTGCCTCTCAGGTGCCTAGTTAGTATGCCCTCAGCTTTAAAGCACTGCCCCAATGCACGAAGGGTCCCTGCTCTCTAGTTAAGGTTCTCAGTGCAGTACAAGTCACAGGGTCATTGTTATCCTCTAGCATTTCGACTCTAGTGTTTTGTATATCCGGTTGTGAATCAACAGGATATGTAAAACAGAAATGAGAGCTTTGTGTACACCGTGGTCTTCAAGAACACATGAATGTGGGCCATCACAACTGTTCAAAATGGGTTTATTAAGCCAAGATTTTTTTTAAAAGCAAGTCACAGCAGTCTGTCCAAGATGCAGTCGATGTACTCATCCTGCCTTGCAGCCAAAGGAACCAATACAAGTTCAGCTTCTGTTCCTTATGCCTCTTTCTTCCAAAGAGGGTAACACAGCAACAAAAGGACCCAGACACACGCACGGCCCACTCCCCCTGCAAAGATTCATACCAGCCAGCGGGGCTCCTCTGTCCTCAGCAAGGTCACCACCAGAGTCTCCTGTAAGGGATTCCCAGAGGTTGTTGGCGACAACCCCCCCCCCCACCAGAGTCCCCAGCTGCCATGGCCTTTGGCTGGGGGTTCTGGGAGTGGTAGTCAATATCTGGGAATCCCTGTTACTGGGAACACAGCATCTCTCTTCCTACCTGCGGGGACGGAACGGGGCCAGCCAGTCAGGAGCAGCTGGAGGCCTCCTTCTCCCTGGAAGACGGCTTGTCCCGGCCTCCCCACCGCTCTCGGGATCTTCTGCCTTCGGCTGCTCTGAGTCGGTCTCTGGGGACGTCCACCCTCTGGTGCTTCTCCTCACTGTGAGCGCGGTGGGGTGCTCCCTGCTCCTGACGGCCCCTCTCCCAAGACCTCTCTCGCGCGCGCTCGTGCTTCGGCTCCGGCTCCGGCTGTGCCCGGCTGGCATGCCTGGGCCCAGAAGTGCTCCAGTTCTGCCGACTTGTGCCCGCGAAGCGTTCGTAGCCCGGGTCCTCCTTCTCCACTTTGATCTTGGCTTTCACAGGCGGCGCCTCTGCGGACTGTTCCTCTTTCACACGCTTCCGGTGCTCTCTCTTTTCCTTCTTCTTCTTCTTCTTCTTGCTTTTCTCTTTAACACAAGGGCAACACACTGACATCCCAAAGGTGTCTGCAGAGCTGTCTGCTATTCACTCCAGCACCTCCTCCCCTGCCTTCCCAGAGCACTCCAGTTAATAAAAAGTGAAAGCTGGTAGACATCCATCCCAACACCACCTATTTTACCATCTATCCAAGCCAGAAAAAAGGCTCATAAGCAAACCACTCCCCACAAGAAGGCAGATCAGTGAGAAGACCAGACATCATGCTTTGCCACAGTCTTGTCCCACATTCTTCCTAAATACTGGAAACCAGCTCATATCCAGCACCCCCAAGCCCGACAGCTTCAAACCCACCTTAAAAGTCTCTCTCTCTCTCTCTCTCTCTCTCTCTCTCTCTCTCTCTCTCACACACACACACAGAGTGGTCACCTTTTTTGTGTTTCTTCACTTCCACCTCATTGTCTTCAGAGGATTCTGGGGAACTGGGAGGAGGCGTTTTAACCCCACATCCTTTTTCCCGGAGGGCCTTTGTGATGTCATCAATATCTTCAGAGTCTTTTGGAGGGCGATAGTTTGCCACGTGGTCCACACGAATGGTCCTTCCTTTGATCTGGGAATACAGAGCCACCCTCGTTTGAGACAACCACATTTATAAGTCAACAGGCCTTACCCTCCTTGCCTTGGAGCGAGGCACAAGTGGAGCCCCAACATGCAGGTCCCCCTTCAAGATTTCAAGAAGCTGGCGAGGAAGCACACAACTGAGCAGCTCAAAACACTGGGCTTCTGCAGCTATGAAATGGGGCATGGGCCACATCTTTGCTGTTCCCTCTCTGGCAGTGTCCCTAACTACTTCTGCAAACTCTGCATGGGAACCCCTAATGCAGTGATCGCCACTATATTTCAGGCGGGGGCCACTCTGGCAAAAACCCTTCCATGTGGGAGCCACTTCCCACTGTGCTGACCTTGGCAGAGCCCTTTAAGAGAGATGGAGCCCCCTCTTCAGAGCTCGAGGAGGAAAGTGCTGGGAAGGGCTACACATCCCAGCACTCTGTGCATGCCTTCCAAGATGGTGCTGGGGCTCAAGAGGGCTCTGCTTCCCTTAAGAGAGCCCCCCCCCACCCCGGTGCTGGCGGGACTGTGCAGAGTATTCCACTTTGGCTGAGGCTTCACACAGGCCCAATAAACAGTTCAGGAGCCACACCTGGGGCTAATGGAGGCCACCCCTGGCTTCTGGGCCTTACAATGAAGAACCCAGCCCTTGTGACTCTCATGATGCACCAGAATGAGAACTGATCACAGCCCAACACCAGCAGGCCTTCGGGGCAGCCAAACCAACCTTGATCCCATTAAAATTGTCAACTGCAAGAATGGTGCTTCGCTGATCTTCATAGCAAATGAAGCAGAAACCTTTGGATTTTCCTGTCTTCTTATCCCGTACAAGGTTGATGTTCACAATTTCCCCATACCTGGGGGGAAATGATAGTGGTCACAAAGGCTTAATCTTCTGGAAGGAAACAGCTGAAGTGGGATTTGATAATTTGAAACTGTAGGGTTTCAAACTATGCAGGGCAGGCAAGTGAGAAGAGCACAATCCTGGGCCATAAACTGGGAGCATGAATGTAAGAACTGTCTTGCAGGATCAGACCAAGTATTCTCTTTCCAACAGCAGAAAGCCAGATACCTCAGAGAACAAAAGCCAGCATGAAAGCACTGGTTTCCCCTGCTATTTGTCTCCAATATCTGGCATTCAGAAGCACAGAGATGTCCATATCAGGTGGTATAGAAATGTGATAAATAAAAAATAACACATAAATACCATCTCTGTGCACGGACGTTCCATTTAGCTATCACAGCTAGAAGCCATTCATAGGCTTACCCCCTGTTAATCTGCCTAAGCCTTTTCTTAGAAGCCATCACCTCATGCTAGGAATAAAGCTCAGATGTTTAGCCAAAGTAGCCTCTCAACAGCAGCCTGTGGGCAGCAGGTTGGATCACGAGGGCACTCAAAGAGACGTCCTTGGTGGCCGCTCTTCAGCTTTGGAATTGTCTTCCCCTATAGCAAGGCCAAGTGTGAGTACCTTCCAGATATATAGTAAGATTTCTCTCATTGAGAAGTCAAGAATAAGCAAGAGGTTCCTTCAATGCCCATTTTATTTGAATATGTTCTCCATTCATTGCTTTAATGTTTAATACACTATAAAGTATTTTATTCAACCGTGGACTATGGGAGATTTAAGAATCTAAGTAAATGTTTTCTGTCAGCATTGCTGCGCCAGTAATAGAGATGGATGTGCAGTTCTTAGCTACAGACATGGGGCTGGGTCTGCAGCTCAGTGGCAGAGCATCTGCTTTGCATGCAGGGCTGACATCTCCAGGTAGGGCTTGGGAAGACTCCTGCCTGAAACCTTGGAGAGCCACTGCCAGCCAGTGTAGACAGCCCTCAGCTAGACGGACCAAGGGTCTGACTTGGTATGAGGCAGCTTCCTCTGTTCCTATGAAGCATTCAGATCTACTCACTGTGAAAAGACACAAATAATGTCACCTTCTGTCAGCTCATAAGGCAGACCTCCTAGAAGAAAAGAAAGGGGGCTAGTAAGCATATTGCCAGCAAAGATGACTAGCCACACCCACCGTGCTCCTGGGACTGAGCACCCAAGACTGCTTCTGGCCTTGACACGTACCCACAAACAACCAGGCGCTGTCGCTGTACTCTGAATGCCAAGAGACCTTCTCTTGCACGCCCAGCTCTGCCTCACGCTCATTCAGCTCATTGATCAGCTTCACTTTGGTCAATGGACTAGAGAAGAAAATAGAGAGAAGAACTGAAAATACGAGGACTGAGCAATCCTTAAAATCTATTCCCCCTACCCTGCCTGATTGCTAAAGGGGACGAGGAGACATCTTCTTATTCATTATTTTTCTGTGTAAACCACTTTGAATACTTTGTCAAAGAGCGGTATATAAATATATATAAAGGTAGGGTTTGCCCTGGTTTGCATTTGAATGGGAAACTACATTTGAGTACTGTAAGACAGAAAACCACAGGGCTCTGTGGGTGCCAGGAGTCGAAATCGACTTGACGACACACTTTACTTCAAGATGGTACCCTGAGGGGATGGGGCCACTCTGGGAAGAGCGCCTGCCTGCCTGCAGAGGGTCCCAAGTTCCCTCCCTGGCAGCATCTCCAGATGGAGCTGAGGGACTCCTGCCTGCCACCTTGGAGAAGCTGCTGCCTGTCTGTGCAGACAATACTGAGCAAGATGGACCAAGGGCCTGACTCGGTATAAGGCAGCTCCCTATGTTCCCGTGGCAAGGCACTCTGCACATGCCCAGAAACACTCTTCAGTGTTGTTCAGATAGTCCAGGCTGAGCCCTGGCACAAATACAGGCAGGTTCCCGGGCTAAGCCTTGATTCTAGCCCAGCCTTGCACCCACTCCTCGGGGGGGGGGAGGCCACAGCACCCTGGGCACGGAGCACTCCCCTCCCCTCGCCCACCCCTCAGTCTCACCCACCAACTTACTTCATTTCTCCTCCTCCTCCTCCTCCAGGAAGTGCGCATGCGTCCCACTTCCCAGCAGGCGGGGCGAATCTGCTCCCGCCTCCGCTTTCCGGAGAGCCAATCTCGATCCTTCCTTCTCCAGTTTTCCCCCAACGTCTTTATCCTAGAACCATAGAGACTAGACAGCCGAAACGAAGTCACCCTTGGCGGACTCTAAGTGTCGTCGTTCTAGGCCTTGGCAGTCTATGATGGGGTCCCGCCAGGCCGTGGAAGCGAGGGCGGAAAGCCCGTTCCTGTCAGACCGGAAGTGCCGGTCTGGCCTTTTCCTCGCTGCTCTCTTGCTCCGCTCGGCTGCCGTGTGCTGCTCCTCCTGAAATAGAAAGCGCGGCTGGTTTCCCGCCGTGGGTCCCGGCAAGATGTTGTTGGACTACAACTCCCATCATCCCCTGCTGCCGTTGTGGCAGGAGGGGATGCTGGTGGGAGAGTCACGGCCTCCAAGGCCAAGTGGAGCACAGACCCTCCTGAGCTGGAGAGCATCGATCTGTGTGCTCGCTCGGAGTCGGCGCCAGCTGGAGGGCACTTCCTCAGCCCCCCCAAAGACTGGCAGCCGAACATTTGGAAGAGAAACGCAGCGGGGCTGTTCACAGGACAAAAGGCCTCCTGCGTTTGGGAGCGGTGCGTGCTCCCGATTTGGAGATTGTGTGCAAGGAAAAGCCCAAGTGGGGGGTGGGTGGGGTGGGGGGTCTGTGGGGAACTTCTCGCTGGGTAGGACGCAGGCATCCTCAGACCCCCTTGCCAGCGGCAACCGTGCCCCAGCCCTCTGGCAAGCAGGACACCCCGCACCAGACACAGCAGGAAACCTTCCCGAGCGGCAGGAGGGAGGGACTCCCCCCATCCCTAACCCTCTCCATATCTCACTGCAAATGTCAGAAGACCCCCTTTTCTCCTCAGCCGCCCACCTGAGTTCCAGAAAAGGATCTGAGCGGAGAGAGGGGATTTTGGTGGCAACCACAAAGCATGGCTGGCTAGTCAGCTAAGCCTAGATGTATGGAAGCCTGGTTGGGTGGCACCATCCCAGCCAAGACCTGTACCCAGCTGTTTAGTGAGGTGGGCGGAAGAGCCATTCCCTGGCAACCGAGCAAAGAGGCGTCTTTTAGAAGTGGCAGTTCTCGTTCTAATCCAGGCACAGCAGCCTTCCAGTGGCTGATGCTGGTGTCCACCTTATGCTTCTTTTTAGACGATGAACTCTTTGGGGAAGGGAGCCATCTTTCTTACTACTTTTCTTTGTAAACTGCTTTGGGAGCTTTTGTTAAAAGGTGATATATAAATATCGGCAGCGGTGGTGGGTCGTCATAGGAGTAGCCATCCTCCCCAATGCGAGAATTATGGATGATCACTTCCCCCATCTCCTCCTTAGCTTTTTACTCACACAATTGGGTGTCACAAGCGCACACAGCTCCCAAACCCGAGTAGGATCCTTTTTCTAGCAAGTTTATGGTCCTGTGAGCAGCCTGTATTTCTAGGGGAAACCTTTTTCACATCACAGACTCACAGAGCGAAGGCCTACACCGACACCAGTGGTAAGTTATACAAATTTTTTATTAATTTAACATTAACTTAAGAGTGAGACAAGCAGGTCTCGATTCAGTGTATCGAGGCACAAATCCATCTACCCCCCACCCTCATTAAGAGGCCAAGGATGGTCCCAGAGTTCAGCAAGGGCAGGTGTTTTTACTACTACCCTCTGGCACGAGCGCCGTTTTCTGCCCCTTCCCTTGCTGCCTCTCCATGTCCCGATAAAGCAGAGACTTCTGGGCCTTCAGCCGGCAAGCCAGGCACATAAAAATAGACTCCACATTCTGGCTCTCTTTGGGGTCCTTGGCGGAGGTTTCAAACAAATGCATATTGTGGGCATCGGCAAACTTCAGGGCCACACTGGATGGCACTTGGATTTGGTCCCGCAAGTCACACTTGTTCCCCACGAGCACCTTTGGGACAAGAGCAGGGACTGCGTGGCCGTTGCACTCCTCAATCCAGGTCTTGAGGTTGAGGAAGGAGGCCATCTTGGTGACGTCATAGACAAAGACCACGGCGTGCACGTTGCGGTAGTAATGCTCCACCATGCTCTTCCGGAACCTCTCCTGGCCAGCCGTGTCCCAGACCTGCACCTACAAAGCAGAGCAGAACTCCTGATGAGACGACTCATCAGATCAAGAGCTTGGACTGGTATCCATCCCGGATGAGGGCCAGCATGCAGCCGAGCAAGCCACATGATTTGCTTTACAGATGCAGGAAATTGTCCCACCACAGCTGGAGACACCAAAGTTGTACATCTCCCGCCCTTCTGCAGATGTTGAACTCCCGTCATTATTGATGGGATTGATTATTGGCCACTGTGGCCGAAGCTGATGGGAGCTGATAGAAGCAGCTGGAGGGCCAAAGTCGTGTCCCCTTTGGGGGAAGTAAACGTGGCCCTCCCTCCCTTCTCTTTTGCACATGCTGCTCTTTGTACTTTGCCCTCCCAGAAGCCTTCTGCGGCCAGTGTCACCCTCAGAAGTCCACCAGGAGATGAAGAAACCACTTGTGTGTGGGGGGGTGTCCCACTTTTGAATGCTCCCCACATTAAAGATTTGCTCCCCCTGCACCAATGTAAGAGCTTCCCTATATCCAACAGCCTCCAAAAAGACTCTAAAAGAGAAACCTTTTCAACCAAGCTTTCGATTAAACCTGTAAATGGTTTTTAATGTTTTAATGTTTAGATTATCTTTTTGTTTTGAAATCCACCCAGAGACACAGGTTTGGGGCAGTATATAGGTGTGCAACATAAATGTATAACAAAATTAAAACTCACTAGGAAGGAAGGAACTAGTTCTAGTGTGCCTGTTATGTGGAGTTTCTGTTTGCAGTGAGGTTTACTAAAGGGGCTCTCCTGATGTAGTTGGACCACAACTCCCACATCTCCAGCCACAATGGCCTTTTGCAGCTGGGGCTGATGGTAGTCAGCAACATCTGGGGACCCAGGGTTGAGGACACTGGTGACATAGTATACTTGGGACTTTCAAAAAGATTTCAACAAAATTCCTCATCAAAAACCCTTGAGAAAACTTAGCAGTCACGGGAGAAGGGGACAGGTTCATAGGTGGATTGGTCACAGAGGGTAGGAATCAATGGACACTTCTCTAAATAAAGGAGAGTAAGAAGGGGGGCCCCCCCAGGGATCAGTACTGGGTCCTTTTTAATTTATTCATAAATGATCTAGAAGTTGGGGTAAACAGCGAGGTGGCCAAACTCCAAGCTGGGGAGTGGACGACAAAATGGCAGATGCGGTTCAATGTTAGCAAGTGTGAAGTGATGCCTATTGGGGCAAAGAAACCCAACCTCCTCACATACACGCTGATGGAGTCTGAGCTGTCAGTGGCTGACCAGAAGAGGGATCTTGGGCTCGTGGTGGAGAGCTTGTTGAAAGCGTCTAAGCAATGTGCAGCCGCTGTGAAAAAGGCCAGTCCATTCTTTGAATCATTAGGAAGGGGTTTGGAAATAAAACTGCTACTACCGTATTATGATGCCCTTATGGACATGATAAATCAATCGATGGTGTGGCCACATTTGGAGTACTGCGTACAGTTCTGGTCACCATACCTTAAAAAGGACATTATAGAACTGGAGAAGGTGCAAGCCAGATGATCAGAGGCCTGGAGCACCTTCCTTCTGAGGAAAGGCTACAACACCTGGGGCTTTTTCGTTTAGGAAAAAGACACTTGAGGGGAGAAATGATAGAGGTCTATAAAATTATGCATGGTGGAGAGAGAGAAATGTTTTATCCCTCTCTCATAACACTAGAACATCCCCTGAAGCTGCTTGCCAATAAATTTAAGACCAACAAAACGAAGTACTAGATGTAGTGATGGCCACCAGCTTCGATGGCTTTAGAAGGGGCTCGGACAAATCCATGGAGGACAGGTCTATCAATGGCTACTAGTCTGATGGCTATAGGCCACCTCCAGCCTCAGAGGCAAGATGCCTCTCAATCCCAGTTGCAGGGGAGAGGGCAGGCACATAACTCTTGCCTGTGCCTGTGGGCTGCCCAGAGGCATCTGGTGGGCCACTGTGTGGAACAGGATGCTGGACTAGAGAGGCCTCCTTGGGCCTGATTTAAAAAAAAAATCATTTACATTTGATATCCTGCTCTTCCTCCAAGGAGCCCAGAGTACTACATGCTTGAGTTTCTCTTTCACAACAACCCTGTGAGGTAGGTTAGGCTGAGAGAGAAGTGCCTGGCCCAGAGTCACCCAGCAAGTCTCATGGCTGAATGGGGATTTGAACTCGGGTCTCCCCGGTCCTAGTCCAGCACTCTAAGCACTACACCACGCTGGGCTCTTCTTACGTTCTTGCTCCTGGGCTGGCATGAGACCATCTCCATCTCCCACCTTGGTCTTGCCAATCTCTGCCCTTTCTATCAATATACGTTGCTTTCTTATTTTTATTTTCAGAACTGTTTCTACCGAGAGGTGCCCCTTTCTTCATGTGATGTGCAAAATACTGATAAACGAGAGCATGCACCTGAGCACAGCATTAGCTTGGGGGCTGCATCACCCACGCATGTTCATCTGAGGACTGTGTTGCCTAGTGGTGACCTGCACATGTGAATGAGCCACCACAGACCCAACTTCCACACTGCATCGAGCACAATGTCTCCCCATGGGGGGGGGGGCAGTACTCCCATTCAGCTGCGTAATCAAGGGATGAAAGTGCCCACGTGATCCAGGTCTCCCTCACCACCAGGAATCGGGGCGGGCCGTGGACGTGGAGCTAGCCACGGCTGCTGCTTCAGCTCCTCTGCCCTGTCCTTCAGAATGGCCGGCCTTCTCTGGGGCCAGTGTGACGGAGTGGGCAGAATGTGGGGCTCGGAAGGACGTGACCCAGGCAGGCTCAAAACCCCTCTCAGCCGTGAGCCTCCCAGGGGTGAGGATGGATGGGCCAGCGGCTCTACCTTGCAGGGCTGTTGTACTCTGAGCACACCCAGGAGCAGCTTGGAAGGAGAGGCGGCCACACGCACTTCCCGCTGCCTCTGTGCCCGGAGCAGCCTCCTTCCTTGGCTCTGCTCCCCCCCTCCCCACATACTTGCCGCCTGGGGTGGAGGGCAGGCCTGGGCCCTCTGGGACGCGGCTCCTCCCAAGGCCTCCCCGCTAGGGGGCTTCCTCCCCCCCCCTCCTAGCCAGCTGCTTTATTCCAGGCCCAAACAGATGCTTGTGGGTCTCCTAATCGCGCGCCCCCCCCGCCTCCCCAGCTGGTGGGGGCCACTGGGTCAGAGGGCCCCAGGGAAGATGGGGGCGGCAGAGGGGAGCGGGCGGCTTGCTTGGGGGCCCGAGCGCGAGCCCCCTTCTCTGGCAGCACCCGCTGGCTTCTGCCCAGCGCAGGCAGCAGCATCCCCGGAGAGGGCAGCCCAGGCCGGGAGCCCCGCCGCGGGCAGGGCAGGGCAGGGCAGGGCAGGGGGGGCGGCGGCTTCTTCCCGAGGGCCCCCCCCCCCCGAGGCGCCCCCCCCCCCGCACCTTGATGTGCTCGCCCTCGATCTGCACCGCCTTCTCCCTGAAGTCCACGCCGATGGTGGCCTCGGTGCTGGCCGGGAAGGCTCCGCCGCAGAAGCGCAGCGTCAGGCAGGTCTTGCCCACGTTGGAGTCGCCGATGACGATGATCTTGAAGATGCGCGTCTGCACCGACTGCTCCAGCGAGGCCTCCAGCGGCGGCTCCATCCCGGCCCGGGACGCGCCCTCCGCGCTGCTGCTGCCGCTGCCGCCGCCGCCGAGGAGGAGGAGGAGGAGGAGGAGGAGCGGGAGCGGCGGGGCGCGGAGAGCGCGAGGGGGGCGGCCGGGCTCAGGCTCGCCTCGACGGGGCCGGGATCGCGGGGCGGGCGGGGAGGGAGGGAGGGAGGGAGGCGCCGCTGCTGCTGCTGCTGCTGCCTCCAGCCGGGCGTCGCCGCTTCCCCGCCGGCTTTACGCGGCGGCGGCGGTGGCGGCGGCAAGCCGGAGCAGCCTGGCTCCGCCGCCGGCCGGGAGCCGCCCCTCGGGCCGCCCTGCCATTGGCTGCCGCTCGCCCGCCCGCCGGCTGCCGCCGAGTGCCGACCCCGGCGAGGCGGAGCTAGTTGCGAGCGAGGGAGCCCGCCTGGTCGCGGCGGCGCGCGGGGGAGCCCGAGCGGGCAGGCAAAGGCAGGGCCCCCCCCCCCGACCCCCGAGGTGCAGCAGCAGCAGCAGCAGGAGGACTCCACCTCGGGGGTCCTGCTGCGGGCACCCAGGGAGGGACGCCCCGCTGCCGAACAGCAGGGGAGGGAGGGAGGGAGAGCCCGAGTCCGACGCCCGGCCCTCCCGCTCAGCAGTGCCTGCACTGCCTGGCAGCGGCTCCCCCCACCCCCGGTTCCAGGCAGGAATCTCTCCCCGCCCTACCTGGAGAGGCTGCTGCCTGCCTGGGAATTCAGCTGCCCACCTTCTGCCAGGAGCCACCCTCTTCTCGGCAGCAGCCCCCACCCCCGGACTGCCCTCCCTGAGGGGCTTCCTCTGTCTCCCTTCTTCACTAACTTGAAAAAGAATAGACGCACACACGCATTTTAAAATTTGACTTAATTGGGTTTCCAGTTTTAATCTCTTTGAGCCCTACTATTTTATCTTGCTATTATTGTGTGTTATTGTTATTTCACAGTAAGCTACTCCAAGCAGCAGTATGCTAGCAGGGCAGTATAGAGACATTTTAAATTAACGATGCTCCCCCACCCAAACTATTTTTATTACTATGCAAATTTATGCAGGCTTTACTCAATTAGAACTTATGAAAGTTTTTCCAATTGAGTGGCAACGCCACATTTTGATGTTTTATAACCCTCCCCCATCCTTGGTCCAGGATCTGTCCTTTCTCATCCAGCTTCTCCATAGGCAGCCCTGGGTCAAAAGGGTGGATCGTGGATGATGCCAGGAGTGGGAGGAAACTGCTCCAGGCCCTCGTTCGCAGGGCGCTTCCGAGACCCAGGCCCAATCTGAAGATCCAGTGGTGGCGATCGTATTTTTAGAACTGTTGCTTCTTAAAGAATGCTGACAAGCCAAACACGTTGTATATCCAAAATTTATTTGGTATTAAAAAAAACAAAGGAAAACAGGCTGATTTCTGCAAAGTCTTAACATAACTGCCGGTAGTGCAGATCTCCCAGCAAAGACTTCCCTGGCTGCCCTTCCTGTGGAGGCACTCTGCCCCTGCTCTGCCCCTGCTCTGCCCCATCTCAGTTGCATCGTCCCTTCCTTTGGATGTGAAATGTTACAGGACTCAAGGGCTGGGCTCCGCTCCCAAACATGCTTACATTTCTCTCGGAAATCAGCGGAATTTACCTCTGAGTAAACATGATTAGGACGGGCTTGTTTGACATGATCTCACACATTGCTAGCTAATTGCATTAGTCACTCTTACGGATTGGTTCAGTCTTGGGATCACCTCCAGGGCTGCACTTCTGACGAAATTAAGAAATGGCTTCATCGCTTGCTGCTTCCAGGATTGGCTGCTATAAAGAGAGACTTTTATTACAGCATCCATAAACTGCATGCACATTCGCAGAGGTGGCATTTCATCTGTCAGCAAGAAATCAATAGAAATCACTTCTTCCTACTCTCCGTTGCTGCAGAAGTCCCTCTAATCTCCTTCAGCAATTAGGAAGTCTAGGACACAAATCACTTTGGATGCAGTTTTGCCATTTGTTCTCCCTGACTTTTGAGAGGCGGCAAAGAAGTGGAGGACTCCAGCAGCAAGACGCCCATGCGGGGGGGGGGGGGGGCACTGGCCTGTGGGCGCGGGGCGGGTCAGGTGTCTTGGGGCTGCTTCACACAGACCTGTTCCTCACGGGATGAGTGCCGGTGGTGATACAGGCAGGACCAGAGAGCCCTGCAACAGCGATGCCTGGAGGGATTCCTTGTTGACTACAGCTCCCATTATCCCCTGCTGCCATGGCCTTCGCTCGAGGAGGGCGGGAGTTGTCATCAACAGTGGTGTCTGTGAATTCCTGTTACAAGGAACACAGCTTGTGGCAGAGTGGGTGCTAGCGAGAGCATCGGTAGCACATCCGCAGCCCCACAGCTGTGTATCTCCGCCAGGGTCAGAGGGAGCATGCAGTGGTATTGCCTGGGGCACGCCTGGGAATTAAACTGGGGAGGGGATAGACACACAGGCCAGCATCCCTCTGCCAAAACAACACCAGAAGAGCTGCCAAGGCCCCAGCTAAAGGCCCACCGCCAGGAGACTCGCCCCCCCCCCCTCCTGGCCCCACAGCTCTTATTTGGAACAGCCCCTGTTTAACCCTCGAGGAGCCCCGTGGCCCCCCTCTGTGGGTTTCTCCAGCCTGGGAAACAGAAGCCCGGTGTCCGCTCCGAGAGGCCTCCCTTCGAAGGGGCAGGTTTCCCCCCGGTAGCGAGGAAGGAAGTCCAGGCTCCTGAGAGACCTCTCTGTGGGCCCCACCCCGAGTCTGGAGAGCAGCTTGGCTGCTGTGGCGGGGACCACCGGCTGCAGGAGGGTCCCGTAGACCCGAAGGCACTCCAGGGCGACGTGGAGGACAGTCTCTTGCCACGGCCGTTGCGCGGGGTCCTCCCGCTGCAGCTTCCAGGGCGCGTGTCTCTGGACGAAGCCGTTCGTCCGCCTCACGCAGTCCGCGATGGCCTCCAAAGCCTTGTAGATCTGGAAGCCTTCAAAAAAGCCCTCCACTTGCAGGGGAAGGGCTTGGACGGAAGCCACCAGCTGGTAGTCCTCTGCCGAAGCCCTGCCGGGCCCCCTCCCGTCCCTGGGGAAGCACTCCTCCGAGAAGCCCGGGTAGGTCCCGCCCGGGTTCAGGCCGGGGGCCGTGCAGCGGTTGAGAAGCCCGCCCAGGGCGTCCGCCAGCTCCGAGTTGAGCAGCTTGACCACCTTTCCGTCGTAGTAGTCGCAGTCCCGCTCGGGGACACCCTGCCTCAGCAAGAAGTAGCGGAAGCCATCCACCGAGTACCGCTGGAAGCAGGCGGCTGGGCCCACCACGTTGCCCCGGCTCTTGGACATCTTCTGGCCCTGCACGGTCCAGTGGGAATGCACCAGGATCTGCTCGGGCGGCTCCAGCCCTGCGGCCATCAGCAGGGCGGGCCAGTAGACGGCGTGGAACTTGAGGATGTCTTTGCCGACCACGTGGCAGGCGCCCGGCCACCACTCCTGGTGGGCATCGGGGTAGCCCGCCACGGTCAGGTAGTTCACCAGGGCGTCCACCCAGACGTAGACGGTCTGCGTCCCGTCTCCGGGGACCGGGATGCCCCAGCCCAGCCGGTTCCGGTCGCGAGACACCGAGAGGTCGGGCAGGTCCTGCTGCAGCCACTGCTGCACCTGCTGGCCAAAGGGGCGCGCCGGAGTGACCGCCAGGCGACCTTCCCGCAGGCGCCTCAGCAACGGCTCCCGGAAGGCGGACAGCCGGAAGACGTAGTTCTCCTCTTGGGTCCAGTGCACCTGCCACAGAGGAGACGAGAAGGCCTTGGTGGTGGCGGGCCTCGGGCCCCCCGCCTGCCTCTCCCCCACCCCTGTGGAACGGGCTCTCTCTTTTAGACGGGAAGCGCAGGCGCTCAGCAGGCTGGACTTGGTGATATCTTTTTATTTCACTTTTGTATTTATATGCCTCTCGTCCACAAAATTCTCAGAGCGGTTTACACAGGAAAATGCCAACGCTAGCCCTGCACACCTCGGCCTCACCCCCTGCCCTATAGAGCCGGCACTGCCCCACGTCCCTCTCTCCCACAGCCGAGCCTGGCTGGATGTGCTGGCATCCGGAGCCAGCCCCACAACGGGCCGCCAGCTGCAGTCCTCAGAGCTTGTTCACGCCGCTGGCTTGAACCTCGCGCCCCTCTGCTTTGCTCCCGCGTCTTCCTCCCCTCTCCCCGCATTCAGCTGCCCTACACTGCTCTGAGCCTGTAGCTCCCCAAAGGGCAGCCTGCAAAGCCTGGGACGCTTCTCGCAGGAAGAGGGACTCTTCACCCAACAGCCCGGCCAGCCACACAAAGGCCTTTTGCTGTCGAAAGGGTTAGCGTGGCTGGAGCAGCTCCAAGGGGCGCTGCCAGACCCCCCAGCGGGTGCAGCTGCTATGTGGAGAGCTGGCCTCAGAGCAAAGCCAGCATGGCTGCCCCTGCGTCAAAGCGAAGGAACAGGGATAGGGCAGGATCTTCCTTCCTTAGCGGGATGAAGGACGGAGGGGCTGGAGCTCAGCTGCGGAGCTCCGGCACCCTGCAGAAGACCCCAGGCTCCATCCCTGGCAGCATCCCCAGAGGAGCCGGGAAAGCAAGCGGAAACCCTGGAGGACCACTGCCGGTCAGAGCAGACAGCACTGAGCTGGTCTCCTGGGAGCAAGCATGAATTGTCTCCTTTGCTAAGCAGGACCCCCCTTGGTTTGCATACGGAGGGGAGACTATATGAGAGTCCTGCAAGAGACTCCCCTTAGGGGGATGGGGCCATAATTCAGTGGAAGTGCAGCTGCATACTGGCATGCAAAAGGTCCCAGGAAGGGTTTCCTCTAAGGCGTGTGCACATGCTCACACATTTTTTAATGTCCACTCAATTAATTCTATATCCCACTCAGGTTTAATTGGGAAGGCCCCACTCTGGCTGCACGTACACACACACTGCCTTGATACTGCCGCCCAGAACCAAACTCACTCCACACACAGATGGAAAAAACGGAGAGAGAACACTGGTCCCAGCTCCACTCCCTGGCAGCATCTCCAGGCAGGGCTGGGAAAGAGACCCCTGCTTGAAGCCCAGGAGAGCTGCGTAGACCATCCTGAGCCAGACGGACCCACAACTGGACAGCTGCCTATGAGCTGGATGGACCGAGAGCCTGGCTGGTTCTAGCATCACACGAGAGGGACAGAAAGAGCAAAGGCTGGGCAGGAGCAGCCGTCGCCAGGATCCCACACCCCTGCACCCTCCCGAGAGCTGGCCGTCTGCCTGCAAGACTTGAGGCGGGACGTGTGACCACCTGCTAGTCCACCACTTGCCCGGGATGGCGCAGGACGTGCCTCCCCTCCGCCTCAGCTCAGCTGCTGGATGCAGGGATGTCAGCGGGCCACGCGGTCCCGGCCAGCACTCAGACCCCTCCCTGTTCTCCCGCCTTGCTCACACACACACACACACACACACACACACACACACACACGGCTCTGGGATCCTGGCTAGACGCGCCTCCTCCCAAACCTCTGGCTGTGGGGACCCGCCCACTGCCCAGGCAGGTGCGTCTGGCGGGGACTCCTGCAGCTGAGCTCTGGGGTACCTGGTGGCCGCTTTCCAGCGAGACCATCTGCCTCCGGCCCTGGGCGTCCGGGCGCTCCACCACCTGGGAAGCAGCCACGAAGCTCTCCTCTGCGGTGCAGTACCAGCCTTCATAGGGTGCCCGGTAGAGCCAGCCTCGGTCGTGCAGGGCGGCCCAGAAGTGCCCCACAGCTCGCCGGTGCCGCGGCTCTGTGGTGCGGATGAAGTCGGTGTAGGAGATGCCGGCCTGCCGGAAGAGCCCCCGGAATTCAGCCGACATGCGCTCGCAGAACCGCTCCGGGGAAGTGCCCGCCGCCGCCGCCGCCATCTGGATTTTCAGACCGTGCTCGTCGGTTCCTAGGAAGCGTGAGGACAGACTAAGACGGTGTTTCTCAGCTTCTTCCTTTTCGAGACACTCTGACACTAAAAAAAAACCCCTGGCTTTTGGAGTCGACATGTCCCATAATGCACCAGGAAGGATGCATCCCTTCTGGGGAGAAAGAGAGTTTGAACTCCCCCCCCCTGCTTCTGGAGCTGGCTTACTTAAAGAGGGCGGAAGCATGAAATCGGTGTGGCCCCCAGCAAAAGAGGCAGAGGTTGCACCTTCTTCACAAGCTCAAGCCATGAAGAGCTCCAGGATGGCCTTCAAGAGTCACCTGGGGATTCCAGGCCAGCCCTGGAGGGGGGGCATCTCTAGGCACGCACCTTTTGAAAGCAAATGCCATTCTGGACTGCAAGCCCTTTGAGGCAGGGACCCGCCTTCCTGTACTCTGCAAGACACCACAGGCCCGGGGAGCGCCATCATGATTTAACAACAATATAACAGCAACCTGCACCCTCCTTCCCGACCCAGCAGCACGCCAGAAGTCCCCGGGAGGTTCCAGGAGAGTCCTGCAGTCGGCAGCCCGCGGCGTTAGGCATTTTAAAAAGAAAAGCGATTTTTGCCTGGAAGCTCCTGGGAGCGGGGACCCGCCTTCTTGTCCTCTGCCTTGATAGCATCACCACCACCACCACCCACCACCACCAGCGCAACATCCGCCACCCTCACTCCGCTTTTGCACGGCAAGCGCCTCGGGGCAGGGGCCTTGCGCCTGGACTGCCGCGCACAGGCCGCGCTCCCCCCCGCCTCCCCCCCACTGACCGGTGGCCAGGCGCCCTCCTCGGCCCCGCAGCTGCCGGTGCCGGTGCAGCGCGTCCGCCAGCAGCACCGAGTAGAGGTGCCCGATGTGCGGCGGGCCGTTCGCGTAGAAGATGGGCGTGGAGAGCAGCTGCGGGCCGGCCGGGCGGAGCGAGGCGCGGCGGAGGGGCGGGGGGGCCCGGAGACCCGACAGGAGCAGCGGCGGGCGGCGCGCGGCGCCCAGGACCCGCATGGCGGCGGCGGCGGCGGCCGCTCCCTCCCTGCCTGCCTCCCTCCCTCCTCCCTCTCCGGCCGGGCGGACCAGCGCAGGAGTGTCTGAGCGCCGCCCTCAAGCCGCGCAGGGCGCGTGCGCGCCGCCCTAGAGCGTCCCCTCGAAGCCGCATGCGCGCGCGGGGAGGCCGGGCAGCGCGCGTGCGCAGAAGGGACGCCCCCTGGCCGCGAGGAGGAGGGTGGCGCTGGCGGCGAGCGGGGAGCCCGGACGGTGTGGCCGCTGCTGCTGCCGCCGCTATCATGCTCCGGTGCCGCGTGGCGCCCAGGCTGGTGCGGGCGCTCGGGCCGAGGTCGCGGGGCCGGACGGGCGCAGGTGAGCCTGCCAGCCAGCCAGCCAGCCTCAGTCTTCCCGTCGGGGAAATGGGCTCGTGCGCGGTGGGGGGCAAGAACCGGCCTCCCTGCAGGGAAGCGAGGAGGAGGAGGAGGAGGAAGCAGCCCGGCAGTGCCCCCGGGGGGTGGGGCGCGGGCGCGGGGAGACCCAGGCTGAAGTGCTGCTGCTGCTGCCGCCGCTGCTCTTCTGCCGAGGCGGCTTCCCAGCAAAGTCCTTCCCGCAGGCTGCATGGAAAAGTGGCCTCAACCAGGACAAGAAGAAGGCGACCCCCCCCCGACCCCCCCGCTCCCTCCCCGGCCACAAAGGGCTGGCAGGCTGCACTTTGCACCAGACTGCACACTTAGCTGGGGCTGGAGAGGGCCAGCTGCTCCCCGCATGCTCAGTGCAGCCGAGTCAAAGGCGCCGCTTGGTCCTCTTAGCAGGGTTCTGTAGGTCGTCGCCTCATGTGTGTCTCATGTTGAGAGCCTGGAAGTTGTGTGCTTATTGCAGAAGGGGCATATAAGGAAGGAGATCTCCTCGCCTTGAGTTTCAGGGCCCAGGGCAATCGCTAGGACTGAGGCTCCAAAGGATGGAATGGGCCGGGCGCTGTGTAACTGTCCAGGGTCAAGGCAGTCCTTGCTTGCAAGGGAGTAGCGGCTAAAATATGAGTCCAGTTTCTTGTTCTCAAGCTTTGCAAGGAAAGAGCTAGATCAGGACAACATTCCCAAATGAACTCGCTACGATGCAAATCTTATTAATCTGAGTGGAGCTCACGCTTCCAGCAAGTGTGCTCAGGACCACAGGGTTTTAGTGAGCTGTTTGTGCTGCTTCACATTCCTTGTTTTCTTGGGATTCCCCTTTCCTGAGTGAAGGAAACTAGTCCTGCTTCCCCAGTCTAAAAATTCAAATGTTTGTTTCTACATAATTAAAATATCGGAATCAAAATAGCCCAAATTGTGTGGTGTAGACATAGAACTGTATTTTTCCTTATTCTGACAACTCTTTGCTTATGCCCTAAAAGGTCTCTCTTGGCATAGACATGAGCACTCTAGTCTTGAGGGCAACATTTATTATTTTTCAAACTGATTGGGATTGCAGTCAGGATGACAGTCCCAGTGTTAATGTCAGATGAACAGGCCAGTGAGGAGAGCATGCAGCATAACTGGGTTGGCAAATATTAAAGTGCAGTGGATAAGGTCCACATGTCCGGAGGTACTGGTCCACCAAATGAATCATTTCAACAAGAGGTGACCAGCACTTTGCATGTTTGTACACTAAACTGGCTAGATGGTGTAGAAACTGGACAGTTGAGTGCTTGAAGGGATCTCCTTTCTAGAATCACACATTAATATTTAAGAGGGTTGGCCTTCTTGGCAACAGATGAGGAGGAGGCTGAGTCTGCAGGTGGAGTTAAATTAACACGCCTAAAATGCTTTGCACACTATAAATATGTTTATTTTAATGCATTTAAAGTATATATTTATCTATATCTATGTAAACCGCTTTGAGAACTCTGGTTGAAGAGCGGTATATAAATATTTGTCGTCGTACTATGTGTATCCTGTTATTTTGAGAACACGCAGCTTATTTCCTTGCAAATAGGTCCCAATCATTTTAGCACAGCTTCTTTGTGTGTTAGTAGCAACCAGTGTTCCCTGGCATGTGTACGTGTCCAGGCTCACAAGCTTTTTGATGTCCACTGAGTTAATTTTAGATCCCGCTCAGGTTGAATCAGGAAGGCCCCACTCTGAACGCAGGGGGTGCACACACACTGCCTTGATCCTGCCACCCAGAACGAAATCCATTGTGCAGACAGATGAAAACAGTTAGAGAGAACTCTGGTGGCAGCCTCTGTCTTCCTGTTTCCAGCCCAAGGCTGCAAAATGCAATTCGACCAAGAAAGGAACCCACTGGAGAGTGCTGCATTTCTCTCCTCTGACAGGCTGGTCCTGGGCAGAGTCAGGCACATACTTCTGCTCCAAACTGTTGGTCCGTCTAACTTGGCACTGTCTCACCGCAGTGGCGCCTGCCTGTTCAGCTTTTCCGTCAGGTCTTTCCCTAGTGCTGCCTTGAGATGCAGAGATCGAACCCGGGACCATCAGCGTGCCAAGCAAGCCACTGAAAGACCGCCACGTCCCACTGATTTCAGCAGCGCACCTGCAACTCTGCCCATGGTCAGACCAGTGTTCCCTCTAACAGGGATTCCCAGATGTTGTTGTCTACAATTCCCATAATCCCCAAGTAAAAGCCTTTGCAGCTGCAGATTCTGGGAGTTGTAGTCAAGAACATCTGAGAATCCCTGTTTGTGGAACGGGTTTTGTCCTGGGCGGCAACACCAAGGCAGTGTGTGTGCACCGTGGGCATTCAGAATGGGGCCTTCCTGATTCAACCTGAGCAGGATCTAAAATGAACTGAGTGGATCTCCAAAAACTTCTGAGCACACACACACCACACGTGCGCACACCTTAGAGGGAACTGTGCTGATGCGAATGTTCCACGGTGTGTTGAAACTGAGGGTCAGGGGCTCAGGAAGGTGAGTGCCAGTGTCTCAGCCCTGGGCTGAAGGGCTTCTTGGGCAAGTTGACTGTTCAGCGACAGCAAAGTGTCTGGGAGGTGCAGCACTGACCGCTCTCCCTCCCTCCCTCCCCAACTGTGTTTCCAGGCAACTTCTTCCAGCGATGGAAAGCTCCCTTAGAAGTGCCGCTGAGCAGACCCATGGCGAGCTCTGGTGTGCCGGGGGGAAGAGGCGAAAACGCGGTCCTGGCCTTCCTTGTGGGTTTGTCCACCTTCGGAGCCGGGGCCTATGTAAGTAGCAAGGCCTGGTGCCTGCTGAAAGGGCCTCCCGTCCTGTCCTGCGACCTGGCGGCGGCTGGTCGGCTGGTGCTCTTCTGGCTTCTCCTCTGGACTCTGCCTTTCCTTCCCCCGGGAGCGAGCCTCGGCCTGGCGCAGAGCTGACCTTTCCTCTGGGTCTTCTCTCGAGAGAAGGGCGCTCGCTCGGCCGGCATGCAGAAATCCACGGCCACCCCGCCTCTGATCTGGAGCTCTTGTCTTCCCTGCGGCATGTGGCTGGCGGGAGTCCTGGACCCCAAAGCTTCCCGGTCTCGGGCTGCAGGGTTCCGACAGAAGTGGGGTGGGTGGGGGTGAATACACTTGTTTAAGAAAGGTTGGCACCCTCTGCTACAAGCGATTTGGCTTTCTGTTCGCCAGCTCAGGGCGCCTACGGCAGTCTTGATGGGTGCTCCCAATCTGGGTCGCTTCTACTCCTTAGCAGTCCTCCGAGTCTGTTGGAAGCCGCTTTTGCTTGGGTTCCTAGAACACCGAGCAAAAGAGTTCTCAGCCGCAGCAGGATGCAACCTTCGCCGTTCGTTCTATAGACTGCCTTTCCTAAAACTCCCCCCAAGGCAGTTGACAAAAGTTAATGCAGTGAAGGTCCACCAGCTGGCATTGGACTATCCAGGCCGGTCCAGGCGCCTTCCTGCGGGCTGCGCCCAGCCACTGAGCACGAAGCCTCCCGTTTGGCTGTCTAGGTGTACAAGACGCTGCGAGAAGACAAGGAGCGCTACAGCGAACGCCTGGCGGGGATCAGCCAGCACTGCCAGCAGGACGCACAGCCCCCGCCAGGTAGGGGGCCGGGTGGGGCGGGGCGGGGCGGGCGGGCTCTCACAGCCCCAGAGATCTGCCGGCTGCTGCCTCCCAGGAAGGCGTTGGAGGGGAAGGGGGGGGCTGAGGCTCCCGGAGGCGACTTCTTGCCCGGAAGGCGGTGGGGCCAGAGGCAGGAGCATCCCGCCATCCTCTCCTGTGGCTGGCACCTGGCCCTGAGCTGTGGGGTGCGACACGCCCCCCCCCCCCCCCCCGCGCGCTGGGCACGGGCCAAGCTGCACCTTCTCTCTTTGCAGAAGCAGAGGCCGCCGCCCCCCCGAGCGCAGCAGGTGAGGCAGTGCCCAGAGACGGGCGGAGCGAGACGGGGTCCCCTGGTGCTCCTTGGACAAGGCGTGCTGGGAACCACACAGGGGCGCGGCTGCCAGCTGGGGCCCAGTCATTTGGTCTCTGTTTGGGGTCAGAAGGGAGGAGAGGCGCTTGGGGGCCCCCAGGGAAATCCTGCCCTCTTGAGGCCCCTGGCTTGGGGCCCTGGAATGCCCTGGATCCTGCGGGGGGGGGGGGTTGTTTTAAGTTGGCTTCACTCGAGCTGTGGATGCACAGCCTGGCTCTGCTTGGCTGGAGGGGGGCAGCAGCTGCCCGCCAGGGTTAGGGTCGTCGTCCTGGGGAGGGCGCCTGCCCTGTGCGTTCCAGTTCCTCTCCCACAGGCGGTGGCTGGAACCTGCCCTGCGGTCCTGTGATCGCTTGGCCTCCAGTTCACGCCAGGAAATGCTGTGCCTCGGCCGGCCCCGTTTTGTCTCCTGGGAGTGCGTCTCTGTCGGGGGGCCTCACGGTCTCCTTGGCTCTCTCCACTTGCAGCCCCAGAAACAGAAGCCGCCGCCGCCCCCCGCCCGGAGTGCCCGCCCCACGCGCCTTTCCTGCTCATTGGGGGCGGCACTGCTGCTTTCGCTGCCGCCAGGTCCATCCGGGCGAGGGATCCCGGGGCCAGGGTGAGTGGCAGGAGCGCCCGCTCCGCTCTGGACTCCGCCTGACTGCCGGTCCCGGGGCCTGCCTGAGTCCGGAGACAGAGACGGTTCTCTCCTTTGCCCCGCCTGAAAGGTGCTGATCGTGTCTGAAGATGCTGAGCTTCCGTACATGCGGCCTCCGCTTTCCAAAGAGCTCTGGTTTTCGGAAGACCCGGATGTCACGGACACGCTGCGGTTCCGGCAGTGGAATGGCAAAGAGCGGAGGTGGGTGGCCGGCCGGCCGGCTGGCTCCTCTTCCTCAGCCTTCTGGGGGCCCTCCCAGGTTTCCCTCCGAAAGACGCCCTGGAGAGGAGCTCTGGCCGCTGCTTGGTGCCCCGGTCCCCTTTGAGTCGGGTGTGGGGCGGAAGAGATCCCAGAAGGTCCCGTCAGAGCGCGGCGTGGGGCTTGGGATTCAGAGGCCTCTCTGCTTGGGCTGAATCCCACCCCCCGGCGGTCAGGGTCCTCTCGTTGTTTATGGGGTGCCCTCCGTCCCCAGCCAGGAGGGCTTGTGGCTTGAGGGCAAACCATTGGCCACTTTTCCGCTGGCCTCTCCCGGTGCCTGCTGGTAGCTGGGATGCCCGCAAGGGAAGCTAGGTGAGGTGCACCGGAGTCCGGCCTTGGCGGGTTTCCTTTGGATCTGGGGGCCAGAGCAGGGGCACGGGGCAGAGTTCTCAGGCTCGGGGGGGGGTCCAACGGGCTCAGCTGGGTCCCCTTTACAAGGAGCACCGAGAGAAACGGGGCTGTTGCCTGGGACCAAGGAAGCGCCTCTGAAAGGACTCTGCCCCTGGATATGCTGCTCTCGGCACCACAGTCTGCCGGGGCCGGGGGCTGGTCAGGCCTGGCCTAGGTCTGGCCCTGCAGGGCACTTAAGGAACATCTAGGAAGCTGCCACAGACTGAGTCAGACCCTGGGTCCAGCTAGCTCAGGATTGTCTGCACAGACGGGCAGCGGCTTCTCCCAGGGTGCAGGCAGGAGTCTCTCCCAGCCCTCCAGTCTTGGAGATGCTGCTGCCAGGGAGAAGGGAACTGGGGGCCTTCTGCATGACCTTTCTTTCATACGATGGGGTCCGTTTGCTCTGCTTCTGCTTCCTCTGGGTGAACCAACACCAAGAAGCACAAAATGGGCCCTTAAGGGCTGCCCTCTAAAGTGCACTTCACTGAGACTTCTTGAGGAGCAGAGGGAAATGCGTTGCCTGAAGAGCTACCTGTTGACCAGCTTCCGTAACGGTGGTCAGGACAGGCTTGGTGGGCCTCCTTGGGGGTTGAATTCCAGGGAGCGGGGCTGCCACCCAGAAGGCCCCGTTCCTGGCCGCTCTTTGCCTTGGAGCAGAGCTTGTGCAGAGGACAGTGACGTGTGTGGAGGCGTCGGTGGGGGGAGCAGCCCTTCAGGCAATGGCTGCTGACCCTGGAGGGTCTTGCTTCTGATCTTCTTCCCCGGCAGTATCTACTTCCAGCCCCCTTCCTTCTACGTTCCTGCCTGTGATCTGCCTTACACAGAGAATGGCGGAGTGGCCGTCCTCACTGGAAAGAAGGTTGGTGTGACATGGAGGAGCACGGGGCCAGGGGCTCCTTGATAGCTGGGCCAGACTGAGTGGCCCAAGGCAGAGGTGATGAGAGTAGGAGGGAGGCTGGTGGGCAGGAGGTCAGGAGGGAAGAAAGTTGCTCTTGGTCTTGCTTCCCAAGCCTGCTCCGCTCCAGACTCCTCATGTGGCTGCAGAAAACAGTCTCCATCTTGTTTGCTTATTTATAAACAAGATCCATCTCGTTTATTTGTTATTTCTCTGTGTAAACTGCCCTGAGCCATTTTTGGAAGGGCGGTATAGAAATTGAATCAATCATTCCGTCATAAATCAGTCCAGACCGTCTCTGCTCTGCAGGCTCCTCTATAAAAGGGGGTGTGAAAGTGGCCTCCTTGGAGTTGTTCAGCAAAACGCAAAACCAAAGCCAAAGAAGAGAACCAGGAAAGGGGGGCGGGGGCGTTGGTGGGCCTCCTGGCCAGTATAGCGGCGGTGAATGGCGCAGGGTGGAAGAGGCGGCTGCGTTGTCTGAGTAGTTGGCCCGTTGGGTTGGTTGCCGAGCAGAGGAGGAGAAGCTGCTGCTCTGAAACATCTTCAGGTGCTGATTTTCAGCCAAGATGTTCTCAAAGCAACTGGAAGAGGAGGAAGGCGGTGTGGAGCTGGTTCCCTGGCCCCAAAGGGCTTACAGTCTGGAAGGAAACGCAAGGGAGACCCCCGGCTTTGGGAAGGAGGCGAGGCTTGGGATGGATGCTCTCCCCCTGCCCCGCAGAGGAGGAAAGCGGCCGCTGGGCCCAGTTCGCAGCAGGGGTTAAAGGCTGTCCGCTTCAAAGTGCTTTTTTCAAAAAAAGAGGCATTTCCCCAGTATAAATGAAAACGAAAAGAAAGGGAAGGTGAAATACATTCCGGGGCTGCAGAGAGCTTACCCGGCGGGGGGTGGGGGTGGGGGTCAGCGCCGCCACCCAGCAGGAGATGTGAGCTTGTGTTTGTCTTGTAGGTGGTCCATATGGATGTCAGAGGCAACGTGGTGAAACTCAGTGATGGCACCGAGATCTCCTATGACAAATGCTTGATTGCCACCGGTGAGACCGAGCTCTCAAGCGTCTGCTGGTGGCTAAGTGGTGGGGCTGCCCAGTAGGCCCAGCTGCCGGAGAGCGCTGGAGTGTGATGCTTCTCTCTCTCTCTCTCTCTCTCTCTCTCTCGTGCCCGCAGGTGGTTCCCCGAGGAATCTCCCTGCGATTGAGAGGGCAGGCAGAGAGGTGCTGCAGAGGCTCACCCTGTTCCGGAAGGTGACCCTGGGGGGCCTTGCTCTGGAGGGTTCACCCCACAAGGGGCGATCAGATGCTGGGCCAGAGGGCAGCCCCCCTCCGTGGGGGAGCAGAGCTGCACTGGGCGCCTCCCCCGCTTGCTTGGAGGGCAGAGCCATGCCAGCTAGCCGGCGTTCCTGGCCCGGGGCTCCGAAGCTGATGTGCAGCCCTGGCTTGTGCAGCCCCCTTCAGAGGTCTCCCCTGGTCCCCAGGCGGGGGCCGCTTGGGCAAGGAAGCCTCCCAGGTGGGCATGGCCGTGTCCCGCTGGGCTGAGCTCCGTGCAGTCCTGGGAGGGGCCTTGCAGAGCACTCTTCGGGGCTCGGGGGGGTGGGGAGTGGTGCCGTGGGGCTCCAGAGGGCTCCCCTTCCCTTCCCGGAGGGCGCTGGGCAGGGCACAGCACTGCAAGGCCGGGGCGGCCCTCTCTCCGCACGGTGCTCGGGCCAAAGTGTCGCACAGGCCCAAGACACAGGCGGGGGCGGGGATGGCACGGAGGGTGGCTGGGGCCACCGCTGAGCCCCGGTCCTTGCACTGAGCGAGAACAGGGTGATGCTGTCAGCTGAGGGCAAGGACTGGTCCGTGAGGTGGAAAGGGGGGTCGCGGCGACGAGGAACGTGGACCTCCCTCCCTCCCTCCCTCCCCCTGCAGATCGAGGACTTCCGCGCGCTGGAGAAAATCGCTCGAGAAGTCAAGTCCATCACCATTATTGGCGGCGGCTTCCTGGGCAGCGAGCTGGCCTGTGCTTTGGGGCAGAAGGGTGAGTGTCCTGGAGACGGCGAGGGGCAGCAGTGGTGGGGCCTTATTCGGGAAACCCCCCCCCGTCCGGGCTGCCTGCTCCTGTGTCTCCTTCCTCCTTTGGCCTTGGTGGGGAGATGGAGTGTGGAGGGCCCAGAGGGGGGCGGAGGCCGAGGCTGGCCGCGGATTCGGGGTGCCCGACTGGCCTGTCAACGTGCAGCTCTGCCGAGCATGGAGCGGCTCCTGCCCAGCCCCTGCGGCCGCGGCTCCAAGGAGTGCACACGCAGGCTCTGCCCAGGCTGGGGCTCTGCCTCTGAGCAGCAGCCCTGCCCCACGGCTGCCCCTCGCACAGGCCAGCCTCCCCCGTCAGGGCGGCCACCGGAGGCCGTCCTCGGAGGCGGAGCGCCGTGCCGGCTTCCCCTTCCTCTGCGCTGGGCCTTGGCAGAGCCGAGGGGCCTCCCTGGCTGGGCCAGGAAGCTTCTCCTGGGGGCTTCGGCTGGCCCTTGGGCCCAGGCCCCCCCCTGCTGCTGCTCCGGGCCTGGAGGGGCCATCTGCGCTCTGGCCGCGGACCCGCCTCTTGGCCAGCCCCGAGGGGCCAGGAGCCCCGTGCAGAGCCCTGCAGCCTCTCTGGCCGCCAGGGGAGCCCCGTCCTTTGCCTCCTGCTTCTCCGCTTCATCAGATGTGGCTCTGCACGGTCTCCGTTTTCAGACTCCTTCCCTCTCGCGTGCCTTTGAGGGTTTCTCAGGCGGGCGGTTCTGCTTCCACAAGCACACTCCTGGGGTCGGAGCACGGAAGCTGCTGCCTGAGTCAGACGCCTGGCCCATCTAGCTCCCTGTTCTCTGCTCTGGCTGGCAGCAGCTCTCCAGGGCTTCCGGCAGGGGCCTTCCCCAGCCCTTGCCAGGGATGGATCCTGGGCCTTCTGCATGCCGAGCAGATGCTCTGGCAGTGAGCTGAGCGGCCCCATCCCCCGGAAGGCCGATCCTGCCCACTAAGCCGCCCCAATGCAAGCCGGGATGACTGCTGCTTCGCCAAGGGGACAAGCCGTGTTTGCTGCCACAAGCCTGACTCTCTGCCCTTCCTTGGACCAAAGCCTTGACCTTCGGAACGCAGGACCCTCGGCCCCCCCCCACGCCCCCTCGGCCAGGATTGTCTGCCCAGCCTGGCAGCGTCTCCTCCCAGCCCTACCTGGAGAGGAGGCGGCTGTTGCTGCTGCTGCCGCCGGGGGCCTTTTGCCTACCCAGCAGAGGCCCCTCCCCGGCAGCCCTGACCCAGCCGGCTGGCCTTGCTTGTGCCGCTGCTGCGTTGGAGGCCGAGCTCTTCCCCGCACCTGCCTGGCTGGCCCTTTCTGACGTGCCTGTCTGCTGGTGCCCTGGCCTGCTTCCCAGGCTTGGCCTGCTGTTTATTTTTTGAAGTCTATAGGCCTCGTGTTTGCGCCCAATGTGATTTACAGAAAACAGCAAAAAACCACAATGTCAACAGCAAGAGCAAAACAAGCAGCATGACTTAAACATAAATTATTTTTTTTTTAAAAGCCAGGCTAGCAGCAACTCCATGAGCAAAATGTATAAAAATAGCCAAGGAGCCCGACACCCACAGCCTTCTCGTAAGTCGGAGAAAGGAAATTGTCCCCCCGGTGAGATCCAGCGTAGTATCGTGATCAGAGTCTTGGACTGGGGACAAGGAGACCCGAGTTCAGATCTCCCGGCTCAGCCATGAAACTCGCTGGGTGACTCTGGGCCAGTCACTTCTCTCTCAACCTAGCCTACCTCACAGGGTGGTTGTGAGGATCAGCATAACCATGCGCAGCACTCCGGGCTCCTTGCAGGAAGAGCGGGACAGAAATGTAAAAATAAGTATAGAAATACATCATATGGGAGGCTGAGATGACCTTTAAGGGCCGAGCAGGTGTGTCTGGGGAAGGGTGCCGCCTTGGAGAAGGCCCTGCATCAGGTCTCCACCTGCCTGCCCTCTGCCTCTGAAGCGGAGGCCTCGGAAAGGTCCTTCGCTGGCCCCGGCCACTGAGCGATGCACAATTCCAGCCCAGCGCCTTGCCTCGTGCACTCTCCTCTAGCCTCAGAGGCGCTCTGCTTCCTTTTTGCAGCACAGTCCAGAGGCCTGGAGGTGATCCAGCTGTTCCCAGAGAACGGCAACATGGGTAAGGTCCTTCCCGAGTACCTGAGCAACTGGACGACCAACAAAGTGACGCGAGGTACGTGGGGCCTCTCTCTCCGCCTCCTGGTCTCCTCCGCCCCCACTGCGGCTCAGAGGGCAGCCCTTTGCACATCGGCTGAGGGCTCCCACTGGGGTGTGGCCGTGGCTTCTGTGTCACCTCAGCTCTGTTTTGTGGCGTGTGTGTGTGTGTGTGTGTGAGAGAGACATACCTGAGGCTTGAAAACCCAGCATCGGAAGCTGCCTTCTACTGAGTCAGGGATTGGTCTGTCTAGCTCAGCATCGTCTGCTCTGACTGGCAGCAGCTCTCCAGGATTTGGACGAGGCAGGGACTGAACCTGGGAGCTTCTGCTGCACCGCTGAGTGCCGGCCCTTTCCCTTCGGGATCTGGACCGCAGTGCCTCTTGGAGGACAGCCTGTCCTTCTCTGCCTGCCTCTGCTGCTACTGGGGAAACGGCCTGCAGGGCCCGTTGGTCCAAGCTGCAGGCAGGCTGCAAGTGGCTACTGCTTGCCCCGGCCCTTAGACGTCTCCCCTGTTTGACTTCCAGAGGGGGTGAACGTGATGTCCAACGCGGTGGTGAAATCTGTCTCCGTTGCTGGGAACCGGCTGCTCATCAAACTGAAAGACGGCAGGAAAGTGAGTGCCGTGCCGGTGGCTGGAGGGACCCCCCCGCCCCGCCCCCTCAGGGCAAGAGGCTCATGGCGGGCGCCTTTCCTGCTCCTGCTCAGGTGGAGACGGACCACATTGTGGCAGCTGTGGGCCTGGAGCCCAACGTGGAGCTGGCCAAGTCGGCCGGCCTGGAGGTGGACTCGGATTTCGGGGGCTTCAGGGTCAACGCCGAGCTGCAGGCCCGCTCCAATATCTGGGTGGTAAGTGGCAGGGGGGCAGGGGGGTCGGGGGTTCCCAGACCCTGCTGGATCAGGCCCAAGAAGGCCCGTCTAGACCAGCCTCTGCCTCTGGGGAGCCCACAGGCAAGAGATGAAGGCCTGACCTCCTTCCTGCTGTGGGCATTATTGGGAGGCCTCCTGCCTCTGTGCCCAGAACCCTCAGACTAGTAGCCATGGCTAGCCCTGTCCTCCATGAATTGGCCTATGCCCCTCTTGAAGCCATCCACGCTGGTGGCCACCACCACATCCAGTGGCAGAGAATTCCATAGATGGATTACGTGAAAAAGTACTTCCTTTTGCCCTAAACTGCCTTGCAAGCAGTTTCATGGAATGAACCTTGGTTCTCGGGGTGTGAGAAGTGGGGGGGGGGATTTCTCTCTGTCCACTCTTTTCATACCATGCATCATTTTAGACACCTCTATTGTGTCCCCCACTTGGTCGTCTTTTTCTAAACTAAAAAGCCCCAGACGTTGCAGCCTGGCTCATAGACTTGGCCCCTGAGCAACTTGGTTGCCCTCTTCTGCGCCTTTTCCAGTTCTAGAATGTCCCTTTTGCCATACGGTGACCAGAATTGTGCACAATACTGCAGATGTTGCCTCACCATAGAGCTATACAAAAATGGCCATGGCCTTTGGCTGGGGATTCTGGGAGTTGTAGTCAAAACATCTGGAAGTCCCTGTCACAGGGGCAGTTCTTTATTTGCTTGGCTGCTGGAAATGGAAAGCTGGTGTGTGTGGGGGTGTTTATATGTATGCTTGCTCAGTCCTAGAGTTATGACTGGTGTCATGGGATGTGGCGGTGTGCTTGAAATTCGGAGAATCTGAGGTTTCTTTTTAAGCTTCTAGTCCTCATGATAGAAGAAGTCCTGTCTCCCCCCCCCCCCCGCCCGAAATACCCTTGGCTAACTGCTGAGAAATCCAAAAGGTGGGTTAGCTGGGACAGCCCCATCCCCCTTGGCCTCACTCCCTGGCCTCCTCCACGTACGGACTCAAAATGCCAAGAGCGAAGGCCACCGTGGGGCTGGCGTTTCCTGTCTGATTCTCGCTGTTGCTCCTCTCTCAGGCGGGGGACGCGGCTTGCTTCTACGACATCAAGCTCGGCCGGCGACGTGTGGAGCACCACGACCACGCTGTGGTGAGCGGGAGGCTGGCCGGAGAAAACATGACGGGGGCGGCCAAGCCCTATTGGCACCAGTCCATGTTCTGGTGAGTGTGGACTCTCCTGCTCCTCCTCCCCGCCGGCCCGGTCCCGCTAGCACCACGCGGAGGAGAAGGCCGTTCTCTCCATGCGCTTCTGCACTTTGCCCAGCGCCCGGGGTCTCCCGTGAAGGCCTTCGTGGAAGGCGTGGACAGAGCGCCGGGATGTGGAGGCCTCCCGGCACGTCCTACTGCTGTGCATACCCATAGATGGCTTCCCCTGTAAAGCTCTTGGGAGAGGGCTCTGTCCGCAGAGGCCCTCCCAGGACTGAGGGAAGCACGGTCGTGTGCAGAGCGCCGCTCAGTGGGGAACCACGGAGATCTCTGCTTCAGTGATTTGGGGGGAACGGGCCTCTTCAGCGGCACAGAGCTTCGGTGCCAGGCCTGGGATGCACAACCCCTCTCCAAGCGCCAACAGAGCTGGCTTGGCCCAGAGGTCCAGTCTAGACGCGGTGCCTGTGGCTTGGCCGCCCTCTGGGGCATGCTCTCCCCCCGCCCCGCCCCCAGTGCGTAGAGCAGGCCTTGTACACGTCCCCGTGGAGCCTTGGCCCCCATAGAGGCTGCTGTGAGAGGCAGGTGCCCTTATTCTGCAGAAGTCATGCTGCCGCCTTCAGCATCCTCAACATCTCCTAGTTAAAACAGAAAGCAAGTTCTTGCCCATTCAGGGGGAGGGAGGGAGGGGCTGCCTGAGCGTTTCTGGAGAAGTCTCGGAAGCTGGTCGGATCTCCAGTGGGCAGGGCTTCTGGGAGGAGTGGAAGCAGAAAGCCTGGGCCCGTGCTTCATTCAGAGCGGTTTTCCTGGCACCAGCGAGTGGTACTTCAAAACAGGACTTATTGTAATGTTGTGCTCCTGAAAATGCAGCTCTCTGGGCTGCAAGAGTGAGCTTTGGAGTCGTAGGACGAGGCCTCTGGGCGCAGGTGCCCGCCTTCCTCTGTCCCTGAAACCACCTCCATCTGGTTCTTAGGAGCGACCTGGGCCCTGACGTCGGCTACGAAGCCATTGGCCTTGTGGACAGCAGCTTGCCCACTGTGGGGGTCTTTGCTAAAGCAACAGCAAAGGACACCCCCAGATCTGCAACGGAGCAGTCAGGTGAGTCTCTGCGTCACCTCCCCGGCTGGGGCAGCAGTTCAGGGCCGAAGAAGGCAACCGATCCGGTGCTGGAAGAGGCCAGTGTTGTGCGGAGCTGACCCGGCTCGTGCCCTGCTCTGGGAAGCCATTCGGTGGGGCTCCCTTTGGCGGTGCTCCTGGCCAGCAAGGGCTGCCGGCTCCTTTCGTCCTTAAGCCAGGCCCACCCGTCTCGGCCACTGCCACCCGCTCAGGCTGCCCTTGGGCAACCTCGACCCTCCCAGAGATGGAAGACGGGCAACGGCACTGTTGCCCTTGCCGCTTGCCTTCTTGCTCTGTCCCTGGACTCACTTGGCACAGAGCGGGGTTTGGGTCACAGTGCAGAGAGGGATGCATTTCCGCCAGCGTCTCCTCTCTGGAGGACATTCCGGCCGGGCCGCACGGCCATTCCTCTGACAACATGGATGGAATTGGGGAGCAGTGCTGCGCCAGAGGCCCCCCTTCAGTTCCGCTCCAGACTGTGCCCCCTGTGGGCTTTGGGCCCCCGACTGTAGCCTCAGGTGGGAGGAGGTGTCGTCGTCCCCTCCAGGCAGGGCTTGCCTTCTCAGCGCTGCAGCTGACCTCTTCCGCCTGCGTTTCAAGCAGTCGAGCGCCGATTTGCTCTTGGGCAGATGCACGCACTTGTGCGAACAGAGTGGCACAATGGAGGGCCATGGCTTCCAGCGGCCACCCAGCGTGCAACCCTTTTTGTGACCTTGTGTGAGGGCAGGCAGGCTTTGTCAAAAGTGAAAAGGCAGGAGGGCGTCAGCCCGCATCTTCCTCCGGGCAACGCTGGGACCGCCGTGTCTGATCCGGCGTGGAGGGAGACCCCAGGAGGCCCTGACTGTGTGTGTGTGTGTGTGTGTCTGCACCTGTGCTTACTGCAGGAACTGGGATCCGCTCCGAGAGCGAAACGGAGACAGAAGCCTCTGAGCTCAAGGTCTCGGCGGCCTCCCCTTCCAGCCCGCAGGCGCCACAGCAGGGAGAGGACTATGGGAAAGGCGTCGTTTTCTACCTCAGGGATAAAGTGGTGGTGGGGGTCGTCTTGTGGAACGTCTTCAACCGGATGCCAATTGCGCGAAAGGTCAGCGGCTGCTGGCAGAGCAAACCTGTCTCCGGCCTGGGCCACACCGTGCCGGGGAAGGGGCCTCAGCCTTGCTCCAGGGCGATCCCAGCCTGGGGGAGGGAGCGTTGGGCAACCCCGAGTTCAGGCAACGCGTATTCCAGCCCGTGGGACTCATTGCCACACCGTGATCTGTTGGCACTTGGCATACGTGGGTTTTAGAAGAGAGTTGAGACAAGACCGGCTCAGTGGAGGCCGAATGGCACCCTCCTCCATATCCAGGGGCCACTCCAGGGTGCCTTGAGCTGCTGGGCTTCTGGTGGCTGGACAGTGCCTTTCCCCTGCCTCGGGCTTCCTCCCCCACCGGACACTTTGCCTGCCGCTCCTCCTGCTCCTATTTGTAAGGCTGGCTGTGTTTAAGGTCTCAGCACCAGCAAGTGCAAAGACAGTTCCGCGCCTGCCGTGGGCTTCTTTTGGCTAACGGGATGTTTCCTCCTTGCAGATCATCAAGGATGGGGAAGAACATGCGGATCTCAACGAAGTTGCAAAACTCTTCAACATCCACGAGGACTGAGGCCCCCCCTTTCCCGCCCGCTGACTGGGTTGCGTTTGCAGATGGAGGGGAGGCTGCGGGCCGTGTGGATGTTTGGGATGGCCCAGAGCTCTCCTTGCACCGTGAATAAAACCAGATTAATGTCTAAATGAAATCGAGGCCTGGCAGCCTCTCTTGGGTGAGGGAGAAGGGAGGAGCTCGGAGCCCGCGGCAGGGCCCTTGCGGAAAGGCCACTGGAGCCTGCACCCCACCCCACCCCCGTTTGCCCCCCTTGCTGGAGAAAGCAAAGCCTGAAGTCCCAGGGCGTGTGTCCCCCACCCACCCCCCACCGAGCAGTTGCCTTTGGAAGGGCAGCCTGGCTGGTGGCTCTATGCACACTGCCCGAATGGAAGACCCCCCCCACACACACACACCCTCCTGCTGCAGAGCCCCACATGCTGCCTGGCCTCGTGGAGGGGGTGCTGGAGGAGAGCAGCGCTGGCTTCGCCCCACGGCTCGATGGCGTCTCAGAAGCGGAGCTCACCCGGCCCAGTCTAGGGCAGGGCGGTGCAGCCTCCGCTCCCCTCACCCCGGCGCTGGGAATGATGGGCACTGTAGTCCCCCAGCAGCTGGCTGGCTGGCTCTTAGCATGCAGCACCCTGGCCACGGGCCTGGTTGCCGTCCCAGCCCACCATCTCTTGGGGGAGCAGAAGTCAGGCCCCTTCTGTCCTGGGGCCAGCAAAGGGTCTTTGCACAAGCTCTTGCTTGCTGCCCCGGGGGGGGGGGGTCCTGCCACAAATGGAGGGTGGTGTGTTCTTAAATATCCCCCCCCCGCCGTGACCATCCTCTGCAGAACCAACAGCTGTGTGTGTAGGCAGGCAGGGGGTGCCCAAACCGTGCTGTTTTAGAAGACCCTGGCTGTGGCGCCTGCCCCGTGGGACACTGCCGCTTCCCCCTCTCCAGTCCAGCATCCCTCTCCTAGGCTTGGGGGTGGCACATGCCCAGCCCAGAGAGACCTCTTCCTTCTTCCCTCCTGCCGGGCACAAGAGAAGGGGGAGGAGGCACCATTTCTCCCTCTCCTCGTGGGGTGGGGTGGGGGGGCTCTCTGTGCATTCCCGCTGGCTGCTGCAGGAGGGTCCCTTCGGGCTCTGCCCAAAGAGGAGATGCCCTCTCGACGCCAGCCAAAAAGGAGTGATAAGGTCCCTTGCCTTAAATCAATAAAAAGCTCCCATCAAAGGTAAAAGCAGCCGCAGGGAAGCAGGATGGATTGGCTGCAGACACGGGGCGGGGAGAGATGCTGAGCTCTGCTTTGGCCCTGCTGCTGCCACACCAAAGCACTCGGGCCCAGCAGGGCAGGGAGTGAGAGGAAAGCCCAATGCAGCTCCCACCCCCCCGCGGACACGAGACCCAAAGACGAGGCAGGAGGCAAGGGCCCTGATGCAGGTTTTTCTGTACATAAAGTGTTTTGGACACCACAGCTTGTTAAGAATAAAATAAATCCAAAAAAACCAGCAGCCGGAACACACCCCCCAAAGGCCCAGGGCCTTGGGGTAAAAGAGAGGGGGGGGGAGGCAGGGGTCTGCATTCCCACCCCCAGGAGGGGGCTGCCTGCCTGGAAAGGGGTGGGGGGCAGGAAATGCAGCTCCCTGCAAGGGAAGGGAAACAAAATGAAAAACACAACACAAAAGAATCCAAGTTGACACCCAACTCCTCCCCTCAGGCTGCCCTCCCAGAGCGCAGGGGGGAGCCTGAAGTGGATTGTCCAGTCCCGGTTAGCACCTGTACAATAAAACTGTACCATCTACGCCCCAGGCCCCCCCCTCCAGCGCTGAGGACGGCTGTCTTGCCACCGGGACTGATCCAGCCAAGGGGAGGTTCTCTAAAAGAGGCATGAAATGGAGTCAATCAGGAGCCGGCAAGGTGGGGGCGGGGGGGGGGTCCGAGAACACCCAAATGCCTTGGGGTCCCAGCTGATCTGGGTCTCTGTCCGCCTCTCCAGAGGGGCCGGCTGCAGCCTGGAGAGAAAACTATCTGGCAGAAAGGCCGGGGTAGGGGCGGGGGGGGGGGGTCCTCCCACAGAAGCTGGGTGACTTGCAAAGCAAGGAGAAGAGACGCCATGGGGCAGCCTGCCCCACACCCCACCCCCGCTCCAGCCCTGGTTCTGGTGGTGGGGAGGAGGAGGAGGAGGGGGAGGAAAGGCAGGAGCAGCCTGGTCCCTCAGCGCACCCCCAGGGGCACCCCCCCCACCGCCCGTCACAGTGATACAGACTTAGCAGGAACAAAAAAGGGAACACCACAAATTAAATACTAATTAAATAAATAGTCTGGAAGAGCGGGGGGGGGGGGCGCGTGTGGGGCGGGGGAGAGACGCAGTTCCGTAGGGGGGCTGCAGAGCCACCGAGACAGGCGGGGAGTCCCGGGCCAAGGGGGGGCAGCCGGCAGCTTCCCGCCCCCCCCCCCCCCGCAGGCGGCTGCGGAGGGCCTGCCGCGCTCCGGAAAGCCCGCTGGCGAAGGCTGCCGCTGGTGGCCGCAAGGAGGCCGCTCTCACGGGTCAGAATTATTGCCTCGCCGCGCAGTCCGGCGACAGGGGGGGCCCCCCCGTCAGCTGCTCCAGGCCTCGAAGGCCACCTCCGAGCCCAGCAGCCGGACCAGCTCCGGCTCGTAGCGGACCAGCTCCACGGTCTCTGCGGCGCCCGGCGGGGCCAGGGGGGGCGGCGCCGCCGCCATGTGCTCGCGCAGCTCTTCCGGGGCCAGCACCTGGCTCAGGGCCACCTGGCGCTGGAACTCCCCCTGGGGCAGGGTGGCCACCTCGAAGTGCGGGAAGCGGGCCTGGAAGATGCGAGAGGAGAGCTTCAAGCGCTTCAGCACCTCCGAGAAGAGGAACCAGTTGCAGGGCCTGGAGGGGGAGGGGGAGGGGGAGGGGGAGAGGGAGAGGGAGAGGGAGAGGGGGGGTCAGCCGGGGCTGAGGCGGGCCTGCGAGGTCCACCTCCTCACCTGGAAGGAAGCCCCCCCCTCCCCCCCCACCCAGGGGCTCTCCAAGTCGGAGCCCCAGGCGGGCTTGGACTACGGTCCCCATCACCGCCCCCCAACTCACAGGGGGCCTTCGCTCACTCCCGCCACCCCACGCGGTGACCTCCCTCGGGGCCGTTGACTGCTCCGCCCGCGGCCTGAATGCCCCCAGGCCCTCTCCCCTGCAGCTGGGACCCACCTCTGGGGGCAGCGAATTCCAGGCCCTGATGTCCTGCCGGGACTGGCCTGGCCTCCTCCCCGCCCTCTGGCAGCTTGGGAGGGGCCTGTGCCCCAGGCCACGGCTCTCCGCCCGCAAGGACACGCCACTCACCCCCGGGAGACGGACACCTGCAGGTTGTAGCAGGGAAGCAGCTGCTTGTCGGAGAACTCGAACAGGAAGCAGTCCGAGTCCTGCTGGTCGCCGCCGCCGTCCTCCTGGTCGGAGCTCCCGGGAGGGCTGAGCAGCAGGTCGGAGCCCAGCTCGTCCTTCTCCTCTGGAACCAGGGACACCGGGCAGAGAATGAGGGCGGGAGGAAGCGCCGGACCGGGCCGCGCCATGGCGACCAGCAAAGCCAGGCCGGGAGAGCACAGCCCGGAAGCAGGATGCAGCTCCTGCGCGGAAGGTGCTTCGGGGCCAACCTTCTAGTCCTTATGACTGCGGAAGTGTTTTTCTGAAAGCCGACACGCTTCCTCGTGAACGGGCAGAAGCCAGAGAAACGGGGGCTTCCCAGGGAAGCCAAGCAGCACAAGGGGGCATTGTGGGTGGGGGGGTCTCCACTCACCGAGCACAGCACTGCTGTAGAAATCCCAGGCAGTCTGGGGGTCCCCATCAGCTCGCCCCTGTAGATCCAAGAGGTAATCTGCAGAGAGGCCAAGGAACCAGTAAGCAGGCGGCCCCCTGGGAGAGCCGGGACCAGCAGGGCAGCGGACCGTCCGCGCTGCCCGGCAAGCATCTCCCCCAGCCAGCGGCTTCTGCAGGCACAGCAGCTGCTCTGCCCCTGCGCTCCAGCCCCAGCCCCTACAGAAGGACACACACACGGAGCCACCCAGCCAAGTGGAAACCAGGGCAGACCCCGCTGAGCAAAAAGGGCCTTTCACGCTCCCTGCCGCAAGACCGGCTCTCTCCGACGTGTGTCCCTCGGAAACGTCCCCTCTCCTGCCAGAGCCAGGCAGAGCTCCGTCCCAACCCCGCATCAAGCAAAGCCGCCGTCCTTGCCGAAGAACTCACCACGAAGGAAGCGCTTCATCCCCTCGCTGCTGGCCAGCTTCAAAGCCGTCTGACCCGAATACGTGGCCAGCGTGGGGTCGGCACCGTAAGAGAGCAGGAGCCACATGGCCTCCAGGTGGTCGTTGGCCACGGCATCGTGGACAGGCCTGCCCAGAGGAGAGATCATCCAGCCCACTGGGCGGAATCCAAGGGGGAGGGCAGACCAGAGAGCATCCAGACCACCCCCCCCCACACACACCCCCCCCACCCAAGGCAGAACCATCAGGGCTTAGGAGGAGGACTGGGGCACAGCGATTCCAAACTCCCATCATCCCCAGCCAAAGGCCATTGCAGCTGGGGGTGCTAGGAGTTGTAGTCCACCTCTGGGAATCCCTGACACACTGCTGGGGAACCCACTGTCCATTCACACCATGCTGCGCACACAAAACGTGCCGGTTTCTCTCCCCAGAGAAGCTCCTGCTCAGAGTCCCAGCGGCAGGGGAGCAACAGCAGGAGAGGGGGCCTGCCCCCCTCGGCTCTTGCCTGGGGGCCACTGTGGGAAGCGGGATGCTGGCCTAGAAGGGCCTCCGTGGAGGGCCTGGTCCTGCAGGGCTGGCCGGGAGCCCTCCACATGCAGCCCAGTGGCCAGTGCTCCTCCGTCCGGGGTCCCGGAGCAGCCCCCGTCTTATTCATACTCAAGCCTGCAGGGGGAGGCGCCACCGCTCAGCAGCCCAGGAGGGACCACAGAGGCCGTCTCTGGAATCTCCGGGAAAGGCCTCTGCCCCCGAGAGCCTGCCAAACTGCTGCCAGTCAGGGGGAGGGAACAAGCCCGTGCAGAGCGGCTTTCACTTGGGGTGGGCCGCAAGCATCAACGTCCCCACCTTCCTACCCAGAATCCACACTCGGGGGGGGGGGGAGAGGAGGGGTCTCTGTGGCCCCGTGTAAGAGCAGCTCGGCTGGGTCAGGCCAAAGGCCGATCTCGTCCAGCATCCCGCAGCTCCAGGCCATGGCCAGCGGGGGGAAGAGGGCGGCCGGCCGGCCCTCCTGGGAGGCACTCCGGGGCAGAGGCCCTCTCGGACCCCAAAGGGAGGAGGCAGCTGTCCGGGCGAGGGGCCACCGGCCGCCCTCTCCTCCTCCTCCCCCCCCCGCCCGCCTTCAGAGCAGGCCCTACGTGGTGCCAAGGAAGCTCCCAGCACTGAGCTTCAGCAGCCGGTCCCGGGTGCTGGTCTTCCGAGACGGTGAGGAAAACGGCTCTCTGTCCGCTTGACCCCGCCATGCCTGGCCTGGGACCCCTCGACCCCAGCCCCCAGCTTCACCTGCCTTTGTTCTAAACTCCAAGAAGCCCAGAGGAGGGAGGCTTACAAGCTTCTGGAGCCATGCCCCCCCCGCCCCCCCCCCCCCGCCAGCAGCAGGCGAGAGACACTGGCCCACAAGCCCCACTTCTGGGCTTGGCAAACACGGCCAGCTGGCCACGGGGAGGAGTGGCCGCGCACCCTCCCTCCCTCCCTCCCTCCACCGGAGAGCCAAAGCGCTCAGCCCCCCACCTCCCCTCAAGAGACTTGCCTGGTGCCGTCCTGGGCGCTGCAGTTGACGTTCGCGCCATGCTCCAGCAAGATGTGCAGGATGTCGACCCAGCCCCGGGCACAAGCCTCGTGCAGGGCTGTGTAGCCGGCGTTGTCTCGGTGGTTGATGTCGTTGTTTTCCTTCTGCAGGCAGTACATCACCACGTCCTGAAGGCAGAGAGGCAGAGAGCAACCCGTGGGTCCCCAGGGTGGGCCAGCCAGCAGCACTCACCCCTGGCCCCCCAACTCCTCCCTCCGCCCCTTCCTAAGGCAAGGCACCCCGAGGTCTCCAGACATCAACACCCTCCTCCCCGGCACTTTGTCGGACTACAACTCCCATCATGCCAGGCGCAAGGGCCTCTGGCGGGAGCCACCGGCTTCCATGATCATCATTCTCTCTGTATGGATTATTGATCTGATGCATATACAGCCGGCCTCCAAAGGCTCTACGAGGGTGACAGACACAGACGCCTGGCCACGGAACAAGCAGCACCTTGTAGCCCAGCCGGGCGGCTCTCTGCAGCAGCGTCTCCCCGGCGTTCTTGTTCACAATCAGCCGCCGGGCTTCGGGGGGCACCAGCGGGGCTGCGGGGGGCTCCGAGGCCCGATCCGAGCTGGGCTGCCGTGCCTTGCTGTGGGGGCAGGACTCCCGAGACCTCTTGGGCGAGCGCGTCTTGGCCTGAGGGGGGTGGGCAGAGGGGAGGCGAGCGCTGAGAGCCAAGCCGGCAGCAGCAGGGCGTGCCGAGGCACGAGGACCGAAGGGTGACCCCCGGGAGATGGAGCCCCCAGGTCTGCGCCGCCCTGGGAAGCACAGGAGGGGCCTCCCACCCGCCGTTGACTTTGGCCCTCTCCAGGGTTTTTCTCGGGCGACAGAGTTGGTTTAAAGGGGGGGGGCGAGGAAGTCACCCCGCGCTGACTCCCCTGGCCAAAGACGACGGAGGAGCGCTGGCTTCTCTCCCCCCCCGCCCCCCCCCCGCTGCCCTACCTTCCCCTCCTCGCAGATGCCCAAGAGGTGCTTGGTCTTGCACTTGCGCTTCCCGGACGGCTTCTCCAGCCCTTCCTGGAGGGGAGCGGAGTCCGGGTGCTCCAAGAGGAATCCGTTGCGGAAGTCCAGGCGCCCCGGGAGCGTGGGGGAGAGCCTGCTCCTCAGGCACAGCTCGGAGGCCCTGCCCGGCGCGGAGGAGCAGGCCTTGTGCTTCCGGTGCCTGAAGTCTGGCAGGCGAGAGAGAGGGGGGGGGGAGAGGCGGGGGGCGCCAATGAAGGCTGGAAGCAAAGGATTCTGGGAGATGGGGACTGCGCTCCTCCATCGGGGTCTCCCTTCAGTCCCCAGATGTTGCTGGACTACAACTCCCACCACCCCCTGCCAGAGCAGACACAGCAAGTGTGGGGGCACTCCCTGTCGAGTGGAGCACCAGAGGGAACAAGGAGCAGCCCTCCACTCCTGCCCCCCCCCCGCCCCGCCGAGGCACGGCCCAGTTGCAGCCGGGGGCTCCATGCACCCACGGACTGCTCTCCCTCTTTCCTGCTCTTAGCCGCCAGCACCTCCCTGTGGCAGCTCCAGCACCTGCAGCTACTGCAGGGCCAGCCATGCATATGGTGCCCTAGCGAGAAAAATTAGCAAAAGAGAAGACAGGCCTCTGCCCCAAGGAACTTACAGCCAAAGCCACCCAAAGGGGCCGTCGCTCGGCGGAAGAGCATCTGCTTGGCCTGCAGAAGGCCCCAGGCCGAGAGGGCGGCAACCGTTGGGGGTGGGGGGGTGGGGGGGGGCCAACCCCTTGCCTGCCGGCCAGAGGAAGAGCTGACAGGCAGGCCTCCCCAGGAAGAGGCGGCCCTCGCGGCCACAGGGAGCTGCCTGGCACCCAGCCAGAGCACCGGGCCGCCTCTCGCTCAGGCCTGCCTACACGGACTGGCAGCAGCAGCAGCAGCAGCCGCCCTCCCAAGTGCCTGGCCGTGCGTCTTCCCCAGCCCTGGAGGCCGGAGCTCTGCCAGGAGCCATCGCGGCCCCCCCCACCGGGGAATCCCTTGCAGTGCCCATGAGCCCCCCCCCCCCGCCCCAGAGCCCAGAGCGGAGGCTGGGCTGCAACCCCACCCAGCAGGAAGCTCCCTCCCTCGCCTCCTGCCTGCCCGTTTCCCCACAGCACACATCCTGCTGCCCTCCTCCCCTCTCCGCCCCACACCCTCAGCGCTGCTGCTGCTGCTGCTTCTTCCGGGTGCCCCGCCCCCTGGTGGCCACTGCCGGCCAGAGCCAGCCCCCCCCCCGGGAGCCCCCCTTTCCTGCCCCCGACTCCAGGGCTTGCTGCCAGCAACCGTGGCACCCAGACAGCTTTTCAGGCCCCTGCCAGAGCGGAGAGCGCCAACCCGATGCTCGCTCTTGACTCAAGCGGAAGCGGCTGCCTCCTACTGAGTCAGGCCACGGGCTGAGCTAGCTCTCTGCACTGGCTGGCAGCAGCTCTCCAGGGCTGCAGGCTGGAGTCTGACCCGGAGAGGCTGCCGCTGCCGTGGCCGGGGACTGGACGGGGCCCTTCGGTGCTCTGCCCTCCGGCCTTGGGAGGGTCCCCCAGCGGCCACCGCGGCCCAGGAGTGGGTGGGCCTTTGCAGAGCCCCTGGTTCTGCCAGGCAGAGGCAGAGGCGGCAGCAGGACCCAGTGGGTGGAGCCCTGCCATGCCGGCTGGCACCCCAAAGGGTGTTCCTGGCCAAGGCGTGGAGGAAGGCGGCCGGAGGACCCTGCCTGGCAGGCGCGCGCAGCCCTCGGGGGGTACCTGCTTTCGATTTCCGCCGCTTGTGGCAGCAGCTCAGGTGCTCCTCCTCCCGCTCGATCAGGTACTCCCCCGTCGGATACTTCCAGCTCTTCTGCCGCCGCCGCCGCCGCTTCCTCCTGAGGTGGCCGCTCTCCTCCTCCTCCTCCTCCTCCTCCTCCTCCGCCACCGCCTTGCGGCCCCAGAGCTGCTGGGCGGCTTCCACCGGCCAGGGCAGCTCCCGCAGCGCCTGGCTCAGGTGGAAGGCGCCCCTTTCTGGCCTGGCGCGGCCTCGCTCCTGGTCTCGGCAGCCGGAGGAGTGTGGGGAGAGCCGGTGGGACTTGCTGCGGAGCCGGCGATGCTTCGGGGAGGGCTGCTCCTCCTCCTCCTCCTCCTCCTCCCCACCTTCCAGCAGCGGCAGGCCAGCCGAGGAGTCCCCCACGCTTCCTACGGAAAGGAGCAAAGGATGGACTGAAGGCTCCAATCCGGCCGGACTGAGAGCAGCGCCTCCTTTTTTGTGGCTTCTTGACCCAGAGCCCCCTCCAGAATGAAGACATCCATGAACACACACACACACACACACACACACACACACACACACCCCATCTAGTCCCACGGAGACCTGTGTGGCTCCACACTGCTCCACGGCAGCTCCCTCACTTGCCCAGAGATGCCACTCTGCCCCCCTTCTGCTCGCCCCCCGCCCCGCCCCGCCCCTTCAATCTGCTCCCAATCGTGGGTCTCCAGATGATGGTGGACTACAACTCCCATCACCCTCAGCCACAGGGGCCTTAGGGGTGACGGACGCCGGAGTCTAGCAACATCTGGAGCCCCAACGCTGGGGACCCCGGCTCCGGAAAAAGGCAGCACAGCGAGGGGCTCGACCCCTGATGGGGACAGCAGAGCATCCCAGAGGGGAGGTCAGGGGGAAAGGTCATCGGACGCTCCGCAGCACCAGAAAACCCAAGGCAGGAAAAAGACGCACACTTCAGAGACGGAGGACCGAATCCATCCTGCTCCCTGCTGTCCATGTTCACTACTTTCAGGGAGGGGTTGAGGGGGTTTTGTGGGGTGGGGGGGTGGGGGTTTAACCACAGAAGGGAGCATTCAAAAATGTGACGCCCCCACCTGCAAGGGTAGAGCCCGTCCCAGCTCCTCCAGACGTGCCCCCCCATTTCCCTTCAAGCATCTAGGGGAAGCGGCACCAATTTGGCCCTCCAGCTGTAGTGGGGCTACAACTCCCATCACCCCTAGGTGCAGACCCAGGGATGATGCAGGAGGGCCAGAGTTGGGCCCTGCTGATCTGGCCCATTTCGGAGGACTCACCATCGCTTCTGGCCTTGCCTGGGTTGTGGGAGCAGTGCAGCCCGGAGGGCCCCCCCCTCGCATCACACACACACACAGACAGAGCGCACAACGGCAGCCCCCCCCCCTCCGGGCTCTGCTCAGCCCCCACCTGACTGGCTGCGTGTCCGGCTGCTCAGCACCACAGGGATGAAGTCCCGGAAGTTGTTCTTGGCTTTCTTCTCAACAAAAGCTGGAGGGGGGGCGGGGGGGCGGGGGGGGGGGAGAAGGACGAGAGAGGCGGCTCTGAAAACCAACCGCGGCTTGGGGGCAGCCCGAGAGAGGGAGCGATGAGCCCCCAGGGGGCCCTTGGCAGGTCACAGAGGGGCCCGGGGAGGCACCCAGGAAGCGGGTCCCGGGTCTCCAGGGGGCTTTCTGGGCCCCCTCTCTGGGCAAGCGCATCCCTTTATCCCCAGCGCAGAGGAAAGGGCTGGGGGCTCAGGTCCCGGGTCTCCATCGCCGTGAATCTCAGCTCTGGAGAACATCCCTGCCCAGATCCGTGGCCATTCCTCTGTCAACGGGAAGGGAAGGGAGAGCTCTCCTTGGGCTTCTCACGCTCTTGCAAAGGCTCTGGAAACGCCATGGCAAAGGTGGCCGAGGGTCGGGGCCAGAAAGGTGCGAGAGCGCAGAGAACCCCTTCCTGTCTCTGGGGTGGGGGCCTTGCCCGGAGCCACAAGGGCATCCCCCCCCCGCTGCCGTTCTCTGGGTGGGAGGGTGGGTGGGGGGCCCCGATCCCCTGCCTTCAGAGCACGTGCCTAGCGGAAGGACGCCTCCCGAGATCGAGCCACGATGCCGGCTGCAGCGCAGGGGGCGGCCCGGCCACGGAAGGGGGCCCTGCGCGGGGAGGAGTGCCCAAGGGCGCCTTGCGGCCCGGCTACCTTCTTCGCAGCGGTGCCTGCGGTGCCCGGGGGACGGCTTCCTGCGCTTGTGCTTCAGGCGGGCCCTCCCGCCGCGGTCCTTCGTGGCGCCCAGCCGACTCTTGTGCTTGCCCACTTCGTGGAGCTCCCCGTGATGCTTCCGCCACTGCAGAGACAGAAGAAACAGGCCGGCCGTGGAGACGTGCCCGAGCCAAGGCCCGGCCCACCCTGGGAGCAGGGCCTCCCACCCGGCTCAGGGCCGTCTCCCCAGTCCCTGGCAGGAGTCGCGCCCAGCCCGACCTGGAGAGGCCGCCGGGATCCAACCAAATCCACTCCCAGCTGCGCTGTGCCCTGGGGTGACACCAATCAACTCTCTCCGGATCCGGACTCCCTCAGGGGAACATCTGGCAGCGCCCATCCAGGTGCAGACCAGGGCAGACCCTGCTGCGCCAAGGGGGCCCGCCCTCCGCTCTGGACACTCTCTCCCCCGTTTTGCGGCCATGGGCACCATGCCCGGCTGCCAGGAGGCCGCTCCCTCCCCACCTGTGAAATGGGAAGGCAAGGGGGTCCGCCTCGCAGGGGGGTTGCTGGGAAGCTGCCTCCGTTTGTGCATCATCCCTGGAAGGGGCTTCCGGCACCCGAGTGCCAGCCTGGCATTCCCCCAGGGGGCCGGGGCCCTCCTGGCAAAGGTGGTGCTTGCTCTCCAGACCAACGGGGGTGCCCGGAGGCTGCGGACTACAGCTCCCAGCATCCCCCGGGGAGGAAGAAGTTGCAGGGAGCAGCGGGGAGTCCAGACCGCCTCGGGATTCCTCACAGCCGCCTACAACCCGAGGAGGCCCCTTTGCTCAGAAGTCCGGCCCCGGAGCCTCACGGGCTGGCGAGGAGGGGGCTGCAGCCGGCCAGGCCCACCCGAGGCCAAGTCCTGCGCCAGAAGCCGCTCCTTCTCCCAGCAGTTCTCAAACGGGGGCTCCCAGATGTGGCCGGATCACAACTCTCCTCCGCCCCAGCCACAACAGCCTTCGAGCTTGGAGGCAGGGGATGATGGGAACTGTAGTCCAAGACCCCCTGCCTTACAGAGCCCTTCCCCACATCTGCTCAGAGGAAGAGAAGAGAGTGGCTCAAGCCGAGAACCGGGATGCTCACGGCTCAGGGCAGGGCCCCTGCGTGGCACGGAGAAGGTCCCGGCCTCCACGCCTGGCAGCAGCTCCAGGGAGGGCGGGAAAGAGGCCTTGGGGGAGCTGCTGCCAGGCAGTGCCGGCGTTGCTGGGCCAGGCGGTCCAAGGGCCGCTGCACGGGTCACGGCGAAGAGGGCTGCCGCCTTGTGCGTGCGCCCAAGAAGCAGGAGACCCGCTCGAGAGTCGGGCACCGGAGCAAGAGACGCCGCCTGCCCGGGAAGAAGGGGCTCCCGAGCTCCTCTCCAGCCCGCCTGGCTCCACCATCCGCTTCCCTCCCAGCCCCGCCAGTCCTGGCCGCGCCACTCACCTTGTGGGGGTGCAGGGCCCGGCTGCTGGGCTTGCCGGGCGCCAGCCCCGACTCCTGGGGGCCCCGGCACTTCAGCTTCTTGTGGGCTGGCAGCTCCGGCCGGCCGTGGGGCCGCTTGGCTTTGCAAGGGAGGCCCCCCTCCACCTTGACGGGGGCCTTCAGCTTCGCCTGGGCGGGCTCCCTGGGCGGGCAGGCGGCGGGGGCCAAGGGCCCCTGGGGCTCCCCCCGCTCCTGCTTCACCCGGCTGAGGTCCACCTGGAGGAGGCTGGGGGCAGAGGCCTCCCCGCAGCAGAGGCTCTTCTCCGCGGGGGGCGCCGACTCGGATGCCGCTTGCGGGCCCGGCTGGCCGGCCCGGGGCGGGGGGTGGGCCAGGCCGTGGCTCTTGCGCGGGCTCTCCCCGGGGCGCTTGGCCGCAGCCTCCACCTCCAGCCCGCCGGCAAGGCCCTTGGTGCCCCTGGCGTCCGCGGGGCTGGGCTGAAGGACCGGGGAGACGCACGAGGGGCTGGCCACGCTGGGCAAGGCCGTCTTGCAGCCCTTGCCCGGGGCGGGGGCCTCCGGGCCGGGCTCCAAAGGCTGCACGCTGGGGAAGGGGGCCGGCTTGGAGGGACCCCCTCGGGGCGGGGGGAGTGGCCCGGCTGCTGCGGAGAGGCCGATGGACAGCAGGGGGGCCTGGTGGTAGGGCGGCCAGCCCAGCGGCAGCAGCGGGGTGCTGGCCGGCTTCCCGCTGAGGGAGCCGCGCGGGTGCAGCTGGCTCTGGCCCGGGCTCCAGAGGGAGAGCTCTTTCGAGGGGGCACTCCGGCCGTGGGGGGGCGGCCGGGCCGGCACTCCGGCCCTGCGGGGCTCCCCCTGGTCGACGATGGAAATGGGCTCCTGCTTGGGGAGGTGGCGGGCGTCCCGGCGGAAGCCGGCGGCCGAGGCCTTGCCCAGCAGCACGGAAGCCGGCACCGGGCGGGCCACCCCGACGTAGGTGCCCGGCAGGGTGCTGAGGAGGGCGGGGGAGCTCTTGGCCCAGGAGGCCTGCTCGCCGTTGCGCAGGAACTCCGGGAAGATGACCAAGGGCGGCGGGGCCACGGCCGGGCTGCCGCCCCCACCCGGGGCCGCCCGGGGCGCCTTGGAGAGGACCGGGGTCAGCACGGGCATGGGGGGCGTCTTGCGCTGGCTGGGCGGGGGCAGCTTGGGGCGGTTGGACTTGGCGGAGAGGTCCAGGGGCATCTCGCTGCACTCCGGCGGGGAGACCATCTCCCGCTCCAGCTGCGGGGGGGACTTCAGCGGGGAGAGGGACGCCAGGAGGCCGGTGCCGGGGGCCAGCTGCTCGGGCGGGGCCCTTGCAAGCAGGCTGGGGCCCGGCAGGGGGGCAGCGCTCCCGGGCGTGCTGGGCAGGGGCTCGGCGGGGCCCGCGGCTGCGGGAGGCTTGCCTTCCCCCGAGGAGGAGGAGGAGGAGGGCGGGCCGCTCGGCTGGCTGGCCTCCGCAGCGGAGCCCTTGGGGTCTGCGGCCACAGGCCTGGCCATGGAGAAGGCATACGGGTAGGGGAGGCTGGGCAGGCAGCGCTCCTGCCGGAAGGGGGGCAGGACGGGCAGGGTGAGGGCGGGCGAGACCCCCAGTGGGGAGGGGAGGGCGGCCACGCTCGGGAGGGCGGCCACGCAGCTCGGGGGCGGGAGGTAAACCAGGGGCTGGCTGGGAGCCAGGACCGCTCCGGGCTGGAAGGAGAGGGCCATCTTCTGCATCGCCGGCGGGGCCGAGAAACAGACGCTTTTCAGGGTGAAGGTGGCCGGGGTGGAGGCCAAGCTGCTGCAGCCGGCGCTGGGGGTGGTGGAGACGGCCGTGCCGGCCGGCGGGGGGTCCTTCTCCCTCCCGGCAGGCTCGCCCTCAAAGGCCTTTGGGCAAGCAGGGCCAAGGCCAGCCGCGTCTTCCGGCGAGGGCCAGGCGCAGTCTGGGCTGCCGCTCTCCGGCTTGGCCAGATCCGCCACCTGGGCTCCCCCCGCTTGGCCGGCATCCCCGGCCCCGTCATCGGCCTCGTGGGTCTGCTCCTCAAGCCGCAGTCCGGGCTTCTGCTCCTCCCCCACGACGGCCCCCGAAGCCAAGCCGGGGGCCTCCTCGCTGCCGCCACTCGCACTCGAGACTCCCGTCAGCTCCACCTGCAAGAGCAGAGGGGGAGAGGCCGCTGGGTCACTGGCGGACAAGAAGGTCGCAACAAGAGCCCCGCTGGATCAGGCCCCTCAAGGAGGAGACCCCTCCAGACCAGCCTCCTGCTTCCCACAGGGGCCCTGGGAAGCCCACAGCCAGGAGGCAAAGGCATGGGGGCCCCCCGCCCCCCCTTCCCTGCAACTGATATCGGGAGGGTCATGGGGGGGGCGCCCTTGGAACCCAGGCCTGCTCCCGACTGGCCCGCGCAGGAGTCCAACAAGCAAGGCAGGAGGTGCGGGAAACGCTCCTCTGCCCAGAACGTGGGCCCAGCTCCAGAGTGAGGGTGGAGGGAAACACTCTCCCCACACCTCCTGCCTCCGTTTCCCCCTTCTCCCCACGGCAGCCGGTCCAGAGCACACACCGCTCCCACTGGGGGGCCAGAGGCTTCTCCCACCCCAGCAACCATCCGGAGAACAGCCCTACGAGGAGCCCTGGGAAGGGAAAATCTGCACTCAGGGCCTGCTGCTTACCTCTGAAGAGCTACCCCTCGAGATCAAGCGAAAAGGGTGCAAGAGCAAAAGCAGGACTAGAAAAGAGGTGACCCACGGATGCAAGCTCCTCTGGGTGAAACGGCAAGTTGCCCAGATCACTCGGCACCCCATGATCCAGAGCCAGCTGCCAAGCTCCTCTCCCCCCCCCCGCCCCAGAAATGCCTCCTCACCTTGGAATAGCTTTTGCCAACACAGAACTCGGGGGGCCCCAGATGCTGGGAGCTGCCAGTGTTCGATTCATCAGAAAGCGGGGCTCTCCTGTGGGGAGGAGGAGGAGGAGGAGAGCAGAAACCTCCGTGAGATCCAGCCATCCCCTCCTGCACCGGCAAGATCCAGAGCAGGCCCCGCCGAACCAAGGCAGGCCCTCCCCACTCCCAGCTCGTGAGGGCAAGGCGTCTCGAACCCAGCTCCCCAGATGTGGTCGGACGACAACCCCCCACCCCACCCTCAGCCGCAACGGCCATTCTGGCTGGGGGGGCCCCAACCACATCTGGGGAGCCAGGCTGAAGGAGCCCCGGTGGAGGGCCCTGCAGGCTGTCTGGCCGGCCAGGATCCGGGGCCAGGCAGAAGCCTCTGTGGGCCAGACACCGCTCGTGTCCCCGGTCACGCCAGGCCCACCCATTTCAGCAAAAGGCCTGAGCCACTCGGAGCCCAACGGGGTGGCCAGAAGAAGCCAGGACCCCGGGCAGAAAGACCCTCCTCTGGTCTCCGCCTCCGCCGCCGCCTTCAGACTGGTCTCTGCTCGGACAGCCCCACCCACTTCCTCCAGCCACACAACTCCCCTCACCAATGCGGGAAGCAGGCTGGGGGCATCGGCTTCGGAAGCTAGCCCTGTCTACTCTGACTGGCAGCAGCTCTCCCAGGCCTCAGCCGGAGGCTTTCCCAGCCCTGCCTGGAGATGCCGGCCCCTGGGACCTTCCACGGGCCAAGCGGAGGCCCTTCCCCTAAGGAGAGCCGCTTCCCAGGTCTCTAGACGGCTCCCCAGTTGTGCTTCCCCTTGCCAGTCGCACCCCGGACCTGCAAGGCTCAGCACCCCCCCACCTCGGCAGCCTCCGTCCTCTGCCTGGAATGTCGAGCAGGAAGGGCCGACCCTCCACTGACGGGGGGCGGGGGGGGCTCCCAGCCCGGCCTGGAGATGCTGCTGCCGCTGCCGCCGCCAGGGAGTGGAAGACGCTCCTCCACCGGGCTACGGCCCGCTCCCCAAGGGGGATACCTTGCAGCGGGCCGAGCTCTCTGGGAGTCGCCCTACCAAAGGCAAACCAAGGGGGACCCTGCTTAGCAAAGGGGGCCACCCAGGCTCACTGCCGCCAGACCAGCTCTCCCTGCATCAGCGCCCCCCCCGCGAGAGAAGGCGGGGGCAGCTCTTCAAAGCCCTCCGCACATTCTGAACGTGGCGGCACGCACTTCTAAGACCGGGCCCAGCCCCAGGCCCAGGCGGGCAAGATCTCCAGAGCCCGATCTGGCATGCCAGACATCGCAGCCTCCGGTGGTGAAATGTGGCGCTGTGGACACAGCTTCAGTCCATTCCTGGAAAAACCCTTTCAACACCAGTTCGCAGCAATGCTGAGGGCCCCAACGGCAGCTCCGCTGCTTGCCCGTGTCTGGGAAGAGGAGAGGGAGGAGCCCTCTGCGGCTCAGGATTGGGCCACCTGCCGCTTTCGTGGTGCGCAGGTGAGAAGTGACACACCAAGAGGCTGGAGATGCTGCTGCCTGATGAATCCGGGAGCACCTGCTAAAGCTGACCGAGCCCCTCCCAAGCGGTTCAAACAGGGGCTGCCAGTCTTTGGCCCCAGATGGTACTGGACGGCAGCTCTCACCGTACACAACCGTCTTCGGCAGGGGATGATGGAAGTTGTAGTCCAACGCCATCTACAGGCCACCAGTCAGCAAACCTCATCCCCAGGCACCCTAATTTCCGCTCTCAAAGGGGCCTGCCCCCCCCCACCTGCCCCTCACCTCTCCTCACTGAGGCCGCACATGCGAATCCGCTCAGCGCCGCTCCAGTTGTGCACCCCGCTGTAGAGAGGGGCTGCAGAGATCATGACAGCCGCCCAGCGCCCAGCCGGCCCAGTCCTGTCGGGGGAAAGAAAGCCATCAGGGGGGCAGTGCTTCGGCCCTGGCAGGGCCTCCGAGGGCAGGCCAGAGAGATCGCGCGTGCCGGGAGGGAGAGAAGGCAGCCAGACCCAGCCGGCTACGGCGAGAAGCAGCTGGGGGATCTCGGCCCAGAGGAAGCTGCCGAGTCAGCAGGGAGGGAACCTGGGATCTTCTGCATGCCAAGCAGATGCTCTGCCACTGGGCGATGGCCCCATCTCCAATTACAAAGCTAGCTCAGTCCTGTCTACTCTGACTGGCAGCAGCTCTCCAAGGTTTCAGGCAGGCACTTCTCCCAGCCCCATCTGGAGCTGCTGCCGGAACTCAGCTCGGAACCTTCTGCAGGCAGGCGCTCTAAGGGGGGTACCTTGCAGGGCGCACAGGGCGCTTCCCATCCAAAATGCAAACCAAGGCAAACCCTGCTTAGCAAAGGAGGCCCTCCAGCCTTCCTACCCCAAGAGCCGCTCCAGATCCTGTGCACCCAGGACGGAGCGCAGGAGGGCTCCGCAGGGACAGCCACCCGGAAGACACACCCCAATGCTGGGACTGAGGACTCCCCGGGCCAGGACGGGCCTCGGATTCGCCTCCTCCAGGCCGAACTCCAGAAAAGGGGCTATTTCTAGCTGGGGAAGTGTCACACGTGGGGCTGTCAGGACTCCGGCTGGAGCTGCACGAGGAGGAAGCGTGGCAGGCAGGGCTGCTCCGGCTTGGCTCCCGGGGGTTGTGGGACCACAACGCCCATCTCCCCAAAGGCCCCTGTGGCTGCGGCCACTGGGAGGTCTAGGCCCCGGCAGGCGGAGAACCCCGGGATTAAGGCCACGCAGACCCAGCTGGAGTCGAGACCTCCCAGGCGACGCGAGGAGGAGGAATCCGGGAGCGGCTGGCCAAGCCGAGAGGACCCCACGGCACAAGCTGTGTGCAGGGGGACATGGCCCCAGAGGGAGTGTGGGGGTGGCGGTGCGCACACAGCAAAGAGGGAGAAGCCGCGGAGTCACACAGAGCACTGCACTCTTCCAGAAGCGAGCAGCGGGGAGGCTGGCCAAGGAGAGACGCCGCCCGGGGCTGAGATGGAGGGGCTGCTGCTGCCGCCGGAGGAGGAGGAGGAGGCGCAGATGGGGCAGACCCACGCTGGCTGCCAGCGAGGATGCCTGCGCCGCTGACCTGCTGGAGGCCGCGGCTGCCACCCACCAGCGGCCGCACAGCTGCTGAAGGCTGCGCAAGGAAGCCGGGCCAGCGGCAGCAGCAGCGAGGCCTCTGGAAGGACGCAGCAGCCACAGAAACGGACATGGCGAAGTGCCTCCTTTTTCTTCCCCGGAGGATGTGGGATGCGAGCCAGACAGAAGCATTCCCGGGCGTGGAGAGCAGGAGTCCCCCGCCCCAGGAAGAGGCCCCAGCCCAGGGTGGGACTGGAAGTGCCTGGGCAGCCGGGGAGGGGCCGACCCAACCCCCCTTTGCGGGAGGGGGAGGGGCCCAGAGCATCCCGCCAAGGAATGTGCCCAGGAGTCCCCCGGCAGGGCCGCCCATCCCGGGCCGCGGCAGCAGAGCAGCTCCTCTCCGGCAGGTCACGGCAAGCTCAAGCGCGGAGCTGGACCAAGGCCCGGGAGGGCCCCCCCTCTGGCCCGGAGCGCAGGGGCCGGGCTCTCCTTCCCTGCCTTGCCCGCAGCAGCTCAGAAGTCAGCCTCTCCGCTTCCAACTCTGGCACAGGATCGCACCCGCGGCAGAGCATGCTGCCACTGCAAGGCCCCCAGAGGCAGGGGACACCCTCGGGATGCAGCTCCTCTGAGAGAGCCAGGGCCTGAAGGGGGCGAGGATTAGGGGGGGGAACAGCCCCCCTTGCCCCCTCCCCATTTCCCTCCTCTTCGGAAGCTTCTTTCAGGCCTTGGTCTGAGCTGAACCTAACCCACGCACAGGCACACACACACACACACCCGTCAGCATCTGTGGCACACACCAGCCAGCATGGACTAGTGGCGAGAGTGCTGGACTAGGAGCGGGGAGGCCCGAGACCCTGAGACTTGCTGGGTGACTCTGGGCCAGTCACTTCTCTCTCAGCCTAGCCTACTTCACAGGGCTGTTGTTGTGAGGAGAAACCTCAGCACACCCACCGCTCTGGGCTCCTTGGAGGAAGAGCGGGCTGTACAATGTACATCCTCCTCCTCCTCCTCCTCCTGGCCTGCTGTCCCCTCTCAGAGTTGCCACAGACGTCCCATCAGTGAGTTCAGCAACTGGAGTTTTGCATCTGGGGATGGAGGGGGCCGTAGCTCCATCCCTGACATCTCCAGGGAGGGCGAATGCGACTGAGACTCCTGCCTGGGACCTGGGAGAGCGGCTGCCGGTCAGTGCAGACAATACCGAGCACGGCATGGACGCAAGCTCTGGCGGGGTGCAAGACAGCTCCCTCGTTCCCATTTGCTTCCAAGAGCAGTTGGGGAAGTGGAAGGCAGGCAGAGTCCGCTCAAAGCCAGACTCTGGACGGCAGTGAGGACTCTGCAGCGTCGCCTGGTCGGTCCCAGCTGAAAGCATCAGTGCTGGTCCACACTTAAGGGATGGAGTAAAAAGGCTCCCGCCAGCAGAGAGGGGCAACTGTGGCGGGGAAAGAGGCACCGCAGCCCGCCGGAGGGGAGATCCCGCCTGTACAGTGGAATCCTGTAGTAGTTATAACAGTGAGGGGGGGGGGGTTGTTATCACAAATATAGAAGACGTATACACTGCTTTTCCGCCAACAAGTTCTCAGAGTGGTTTACACAGAAACACAGAAGTGAAACTGAGGAGTCTCAAGGAGCCTGGAGGAACACCTTGCCTCTTTCAGCTCTACCTCGCAGTGTCAAGGAAAAGTCTGAAGGGCAGAGATGTAGCAGAGACCCCGGAAATGGGGGGCCGGGGGGGGGGGCATTGCAGGAGGCAAGGCTGGAGCCTCTCCTAAGATTGTGCAGAGACAATCAGCTCCTGCAAAAGAGAGCTGTGCAGAGCTCAGCCAGTGCTGGTGCTGTCTGCAGACTGGAGAAAAGTACAGTCGAGCCTAAAACTCACTCACTCTCTTACGAGACTCACACAAGAAAGCCCAGAGCCGATTAAATGGCACCGGTTGTCCAATAATACATGAAAAGGTTCCAGCTTTCTACAGAGTTTTGTTGCATTCCTCCCTTCTCCGAAGGAAAGAATATGGACTGACTTTACCATTTTTTAAAATATTTCATTTATTCTACAGCTGACTCCCATAAGTGTCCCGTCAAATTTTACTTTGCTCACTTGCTAGTTCTTAAAGTTCTTTCCTTTTAGACGGAAAATAGATTGAGAACAACTGGTTCTAACAACACTGAGTGCGTTCTGTTACTGCTTTATTTGCTCATGAAAGCCGATGTAAACGGGGGCCTGGCGGACAGGCAACCAGCCATGATCCTGACAGCCTTGAGCTTCCACACCTTACACACACTCTGGGGGTCCCTGGGTACGTGGCGGGGGGGGTGGGGGGTGTCCAAGCACAAGGCAGCTCTGCCTGAAAGCGAGTCACTTTCCTGGCCCCCCCCGCCCCCCCGGGCAAGGCACTCGTGTGCCCGGCTCACACGCTGTGGGCTTGGAGTCTGTGGCGTCTCTCATGGGTGACATCACAAACGCTACCCAGGAGGTGTCCACAAGACCTGCACAACCACATTCCAGAACGCACTCCAGGCAGCAGGGTGCCCCCCCACCCCACCCCCTGCCAGCTGGACAAAAAATTTCAAGTTCTCAGCAACAATGATGGGGGGGGGCGTTTAATGCAGACCCTGTGCAAATAATCTGAAGAGGCCCCCAGAACTCTGACACTGGATGGACCACCAGAAGCTGCCTTAGACAGACAGACCTTTGGTCCGCCTCTCTCATCCTTGTCTGCACTGACTGGCAGCAACTCTCCAGGGTCCCAGACAGCTGATTCCGCCTCCCCCCCCCCAGCCATGGGTTTGCTTTAGGGTTAGGGTTTCTAAGGCAAGGCCAGCATAGGGGGGGGGTGCCCGGTGGGCTGGGCTTGAATCCATGGTTGCTTCCGAGCCGGCCCCTCCCTCCCTCCCTGCTTCGCCTACCCTGCAGGGCTGTTTTAAGGAGAAGCTGGGATCACCCCCACGTGTACCACCCTGAGCTCCTCGAAGGAAGGGCAGGCAACAGATACAACGGATCAATGACTAATCAGTACTTCTCCCCTCAGGAAAAGAGCGTCTCCAAAGCGCCCCACAAGGCCCCCAAGCGCTTACTCTCTTGTTGTACAACTCCTCTGCAGAGTTCTTTGCCGTGCTTAGTCTACATCTGACATGTACATCGACAGCAAAGCCTGGGAAATTCCCAACGGTAGATGCTAGTGTAGAAGCCACCTGAGACAGGATGCCCAGAGCTGGGTTGGGGGGCAGGGGAGTGGGGGCCCATCCCTCCGCCTCCTCCTCCTCCTCCTCCTCCTCCTCCTCCAGCTCTCAGGGAAAGGGACACACAACAGCCCCAAGGCCACCCAAGGCCCCTCGCCTGCCGCCTGGAGGAAACTCGCCTGTCTTCCTGGAGAACATGAAGCAGGTCCCTTGTGGGTGGGTCGAGGCCAGCCGTTCCCCGGCCTGGGACCCCAGCCGTCCCATCAATCACCCCGAGAAAGAGAGAAGAAGTGGTGCCCACAGGCCGGTGTGTGAGCATCTCCTTGCAGGAAGACGTCAGCAAGGAGGACAGGAGGAGTCCACCAAGCGGGTTATTTAGTTGGGTGTCTTTGTGACTGCTGAGGTCACTTCAGTAAAACAAAAGGCCTCCCAAACAACGTGCCCTTTCATGCAATTTAGCCAAGGAGTTAATCTTACTGTCTCCACAGCAGCTCCTCCTACTTTTCAGCAACATTTCCTTGAAAGCAGGGGTTGCCAACCTCTTGCTTCCTTTTTGGAGGTGCCACTTTCTCAAGCACCATCTTTGTGGGTGCCACTTTTGTGAGTACAAGCACCCCCAGGGCTGGCTGCTCTGCACAGAAGAGGGAGGGGGGCTTGCCCCAAAGCTGCCCCTGCAGTGAGAAGGAGAAATGGCTGGGGGGGGGAGGCGCTTCTTGGGCTGCAGCTGCTGCTGCTTCTCACTCTCTCCTCTGCCCCCTCTATGCCCCCTTCTTGCCACTGATGCACTGGCACCCCAACTGCCCCCGCCTCCCTGAGGACTGGGTGGGGGAAGCAGTAACCCGTGAGCTTCGGGACAACTGCCTCCTGGGAAGTACCAGCAATGGTACTTGCACCCCTGGCTGCGAGGATGGGGCCGGAGCTCAGTGGCAAAGCCTCTGCTTGGCATGCAGAAAGTCCCAGGTTCAATCCCTGCTGGTGGTGGCAGCAGCATCTCCAGGGAGGGCTGGGAGAGGCCCCCGAGCCTGAAACCCAGGCCGGTAGACCATACTCCGCCAGAGGGACCAAGAGTTGGTCCAAGGCAGCTTCCTGTTCCCTCTGGTTGGAAGGAAAGCGCTGCTCCAAAGCAAGACACAGGAACTTTACCAGCCACAAGACATCACGGTTGGGAGTGACGGCCCCTGAGGACCACACCATGTCCTCCCAGCAGAGGATGCTGTGAAAAGGGGACCTGCAACTGCAGCCTTCTTGCTGGGTGGAGGGGTGGTCCTGGAGGGCTGTGACCCCTCCCTGCCAGGTCATCCTCACCACCCTGAAGTGCCGGCAAAGAATCAGAATCAGCAAAGTCATGAGAGTAAAATCAATCTTGTGATTGATTTCAAATTGTTGAATTAACTTTTTATATGTGTTTTAATTGTTTTATGTTAACTGCCCAGAGACAAAAGTTTGGGCAGTATATAAATGTGACAAATAAATAAACAAAACTGCTAGTCCAAAGGAGAGAGACAGACGATGAAGGCAGAAGGGGAGTATGAACAGCAGCAGCACCTTCAAGAATTCAAAGCACTCCACATGCATCATTTCACCCACCCTCACAACAGCCCTGTAAGGCAGGCCAAGATGACTGCCCCCATATTTCAGGGAAGCAGAGAGAACAGCGGCAGACACGACAGCTTGCCTAAGATCATGGCAGAGGAGAGGTGAGGTGAGAACGGAGAACTTCCTGTTTCAGAGCTCAGCCTCCCAATCCACAAGGCTAAATTACTTCCAGAGGGGTTGCTGTGTTCGTCTCTTGCAGAAAAACACACCAAAAAAAAGTATTGCAATACCTTCAAGACCAACAAATTTATCGTAGCATAAGCTTTCGTGGAGTACCGTGCATTTCCTCAGATGCTCAAAATGTGTGTGTGGTGGGGGTGTACACCCACCACACAGAGCCAGGAAAGAGGGGGGTTGTAAACAGCGGGGTTGCCAACCAGCCACGAAACGAGTTTCTCCCAGGGACTAGTCTCTTAAAAGACATACTATAGTCCAAAAGCCTAGTTCTGGACACAGCCTCCGACGCTGTTGCAACATATATGCTCTGAGCCAAACCATGTTTTAAGGTTTCAAAAGGAAAAGTCCAGTAGAAATCCCCACTTCTGAATCAGGCAGCCAGACCCCCTGAGTGGCCACCAGCAGCGACTGCAACGGACAGCTCTGCCTGCCCAGGAAAAAGCCCGAAGGAAGCAAGCAAGCAAGCGACATCCCAGAGACCAAAGCCAGACAGGTTCCCAACCCCTCTCCAGCCCCCTGGTTTTCAGGCCTGCCGTCTGAATGAAGAGGCTTATCTCCGACAACCTCAAAAGTTAAAGGCTGCACCGTAGTTTTCCACACATGACAACAAGGTCCCCTAAACCACATGTCAAAAAATGACAACACAACCTGCCATGCAAGGATTAAAATATAGATTACAAATCCTGTCAACCAAAAAGTTTGCAAAACTTTAGCACGCCGCCACCCAGGCAGGCTCTTCCCCAGTTATTTGGGAGGCGGCCCATGCCGGGCTGAACAGGAGCAGCAGGGGCTGCAACTGGGAACTCGGTGGCGTCGGGGCCCCCAAGTGTGTGCAGAGAGAGCCCCCCCCCCCGGACAACCACGACTCAGTCCAGACCCATCGAGACAGGACGGTCTGCAGGCCAGGAGGGCCGAGATCCCGGCACACGGACAGCCGAGGCCTGAGCATGAGGGCCCCGATTCAGCCTGCAAAAGTCCAGCCTGCTTCCCAAGGAGCCCAGGCCTCCGCGCAGAAGTCACCACCTGAACCCCGCTGACTGGAGCAGCAGGGCGAGGCACCACCTTGGACCCTCCAGCTGCTGCTGAACGACAACCCCCATCATCCCCAGAGACAATGCACGGCTGGCAAGGATGGGAGTTGTGGTTCAACGACAGCTAGAGCGCCCCGGTGGGTTGCCACGGCCGGACCAGAGAGACAAGGCCCCACCACCCACCGCCAGCTCCTCCTCCGGCAAACTTTGCAGCCGCCTCCTGGCAAGGCGCCCCTTCCCGGGATGGGCACAGCAAGAGCCCCTCGCCTCCGCTGCTGCCGCTGCTGCTCCTCCGCTCACTGCAGCCTGGCAGGGAAGCCTCACCGTGGAAACCTGTCGCAGCTGCAGATCAGCATCGCCTTAAACACACACACACACACACGGGGGGGGCAGCCCCCTCCCGGGCAGGAGAGCCCCGGCCAGGCCCCTTCCCCGCAGGCGGGTGCCCCGCTGGCTGCCCCAAGCCAAGGTGCCCAGGCCGGGCGGATGAGGCGATGCCTGCAGCCCCCGGCCGGTCCCGCCGCCGCCTCCCCCGGCCAGGCTCGCTCGGGTTGTCCGTGGCCGGCACGGAAGAGGCGACCCTCCCGGCGGGCTCCCCCACCCCAGCGGCAGCTGCCATTGGCCGGGCGGCGGCGGCGCTGCTCGGGCCACCCAGGCAGGGCGAGGCGAGGCGAGGCGAGGCGGCCGGGAGGGGCGGCCAAGCCCCCGGTCTCCGCGGCTGGACCCGAGCGGCGGCAGGCAGGCAGGCAGCGAGGAAGCGAGCGAGCGAGCGAGCGAGGGAGGGAGGGAGGGAGGGAGGGAGGGGCCGCCGCAGGCTAACCCTAACGCGCCCTCCTCGCCTCCGCGCAGACGGGACACACCGCGGGGCCCCGGCGCCGAGGCTGCCCGTCCCTTCGGAGCCGTCCCCGGCGGCGCTGCCCTCCGCGCCTCTCGCTCCACGCCTGGGGGCCGCCGCCGCCGCCGCTGCTGCCCGAGGAGGCCCGTCGTCGAGCGGCGCCCACGCCGCAGGCACGCGGTGGGAGGCGGGTGGGTGGGTGGGTGGGTGGCCGCAGGAGGGGGACCCCCGCCCCGCGGCGCGCCTCCGACTGGGGGCCGAGGCGCAGGGGCTGGCCGGCTGCCGGGGGGCACGCGAAGAAGCCCCCTCCGCCGCCCCCGCCGAGGGGAGCCCCCTCCTCCTCCTCCTCCTCCTCGCCCCCCCCCGCGGCGTCGAGCCGAGCTCCCCGTCCGCCCCCTCGAGGAGACCCGTGCGGGGGGGAGGGGAGGCGCCCGGGGGGAGAGCGGGGGGGGCCGGGAAGCGCCTCCTGCTCGGCTGCCGGACGGCGGGGGGCGCGGGCGCGGGGCGCCGTCGGGGATGATCGCGGCGGGCCGGGCCCGGCTGTCACTCGCCTCCTGCCTGGACGGGACCTCCGCGCGGAGGGAGGGAGATGGGGGGGGAGCAGAGGGGAGGGGGCGGCCGGGGGCGGAGGGCGAGCAGGACCCCCGCGGCCCAGGCCCGCTCCCTGTTTCCATGGAAACCGCACTCACACGCCACCCCCCTCCCCATGGCGGCGGCGGCGGCGGCGGCGGGGGGGGGGCGCCGGGCCCGGGGAGGGGAAGTGGCGGGGGGGGAGCAGCGTCCACACACGCACCTGCTCGCGGGGCGGCCCCGGCCGGGCAGCGGCAGCAGCCGAGGCCGCGAGGAGCCTCCCAGGCGGGCGGAGCCGGCGGGTCAGCGCGGCGGGCTCGGGCTGGCCGAGGAGCGGCGGCGGCGGCGGCGGCGGCAGGAGCGGCAGCCCGAGTGTGAGGACAGGGACGAGCCGCCGCCGCTGCTGCCGACTGCTGCTGCTCGCGGCCGCCGCGGGGCCTGCCGGGAAGTGTAGTCCGGCCGCCCGGCGGCCCCCCACGCCCACCCCGGCCGGGCCCTGCCCCGCGGACTACAGCTCCCAGGCGGCACCGCGCCGAGCCCTGCCCGTCTGGGAGGGGAGGGGGAACTCGGAGCCAGCCGAGTCCGGAGAGAGAGAGCGAGAGAGCGGGGGGGGGGGGAGGAGGGGCCTCGCGCCCTGCCCCAGGAGGGGGAGGGGCTGGCGAGGGCGGGGGGCGAGGGCGGGGACCGGCCTCCACCCGAGGGGAGGGAGCGATCAGCAGCAGCAGCAGGACGAGGAGGGAGAGGGAGGCGGGGAGGCGGGCAGCGCTGCCTCGGCGGTTGCTGCGCGCCATGCCCCCCGCCGTGCCCCCTGCCCCGCTCCCCCTGCCGTTCACACGCGCAGCAGCGCAGCCCTCGGGTGGGCAGCGCCGTGCCCAAGATGCACCCCAGCCCTCCCCATCGATGAGGTCATGGGGCTGGAGCCAGAAAGCGGGGCGGGGGGGGGATACGGGAAGATGCGGGAGGAAGGGGCAGCCGACGAATCTGGGCTCCCCCGGGGAGGGGGGAGGGGGGTGCAGGCAGCCCGCGTGGGGGGCAGGCGCCGGGAGGGAGCAGCCGGGCGCACCGAGACCCCCGCTGCCGCCGGGATCCGGCGGGGGCGCCTCGAGGTGCGCGCTTCCCCGCGGGGGCCGAGAGGCGAGGCCAGGCGCCCCACCGACGGAGGGGAAGGCGCAGGGCAGGGCAGGGCTGGGCTGCAACGGGGCACCTGGAGCAACCCGGAGGAGGTCGCCGCGCAGCAGGAGCCGCCGCACTCCGCACCTGCGCTGGCCGGCGGCGGGCGCCCCCTCGGGGCCGTGGCGCAGCGCGGAGGAGCCTCGCTCGCTCGCTCGCTCGCTCTCGGCTGGCTGGCTGGCTCCCTCCCTGGGCGGCGCAAGCAGCCCTGCGCCGCACCGGCGCGCCCGGGGAGCGCTCGGCCTGCCTACCGCTTCCGTCGCCTGCTCGCTCGGCTCTCGGGGATGCGGCGGCCGAGGGGAGGCGCCCCAGCCCGGCCGGAGGAGCGGCTGCTGGGCTCGAGCTCTCCCGCCCCCCCCCCCCGCGCCGCCTCCTCCTCCTCCTCCTCCTCCTCCCCCGCCCCGCCGGCCGGCAGCGCCTGCCTCGCAGCGGCGGCCACGCTCTCCTCCTCCTCCTCCTCCTCCTCCTCCTCCGCCCGTCCGGGTTCTTGGGCTGCCCTGGAAGGCGCTGGCAGCGCAGCCTCGAAGGCCGCGACCGCCAGCCAGGCCCGCCGCGCGTCCCACCTCGCGGCGACAGCAGCAGCAGCGGCAGCAGCAGCAGGGCCCCCGCCGCGCCGCCCCGCTCAGGCCAGCCCCCCTGTGGGCCGTCTCGGCGCTGAGCAGCGAGCCGGGCTGCCCTCCCCGCTCCCTGGGCCCGGCGGCTTCCTCGCCACTGCCCAGGGCCCTGCCCGGCCCTCCCGCTCGCCCCCTGCCCTAGCCGGGCGCCCTCTCCCCGCGCCCCAGGACCGGAGTCCGTCTAGGGCCGCCGCCCAGCGCCCTCCCCCGCTTCCCTTGCTGGCAACCTGACACGCCTTCACCCCGGAGAAGCGAGCGCACACGCCGCTCCCACTCCGACAGCGCCGTCCGAGAGCGAGCCCCCGCCAGCACGCCCGGCTCCCCGGGCTTTAAGGCGCGCCGGCCCCGCGGCCTCCAGCACCATCTGCCCTCCTGCCAGCCCCCTATAACTGTCTTCCGCTCTGGGGCGGGCAGCTTGCCCGCCAGCCCCCCACTGCCTGGAAGACAGGCTTGCCTGTGCGACCTGCGTCCCGCACAACTTGGGCGCTTCCTGGAGGAAGCTGCCCTGAACCAGCCACTCACTCACTCACCCCGCGGGGCAGCTCCTCCAGCCGGAGTGGGCAGCCCCTGGAGGAAGGCTTGCCAGTTCAATCGCTTGCCGAAGGAGGACCCGAAAGTGGAGAGGGGCCCCTTCCGCCAGGGGCTTCCCCGGAGGGCACCGTCACAGGCAAAACCCTGAAGCAGGCCCGGTAGCTCTGTGGCCCTGCTTGGCCTCCCCAAAGCCGGGGCTTCTTCCTCTGGGTCGCTCTCCTGGCTTCCCAGACCGCTGGAAGCTCCCTCCAGATTCCAGGCTGGGCCCCATAATATGGGAGATTCTAGCGGCAGTTTGCGAGATCCGTAAAACTGGGCCTGGTGGGAGACCATAAGGGGCCACCCCAGCCGGGCTCTGTCCAGGGGATCTTGGGACTAAACTTAAGCGGTGCTGCGGTGGGGGGGGGGCTGGGCCACCTCTAGTCCAGCTGCTTCCCTGCTCACTCTCTGCCCAGAGGATGCCCTCTTCCCCCCTCAAGCCCTCCTCTCGGCTTTTGGGTGCTCCTTCCTTAAGGACGTGCCAGCCCTGATGTTCAAAACAGCAAAAGCTGTGTGGTGGGTTGAACACCCGTTGGTGGTGGTGTGGCCAGGGCCTAGCGCATGAATGGGCTGGGCTGGCGGCCATTTCTGTTAGGAAGGAGTGGCGCCGGTTTGACTTCTGGCCAAGGTGAGCGTTTCTCGCCCCCAGACTAAATTGCCCCGGACCCTGAATTCAAAGCAGTCAGAGCTGGTCTGGGGGCAGCAAGCAGGACGGGTCCCCTTCACTAAGCAGGGTCCGCCCTGGTTGCAAGTGGCAGGGAGACTAGAAGTGTGCGCAAGGCAAGAACACTCTGAACCATGTGAAACCCCCTTGAGTCCTGCTGCAACTCCCATCAGGGGCATTGCTGGATGTTAAGGGCCCCTCCACCTTTTGCAGGCAAAGATGCCCAGGCAGTTTTGCTAGACTGTGTGGAAGCAAAACCAGAGAAAGAGAGAGAGAGAGAGATGGGGCTGAAGCTACTTGGCAGGGCGGGGGGGGGGGGGGCGGAAGCATCAGAAAACATGTTTGTTGCTTTTAATTTAATGACTTGTGTTCTGATTTTCCCTGCTGAAAGGACAGCTCACAATGAAGAAAGAAATGACCAGGCTCAAGCTCTCACAAGACCCTTCAGAAGTCCTTCACGCTGGGGAAAGTGGAAGGCAAGAAAGAGAAGAGGAGGAGGACCAGCAGCCAGGTGGATGGACTCGATCATGACAGCAACGAATGCACCCCTGAGAGACCGGAAGGGCCAAGCGGAAGACAGACCGTCCTGGAGAGAATCTATCTCGGTGGTCGCTAGGAGTCGACACCGACCGGATGGCACTTCCTCAGTCATCAGGCAATAATTGCATAGCGGCGGGTTCTGCTAGCACATGGATAATGCACAAGATGGGTCCCAGCCAGTGTCCCCTCGAAGGTGTGCACATCTGTCCCCGCTCAGGCTGAATCAGGAAAGCCTCATTCTGACGGCATGTTTACGCACACACTGCCTTGATGCTGCCGCCCAGAACAAAACTCATTCTGCACACAGATGACAGCAATTAGAGAGACCCCTGGTGCCAGCTCCTCCCCTTCTAGATGTAACCAGCTAAGAAGCACCCCACCCACGAGGGAGGTGGGTCTGCCTTTCCTGTCGCTGGGGGTCAGTTCAGACTCTGCCCCCACCTCACACTGGCACTAACCACGGCTGAAACACGTAGCCATTGTCAGAGCTTCCAAAGAGGCAGGCTTACCTGCTTTGACGTTACTTCTCTGCTTCCGTTCTCCCTTTGATCGCACTCCTAGCGTGGAGGGGGAGCAACCGGACTGCGCCGTTTGTCAATGCAGACGGACATCGGACCAAACCAGAGTGGCCACAATCCCTCCTCGGATCCTGTTTTCCAGGGCAGATTTTGCTGGCCAGTTGCAAACTATAGTTTGTCCATTCAGACATCACATCAATCCACAGTTAAGTTTCCGTAAAGAGTTTGGGGCAATGCCCAAGACCAGACGAGATGTGGACGTTCCGCAACTGGAATCCCCCAACCCCGTTTCTTTTCCAAAAGCAGGTCTTCTGAAGCGGGGGGGGGGGGCGCTGGGGGTCCCACAGGTCCAGCAGGGCTGCACGGCAGCTCCACCCCAGAGGGCCTGGAGGCGTCTCTGCTGCCTCTCCTAGTGGCTGCTGCTGGTTGCTTCAAAGGCGAATGAGTGGGGCGGGTCTACTGGAGGGATTCCCATGTCCGGTCTAGTTTGTCCCCAAGAGGAGGGCCCAGGAAGGCCCGGCATTTCTTCTCAAGCAGGGGCCACTGGGGTGAAGAAGAGAGCCCGTCCAAGCGGAGCCCTCTCTGGTGGCCTCCACGGTTGCCTCTTTCCTACGTATGCCTGAGCGAGAAACAGCTGCTTCGTGAGTGCCCAACCGCAGGTCCGCAACCCACGCTGTCCGTTGTGCCTGGGGATGATGGGCGTTGTAGTCCAGAAGCTTCCGCAGACTCACAACTGGGAGCAGCACGTGTACTCCGAGCTGCAGGAGAAGGCCTTTGCAGGCAGGACAGCAGGAATCCTTCCCCTCAGGAATCTGGGCGCAATTGAGAGGCTGGGTCTTGTTCTGGACAATGTTAGCACAATGGAAGAAGAAGAAGAAGATGATAATAATAATACAACATCATCATCAATGAAACGAAATACTTTGCATTTCTCTAGCAGTGCAAGCATTCAGAGCATGATGGGCGCATGGCGTTCCGTAATCCTCCCAACGACACTGCAGAGTAGGCCGGCAGCATGACGCGGGGGGGGGAGGGGAGGGGGTGCTGAGGCCCAGCAGGACAGCAACGCCACGGAGCACGGGGGTGGTGCAGCCGTCCTCACTGCAAGGTCCGGGGGCCCGTGGAGGCTCCCCTCAACCGGCCGCGAAGCTCCTGGGCTCCACGTCTCTTGGAATCAGGCCTGGTGCAAAGCTTCAGACAAGGCTGGGCACTGCGCTGCCCCCCCCCCCGCCCCATGTGGAGGCCACCATGCTGGACCCTGCCCAGTGTGGAGTCGGGGGGGGGCTCTTTCAAGGGAAACGGAGCCCTCTTGGGCGCCTGGAGCATCTTGGCAGGCAGGCTCAGTGCTGGGCAGACGAGCCCGGATTATTTGTTTATGTGAAATACCTCGATGCCACCCAAAACTTGCATCTCTTAGTTAAAATCATTTAAAACATTGAATCAATTAACAATTAAAAGACTCAAAACATGTAAAACCCCAGCATTAACAGGATGGAGAACGACAGATCTAATTTTAGCCCTTGCCAGTGCTCCCCCCCCCCGCCCCCAGGAGCGCTTGAGGGAGGGCTGCCCCCCCCCGCCCCTCTTAAAGGGCCTCTCCTCTCCAGGCCCCTCGGGACCAGCAGAAGGGATGGAAGAGGCGACTCGAAGCAGACCCGCCTTGCAAGCTCATTGCAGGAGGGGAGGGAAGGGACCCCCACACACACACACACACCCCAGCTGGGCTGCGGGAGGCTCAGGGCTGGGTCCCCAACGCAGCTGGACTGCAGCAGCCCCCAACACCACCCCCAGCAACCAGGTCAGCCGTGGGTCGTCCCCCCCCCGCGCCAGCCCCCAGGCTCTGCTTCCTAACCCTTGGCCAGCAGCAGAGGGAGCTTTTTGAGGAAGTCAGTTGGGGGGGGGAGGAGGGGGAGGGCCTCTCCACCCAAGAGGCTGAGCCCAGTTTCCTTCTGCCAAGACGGTCAAGTCAGGCTCGGCCACAAAGCCACAGCCCCTCCCTCCCTCCCTCCCTCGAGGATCCACCAAGAAGGGGACCTTGCCGCTCTCAGGCCCACACCCAGCAACGTGGGGCACCCCCCCACACCCGGCCCGCCCACCCGCTCGGCCTGCGCAAGCCCTCTTGCTCTAGCCTTGCCTGGCTTGTTTCCCGGCATGAAACCAGATCACGCCCCCAGTTGTGTGTGGGGGGGAGGGGGGAGCGGCCCCCTGCCCAGTGTCAGCAGGGTGAGCTCTCTCTGCTGGCCTGCCCCACTGCCCGGCCTGGGGCCTCACTGCTGCCCAGGGACCAGAAGAGAGATCCTAAGGCTGGGCGGGTTCCTGCGCTGGGGCATCGCCCTTGGGGGCCACACACAGCCCGCCACAAGGGGAGCCACAAGCCTTCCGTGGAACCCACAAAGGCGGCGGCGGCGGCGGCTGGCTGTTGCCTCCTGCAGAACTCTGCAAACGACGGGAAGTTGCGCCAAAGCACCGTAGAAGACGCGGCGCGGCTTGGCCCTCCCCCCCGCCGGCTTTGAACCCCAGGGCCCCCTTCCCAGACACACTGGGATGATGGGAGTCGTAGTCCCACATCTGCAGGGGGGGCCAAAGTTGTGCAGCCCTGGAGGAGGAGGAGAGTCTGGGCATGGGGTGGAAGAAGCCTCGTGGCCCCCAGTGGCTCAGGAGAGCTCAGGCAGGCTTGCTCGGGCGATGAAGCTGCCCTCGACCGATGCATCGTGCAAAACGCTGAACAAAAAGCCAGCCTTAAACAGATCTCAAATGGCACTGCATTAACAAGACCGGCGCCGTTTGTCAACAGAAAAAAGTGCTGAAAGCAATTTATGCAGCTAAAGCTAAAAGAAAGCGTTTCCTGTACCAAAAAGGCTCACAGTGTAAACACACACACACACACACACACGCCAAGGTGGCATCAGAAATAGCCACTGAAGAGCACTATTTTATTTTATTTATCATTCTTCCATACCCCCTGATATAGACATCTCTGGGCGGTGTCATCTCTATGCTGGGGGAAGAGAAGAGAGTTGGTAGCAAGCATGAATTGTCCCCTTTGCTAAGCAGAGTCTGCCTTGGTTTGCATTTGGATGGGAGACGACGTGTGAGCACTGTAGCATATTCCCCTTCGGGGATGGGCCACAGCTCAGTGGAAGAGCATCTGCTTTGTACGCAAAAGGCCCCAGGCTGAATCCTTGGCGGCAGCAGCATCTCCAGGTAGGGCCGAGAGAGTCCTGCCTGGAACCTTGAAGAGCTGCTGCCAGTCCGTGTAGGCAATACTGAGCTAGATGGACCGATGGTCAGACTCAGTATACAGCAGCTTCCCATGTTCCTATGAAGAGGGCAGTTGCTCTCCCCTTGCTAACTATAAAAGAGCTACCCTTCAAAAGCTGCCTCTTTGCCCAGTTAGCAGGGGTGCTAAAATCTGTGCCTAGCGTTAAGATGAGGAGGCTATAGATATATGCACGGTGTGGAGAGAGGATAGAGAGAAATTCTTCTCCCTCTCTCACAACACTAGCAATGCAATTGTGCTGCCGAGTCGGTGTCCACTCCTGGCGCCCACAGAGCCCTGTGGCTTTCTTGGTAGAATACAGGAGCGGTTTACCATGGCCGCCTCCCGCACAATATGAGATGATGCCTTTCAGCCTCTTCCTATATCGCTGCTGCCCGACAGAGGTCTGGGAAACATACCAGCAGGGATTCGAACCACAACCTCAGGTTCCCCGCTACGCCACCACAGCTGATCACAACACTAGAACCCGGGGTTATTCCCACAAAACTGATTGCCTGGAAATTTAGGGCTGACGAAAGGAAGTACTTTTTCACACAGTGTATATTTAACCTATGGAACTCTCTGCCAGGGGATGTGGTGATGGCCACCAGCTTGGACAGATTTAAAGGGGGCTTTGACAAATTCACAGAGAGCAGGGCTATTCATGGCTATTAGTCTTAGGGCTATAGGCTATAAGCCACCTGAGCCAGGCCCAGAGGCAGGTTGTCTCCGAATCCCAGTTGCAGGGGAGCAACAGCAGGAGAGGGGCCTGCCCCCTCCCCTCTTGCCTGTGGGCTTCCCAGAGGAGCATCTGGTGGGCCACTGTGGGAAACAGGAGGCCTTGGGCCTGATCCAGCAGGGCACTTCTTAGGTCCTTATATCAGTTATGGCCAGGACACTCTGCAGAGCAAGCCAGCTGGGACCATCACTGGCATCTCTATCAACTTTGAAACTCTCTTCCCTTGGAAACATGCGGAAGTCCGAGCCCAAGAATTGTGAGACGCACTGTACGATCTCACTTGGGTCGGCTTTTAGCAGGAGCCACTAAACTGATGGCGGGTAATTTGGACTTCACCACAGAGTCCTACTTTGAAATGTCGCGGTGGTGTTAACGGGGTTTCGCACAAAGGGATTAGACATCTCAATTGTCATCTCAGTTGCAGGGTTGTCTCTTGGTTAAAGAAAACTTAGTCAGTTTCATTGCGCAGGATTGATTTAATCGATTAAATTTGCACACCGACAAAGTAATCATTGGGGGGGGTCTTTCTCCCCCCACGCTGCTCGGATGATACATGCACCTATTGCAGCAGCTGCCATCTTAAGAAGAAGCATTCCCTGCCTTCTGTGAGAGAAGCAGGAAACCCTCTTTTAAAGATCACATCTGCCGTTTGTTTGTGTGCAGGTACTTGCATTTAAACCCACGAACCTTTCCAAAAATCCAGGGGTGTGAGTGTGAGAGAAGAGAGGAATGCATGCCATGAGGTTAAAGAGGGAAATATCCCCCTCCCTCCACGATACGGGAAGCTTTCGGAGGGAGGGAGGGAAGGAAGGAAGGAGGGGGAGCGGACCCCTTTCCCCACCTCCCAGAGTCACCTGCTCTAGAGCAATAGCGTGTTTGGGATTGCAGCTGGCAGCCAGCCCCAAGTCTCTCTAAGGAAAGGCAGCACCAAAAGGCTGCGGGCTGGGCAAGAAATACGGTGGCCTTTCCTGCTTCTGCTCTGGAGGCCTCCCTCCCCGGTGGGCCACGATGAGCAGCACAAAGGCAACCGAGCTCCCGGCCTGGGGCGCTCCTGCCAGGGGCAGGCCAGAAGGGGAGGAACAGGAGGGTGCCCTCCACCAGCACACAGAGAGGCCTCCGGCTGCTGAGGACCCGCTGCGCTCCTCATCTCCCCGCAGCCGCTCCAGAAAGCCACAGGGCTTGAGGGTCGTCTCCAGCAGACCCCGGCTTCAGTGCCGAAGGCGGCTTGCGGCCATGCTGCTTTAGGGAGCTACTCTGCTGCACTGGGAAAGATGCGCATGGAACTGCAGGGGCGACCTGGGTCCTAGCCGCTGCCCTGCTCTCCAAGGTTTCCGGCAGGAGTCCCACCCAGGCCTACTTGGGAAAACTGCCAGGGACTGAACCAGGGGACTTCTGAAGGCAAGCAGATGCTCTGCCACTGAGTGATGGCTCCTCCACCCGCCAAGCGGGGGCTGCCAACCGATGGTACTCCAGATGTTGCTGAAGGTCAACCCCCACCATGCCCAGGGGCAACAGATTGGCGAAGGAGATGCTGGGGCTAAAGGAACCCTGGTTGGAGCCCCTGCCCTGAGGGAGGGTCTGTCAGCAGGCCGGTCCACATGTAGCCACCAGCCAGGCTACGGGCCCCTTTGGCAACTACAAGACCAGCTCTCCTCTCCCCTCAGCAGGCTTCTGTGCCAAGGTGGTGGGTGGCGATTAAACTCAGCAATTGCCCGGCCAGAGAGGGGAGAGGGGGCCGTGTTTGTCCCTCCCCTCGGAGGCCCCTTGGAGCAAGGGGGATCGTGGAGACAATCGGGAGGGTTGGCCTTGGGGGCCCCTAGGGAGCCGGGTTCTTTGAAGCCATCCCTGGATCGCCCCCTTGTTCCGAAAGACCTGTTCAACCCGCCTGCAACCAATGCACAGGGCGCCCTGGACGGGTGGTGTGGCCCATGATGGTGGGTGCGCGCAGCAGCGGGCGGCCTCCGAGCCGAGGGGCCTGTGCGCGTGCCCCGGTGGTCCGCCTCGGACACACACGGCGGCGGCGGCGGCGGCGGCCAGCAGCCCTCTCCAGATCAGAGGCGCGCGGCAGAGCCCGCGGGAGGAATCCCCCCGCCGAGCCCGAGGCGGTCGCTCTGGCCCGTCCCCGCCGCGCCCCTCTCCAGGCGCGGTGCCAGCAGCGGCGTTTGCGTGCGCGGGGAAGCGGCCCCGGGGGGTGCCCGGCGCTCCCCCCTCCACACAGGCGGGGCGCAGCGGCCGGTCAGGCAGCCGCGGGGCGGGGCTTCCTCTCCTCCTCCTCCTCCTCCTCCTCTTCCCCGCCAGCCAGCGCGCTTCGCGTCTCCGGCCGGCCGGGCATCGCGGCTGCACGTCTGGGCACGCACGCGGCGGCGAGGAGGAGGAAGCGGCGGAGGAGCAGAGGCGGCGGCTCGACGGAGCGGCCCCGCGAGCGCTTCTCGGGCGCCGGCCTGCCTTGCCGCTGCGCTGCCGCTGCGCGCCTTGGCACGGCGCAACGCCCGAGCCTTCCCCCGGCACAGGCGGCGCCTCCCTCGGCTCGGCAGCCACCGCGCTGGGCAGAAACTTTCCTGCCAAGTTGCCCCGGGCGGGGCCCGACGGCTCTCCCCAAGGCGGACGCGAGGAGGGTCGCCCGGTTCCGCGCCGCCGCGGGAGGCCAGCACGTGAGGCGCTCGCTCGGGCTCGGGCAGCCGCCTGGCGTGGGCGGCAGCAGCTCAGGATCCGCCCCCTCGGCATCCTGTCGGAAGGGCTGCAGCCCCGGCGGGGCGGGGCCTGGGGCCGAATGGAGGCACGCAGCGCCCCCCCCCCGCTCGGAGAGGGAGGATTGTGGGAGGAGAAGCCGCGGAGGAGACAGACGTGTGAAGGGGCGGGGCGGGGGGCAGCCCGGTCGGCCCACCGGAGCGGGGGCTCCGCGGGCTATCATGCCAGTCGCAGCGCCGGCTCGCTCGAAAAGGTGGCGATCTGCAAAGCAGAGGAGCGCGGAGAAACGGGGCCCTCCCTGGTAGCATCTCCAGGTGGGGCTGGAAAGAGCTCTCCGAGATCCCGGGGAGCTGCCGCCGCCGCCGCCAGTCAGAGCAGACCATACTGACTCCGATGGATCATGGCTCCGACTCGGTAGAAGGCGGCGGCGGCTTCCCGCATGACTCCTCCTAGTGTTTAGAGGAGGGGCCGTGATGTAGTTGCAGATTCCGAAATGCGGGCGCTCCTCTGCGGGGTTAGCCTGGCGTGCAGGTGAAGTCCAGGGAGGAGAGCCGAGGGAAGAAGCCTTCCTTCCGAAAGGGGAAGAAGGCCTCCCCCCCCCCCCAAGGAAGAGGACAGGACACAAACCCGGGCCGGGCCCAAGAAGTGCAAGGTGACCCTAAGGGAGGCGGGAAGAGGGTTTGAGGGACACTGAGCTGGAAGCATCAAGGGGGGTAACAAGAACTTCTTCCAATACCCCAGCAGCAGAACAATCGTTCTGGATTGACCAAGGCCAACTGAGGGCAAAAGGTTGGGGCCTTGATTTAACTAGGAGCTTCTGTGGGCTAGTTGTTCTCAGGTGACCTGGCTTTGAAGGAACACTCTGACTGGGCAATGGTGAAGAGAGAGACGGGTGGGCAGGAAATACCTTTGGGTGCTCAATCTCTGGCTTTATTTGGCTTTCCCAGCATCCTTGTTGTAGTGGTCAGAGTTAAGGGGACATTGGATACTATGACTACTATCAATATTTATAGACTGCTTTTCAAAAACAGCACTCAACGCAGTTTACCTGGAAGGATAAATACAGAGGGAGTGGGGAGATGATTCTCTGTCCCAAAAGGGCTTAGAATGTAAGCAGAAACATAAGGTAGATACCAGCAACCACCACTGAAGGATGTTGTGCTGGGGATGGATAGGGCCAGTTGCTCTCCCCCTGCTAAATGGAATGCGACAACTACTACTGAGGGCAATTGCTTCCATAACCTGCTTGTGGGCTTCCCAAAGACATATATTATTTTTAATCCTAAAATAATGTTTTTAATTCTAAATATCTGGGGAGTGGCACACATTAGGAACATAGGAAGCTGCCATATACTGAGTCGGGCCCTTGGTCCATCTAGCTCAGTCTTGTCAGCACAGGGAGACCCTTGAAGGTCCGTGTGTGTGGGGGGGGGCAGCCGGTGGCCTTGCTTCACCAGAGGCAGGTTAGTGGACAGTCTCTCACTCGCGACCGAGGCTGGGGAGTGGGGACCCTCCCTGGGAGACGGCTAGAACTCGCCACACTCCCTTTTTACTTTTACTTTTTGAACAGTGGTTCCTGGGGGAGAAGAACACAGTTTTTCCACCCTTGGGAGATGTAAGAGTGCCTCTGGGCATGGGCAGCATACCTTTTACTCACATTTTGAAGAATTTGTGTGTGAGAGAGAGAAATAAAGTCATAGTTTCCGATGACCTACAGATACCAAATTTTGCATACACAATCCTGCCACTGAAACTTGCTGAATGCAGACTGGAATCTGTGAAGTGAAAATTAAAAAAAAAAAATTGCAGTTTTTTGGGAGAAATTCTGAATATAGTTCCTGATTACCTACACATACCAAGTTTTGCATGAACAATCCAACTAATTAAAATAATCTGAATACACTTATTTTTTTACACTAGAATGTGCTTGGGGACACATGTAACTATTCTGGGGTATTTTGAAACCAGAAATTCTGAATTAATCATATTTTAATTGTTGTTCTCATCAGATTTTTAAACTCAGCAATCAGATCAATAATTATACAAAATGACATCATGCCCAAGAAAAGCAGATCTTTCTCAGATTCAAATTTACTGGATGTGTAAATCCAAATTTACTGGATTTTTAATGAAATGTATAATATCTGAAGTTGAAATCCTACACATTTCAAACTCTTCTTTTACTTCCCTTTTGCAAGCAGGTGGATAACAAATACATTATTATTATTATTAGTTGTTGTTGTTGTTTTGTTAAATTGACACCCCGCCTTTCATTCAGAAAATCCCCATGCCCTCTCTTCCATTTCTTGAGCTTTCCTGGAGGGGTAACCGGCCTCCCCCACGAGGAGGTGGGTTTCTTCCAGCAGTGTCTCCCCTGCAGCGGATGGCGAGCAGGTCAACCCTCACCCGGCTTTCCCTGCGGCCCCTACAGGCAGCGGCGAAGAACCTCTCCGGTGGGGCCACCTAAGGGCCGCGGCCAGATGTCGGGGGTGCTGGGGGGGCGCCCCTCGGAGTGAGGAGGAGCGTGAAGAAAATAGGGGCGGGGGCGCGCGCGCTCTTCGACCCGTCATCATCCGCTGAGTGCTGGGCGCCGCTCAGGGCCCCTCCCGGGCAACTTCCGTCACCCGCCTTTGGGGTTTGCACCAGAGTCTCCTCCGGGCATGCCCTGCGCGGGCATGGCTGAGGCGGGACGTTTCACACGTGCAGCTTTTGCTCCACGCAAAGCACTTATGTATGGCTTTGACGTAGAGGAGTTCCACGATACCGCCCCACACCCGCGTGCGCGTCTCCTCTTCCTGCCCTTGCCGCGATCTCCCGGCGCACGTGCCCATTTCAGATGTTGATGGGGGGGCGCAACCCCCCCTGCAAGCGTCGTGAGTGAGCCCCACCCCGGAGCAGCAGAGGCCCGCCAGCTGGACCCCCGCCGCGGGGCGTCGTCCCGACTTGGAAGACGGGACCCGCGTCGCGTGTGAATGGGGCCGCCCGGCTCGGCCCCTCCTCCCTCCTCCAGCGGGCGGCGGCGGCGTCTCCACACCCCGCCAGCCCGGGCCGCTCCCGGGAGGCAGCCCTCACCTGGCGCCGCAGCGTCTCCCGGGGGCACCCCGTGCCTGCCATGCGGCGTGCGGAGGGGGGGATCCAGGCCCTCGACCCGCCGCCCGGGCAAGGAGGGAGGGGGCGGGCGAAGGGGCGGACTTGGAGGGGGCCCCGCGGCCGCTCGCCTTTGCAGCAGCTGCCCGGGGTGCGGGGAACCAAGGAGGGAGGGGCTGGGGGCGGCTCGCGCCCCTCTCCCCCCTCCGCGTCCTTCCCGCGAAGCGCGTCTGCGCGGCCAAAGGGGTCAGGCGTGCGGGAGGGGGTCCACACGTGACGCAAAGAGCCGCATCGCTGTCGTGCGAGGCGCGGGCAGCCACCCCCCCGCGCCGCTTATGGAAACAGGCCCCCCCCCTCTGCCGGCTGCAGGGACGCTTCTACTCGTAATCCTCTTAAATATCTGGGGTGGCGCAACTTGGGGCCTGTGCGGTGATCAGAGGCCAGGTGGGGGCCCATTCCCAGTCCGTGAGAGCACTGCCCTGCTGTCCTCTGTGCCCGGTGAAGCTGTGGGATTCACTGCCACAAGATGTGGCAGAAGGGAGCCGGCCGTGGGAATGGAAAAGAGGATTCGATCGGGACAGGGCAGCCAGCAGCCAGGCTAGCTCTGTGCAGCCTCCAGGTCCAGAGGGAGGGTCCCTTTCCTCTGAAAGCCAGTTGCTGGAAGGAACCTTTGCTTCCTGTTTCAGGCTGTGGGGAGCAAGCTAATGGACTAGAGGAACTGGAGGGCCTGGTCCACACAACCCGTTGCACCCAGGTTTAATGTGGGTTATGGACCTGCGTGTGACTACATGAACCCCTGGCGAGGTGGGGCTCTCAGCGTCATCCTAGGCCCAGAAGCCACTTTGGCAGGGGTTCACACCAACACACGAATGTCCGTAACCCCTTTAAACCAAAATCTGGTGTGAACGGGGCCAAGCTTGTGTCCTTGCGTTTTTGCTTGCATGTGTGAATGGCACACCGAGCTCCACAGAGAGCTTTCTGCTCGCCAACACAATACTTCTCAACAGTGCCGATTCACACATTAAGCAGCCTGTCAGCACGGAAATGCTTTCCCGGCCGTGAACGGCGGAGGCGGAAGCAGCAACCCCGTATCCGGACGCAGAGCGCAGGCGAGACGTCCAGTGGCTGAAACCAGGAGGAGCCGCAGCTGGCCGGGGAGACCAATGAGGGAGCTGAAGAGCAGCCCCTTTTCAGAGACCTCAGAGCATCCAAGGCCAAGAGGTTTAAAAGAAAAAGGAAATCCAAGCAATGGTCACCAAACCCCGTGACAATCTATACCAGCAGTGGCTAGAAACACCCACCGCCCAAGAAAGAGCAGAAATACACTGTGGGGGTTGGAAAGCTCAACCAGGAGCGGGGGGGGGGGGGACGGGACCAGGCAGCTGGGGGAACCGGGCCTCCCCCTCAGCAGCCTGGGCCCCTGCTTTGGGCAGGGCGGGTGGCAGGAGCAGCCGTGCCCACGCTGGAGTGCCCGAGATGCTGCCAGGGCCCCTCCGGGGGCTTGCTGCAGGGTGGCAGGCCACAGTGGTGTGGGCCGGAAGGGGGGAGACCTCCTGGAGGGTGGGCAGCCCCACTGGCACCTGGAGGTCTCCCTTGGAAGCCCCAGCAGCCGCTCTGGGGCCCGACCCGGAACACTCCGTGGCCGGGCAAGGCAGGCTTGGCCCTCCAGCTGCTGTGGAACTACAACTCCCATCATCCCGGGAGAGCCAAGGTGCCCCCCCCGCCCCTCTATTGCCTCTCATCCGAAGTAGCGGCATATTTTCAAAGCAGTGGAGTTGGTTCCACCAGGTCTGTCTGTCAAAGCAGAGCAAAAGATCACCCTTGACTGGAGGAGCAGATCCATCAGCTGGGCTTTATTTGTGAAGGTCTCTTTCCTCGGAAGTGAGCCAGGAAGGAGAGAGGGAGTTTCGGGGTGCAGAGCGGGCCTTGAGGCGGCCTCCTCCCCTGCCTGGATCTGCACCTGGCCCACTTTTCTCCCCCGAAGCCGTGACTGAGGAGGGCCTGGCTGGACAGGCAGAGGAGCCGCCAAGGGGGGGCTGACCCTGAAGTGGCTGGCGATGCTGAGCGGGAGGCATGGGGAGGACGGGGCAGCCAGCTTCCTTCTGCCCGGGCTAATCCAACCGAGATCCAGAGCAGGGAAAGGCTTTCGGGGGAGAAGAGGAGTTCTGGCTGCACTCACGTGTCACAGCCAGCAAAGGAATCCGAACCAGGGTAGGCTTAGGTGTTTCGGGCCGCTGCCGCCTTCGCCTTCTCCTTCTCCTTGGGATGGTGGTGGCGGCGGCGATGCTTGGGGAGAGACGTTAGCTCCAGTTCAGGTCTCTTTCCCGTGGCCGTATCTGCTTGCCGGTTCAGGTTGGCGTCCTCGGCACTGATGGGGCGGATGATGTGGCCAGGCTGGGTGAGGACGCGGGGGGCTGTTAGCTTCTGAAAAGCACGCTGGGTGTTCCAGGTGGGGCCCGTGGGCGCTTGGATGCTGCGTTCAAACTGCTGGCCGTTTTCGAAGGGGAAGGGCAGCTGGTTCACCTGCAGGGAAGAGAGCCTGAGGGTCAGTCCACGGACGGCAAGCAGGGCAGGGCACGACATCCCCCCCCCCACCCCGCATGCTAAACCAGGGTTCAGGAAGCATAGCCGTGGCTCAGAAGAATGGCTGCATTTGCCCGCTGTGGCTCAGAAAGTGTCATCACGGCTTGGAATCAGCCAGCAAACCCGAATCGAAAATTCGGGACCCAAGTGGATTTGCAGCTGCTCGCTTGGCCTGCAGTCTGTGCAAAGGGCCAGGTGGTGGCTGCATGGAAACGGGGCCGCTCCATGTCCAGAGCCCGACCGACTCCCCACCCAAGAAGAGGCGGCAGCAGCAGAGGCTTGCAGGGCTCCCATGATCACGGCGGGGGCCCTGCTTCTCCCCACGCCTTTCTGGACAACGTCTCCCCCTGCTGGGAAGCAGATGCCCGGCCAGGCCACACACACACCCACACACCCACACACGGGGTTAGTTGGGCAGGTGCTAGTCCTGCCCAGCCTGGGGGGTTGTGTGCGCTCCCAGTTTCCGATCACGGGGTGGTGAAGACCTAGGCAGGAGGGGGAAAGAACCACGCGAGAGCCTCAAGCTGGGCAGGGCAGTGCCGCCCTCCTCAGCATTTTAGTGAGGTAGGAGGAGAAGCCCCCCAGCTGCAGGCTCACAGACAACCCCTTGGCGCCCTGCTCGCCCAGCTAGGTGTTCACCGACCCAGGATCGCAAGCCAGGGACGCCGCCCCCAGCTCCTGAGGCTGGGCAAGAAGTCGCCTGCTGCCTTGCTGGAGGGGCCCCGGGCCCCTCAGGCCCCAGAGCAGCCAAGCCACGTGTGCCTCCAGCTGCGCCGGCCTCCTTTTGCCCTCTGCGCTGCCCCCCCATGCTCTCCTGGCCCCCCTTCCTGACCCCGTTTCCGGGGGCTGCTGCCGCCACAGCTGGTCCCCCTCAGCACAGCGGGGAGGAGAGAGGGAGGTTCCTCCAGGTGGCAGCCGACAGCCACGGCCAGGCCAGAGGCACCCCTCACCTGATGGCCAGCAGCCAGCACATTCCGCTGCTCGCTCAGGATCACATGGGGCAAATGCCGGTCCTTCCTGGGGGGCCCAGGTGGCGGCTGGAGAAGGAACCTGAGCGAGGAAGAGAAACTGGTAAGAGTCCAAGTGCCTGGCCTGTCAGTGCCATCCCGGGGAGGGACCAGCACGCAGAGTGGGGTTTGGCAAGCTCGGCCCCCCAGGGATGGAAAAGAGGCGGCAGCATAGTGGCACTTGCAGCCCTGGCGATGTTACCCCCCACCCGCGAGGGGACAAGTGCAGCGCTGGGGGGGGGCGGGGGGGGGCTCTTCCTGGCAAGGCCTGGCTGGTGACAGTGTCGGGAAGCGGCATCTCAAGATCAGTCGTGTCGTCGTCCCAGCCCAGCCCAAGTGGGCCTCGCAGAGCCGCCGTTTGGTGGGCCTGGGTGCAGCTGTGGCCCACGCAGAGCCATGTTCAGCCCCCAGCAGCCCCCTGCAGAGGCGGCCATGCCCAGCATGCAGGGCTGTGCCTGCCCAGCGCCGGGGGGGCTCCTCCTCCAAGGGAAGCAGAGTCTTCTTGAGCCCGGCACCATCTCTGGGCAGCGCAGCCCTTCCCAGCGCTCTCCTCATCCAGCCCTCCCCGCACGGCGAAAAGCCCCACACAGTGGGGAATGCCTCTTCCATGGAAAGAGGGTTGCCCAAGTGGCCCCCTCTTGGAAAGTAGTGAAGATCACCAGTGGCTCTCGTCCTCTCTCCATGCAGCCGGCTTTGGAGAACATTCCTGCCAGTTTTCACTTCCCTTCCTCCGACAACATCAATGACATTTTCAAGTAGTGTTGCTGTTTTTAAGGCGCCATTGCAGATTTGTCCCCCCGCCCTGAGAGGGGGCAGCTGCCATCCCCTCCTCCCCTCTCTCGGGGTGCAGACCTTGTCAGAGAGCCCAGCGAGGGTCTGCCCCCCCAGCAGGCTCCTGCACGAAAGGCAGCAGCACCAGGCACGCCCCCCCCCCCGGACCTACCGCCTCCTCTTCTGGGCGCTTGGCCGCAGCCCTGAGCCGCCCCACTCGCCCCAGCCCGGGAGCACCAGGTCGATGGCTTTGGGCTTGCCCGCTTGTTCCGCTCGGCGTTTCTCTTTCAGAAAGTCGGCCATGACGTTGTCGCTGGCAAAAGCCTCCCGGATCATCTGCCGCTGGTCCGTGGCCGTCTCCAGCTGCAAGGAGGAACACGATCAGCCATGGGCCTCGGAGGGCCACCCAGGGGCTTCCGGGCCGAGCAGACCTTGCAAAGCCCTCGATGCGCCCTCTGATGTTTCAAGGGGATTCTCGTGCTTTCCTGGGAAGGGTTGGAAGCTGCCCCGAGGACCCTGCGGGAGCCAAAACTCAGAGATTGGTGCTTCCCGTCAGTTTATAGCCGTCTGGGAGGCTCCCCCCCACCCCACTCTCCTGCAGCCTAGCAACAAGATGCAGAGAGACGGGCAACGGCATCCTTCGAGGCAATTCCGGGCACTGGTTTGGATCCCCCTCAGAGTCTGACCGGCCTCCAGCACCTGGACCAGAAGGGAGTTTCTCTTCCAAGCCGGCTGGGCAGGGTCCCTGCCTTTTAAAGAAGAGTCTCCCCGCACTGGTCCATGGGCTGGCTGCTCTGGCTGCCAGCAGCCCTCCAAGGCTCCAGGGCAGGGGTCCTTCCCAACCCTACCTGGAGACCTTCTGCCTGCAAAGCAGATGCTCTGCCACGGAGCCTTGGCCCTCTGCCAATGTGTTGCACACACATAATGGGTTGCAGAAAGGAAGACTCTCCTCTTGCCCTGGAACTGGCTGCCCAACCATTCCACTGGGTCATCCCAAGCTCTAAGGGAATGGGAGGAGAGAGGCCTCCGGGAAGACGCTGCCAGGGACAGGAACCCTGTCACAGCGCAGCTCTGAGAAGGCAGGTCTGGCGGGGGCTCTCCACTCTGGTGGGGACAGAAGAGGGCTGCTCTCCTTCACTGCCGCCGCTGCTGCTGCTGCTGTGTCTATCCAGCCCCGCACAGGACTCCCGGGGGCTGGGCTGGGGTCTGTCTTACGGTTCTTTTTAGACTGTGAGCCCTTTGGGGACAGGGAGCCATCTTACTTATGTATTATTTCTCGGTGTAAACCACCCTGAGCCAATTTTGGAAGGGCGGTATAGAAATCAATCAATCAATCAATCAATCAAATAAATAAACAAACGTGCTTCCAATTTTTAAAATAATTTGTACAGTTTCTAATGTCCACATGTAATATTGGTGCTGTCTTAGTGGCTTAATATATTTGTACAGTTTTTAAATACGGTGTGAACCACCTTGAGGTATGTACAGCTAGCAACGCCACACGCACACGCCTCTCTGTCTCCCCTCCCTCCTCCTCCTCCTCCTCCTCCACGCCCCCCAGCATCTGCCGGAGGGCCCTCTGCCCTGCCCTCCCTCGGCCTTGGCTTCCCTGCGCCAAGAAGCCCAACCCGCTTTGACTCCCCCTTGCAGAAGGAGGAGCTCCCGCCGCCTCGCCCTCTCCCCCCCACCGCCCCCCACCGGGGCTCACCTCCTCCTCCTCCGCCTGCACAGCACTGGGCCTGGGGCCCTGCAGGGCGTGGGGAGCCTCCGCTAGCACCGCCTTCAGGTCAATGAGCGCTTGGCGCTTGGCTGTCTTCTGGGGACCCGGAGCCCGGGAGCCCTGGGGCTGCGCGGGGGCTGCGCCTGCCGGCGGCGAGAGTGGGGCCCTCTGGGGAGGCAGCACTGCACCTGCCGGGGGAACTTCCTCCTGCACGGCCAGACCCTCCAGCTCCTCCAGGGTGCGAAGCGGGTCCAGCTTCTCACTGAGGAGGGGCCCCTCCGGCACAGGGCTTGGGGGTGCCGGCAGAAGCACCTCAGCAAGCACAGCCGTGGCTGCTGCTCCTCCACCAGCACCTGCAGACAAATCACACAAGTCACCTGCAGACAGATCACCTCCCCCCACATAAGCCCTGCAGTGCAAGGGTGCCTCCACGGTCAGCATCTGCACGTGGCACCCTCCCGTACCAACGGCCCAGCCTCCCCGGGGGGCGGGGGGGCACTATTGTTGCCTCCTCTGCCCCACCCTGGAGAGACTACCCCCAATGCTCCCCCACTGACCAATTCAGATCTAACACTCTGCAGAAAGCAAACCTGTGCCCGCCCCCAGCTGTGCCTAAATTTGTTGATTCTGGTTTGTTAAGCCAGCATTTCCTGGCCCAGACATTCTGGGAAACTGTGGTTCAATAAACCAGAAAGAACTGAATTGAAGTTGGAAGGGAGGGAGCACACAGGATCATGGCTCGCTCCTGGATATCGCAGAACAAAAGACCCCTGCGCACTGGGCAAAGAGGCACCTTTTAATGTGGTGATTCTCTTTTATTCAGCAGGGGGAGAGTAACTGGCCCTCTCCACCCCCAGCACAATACTTCCAGTGACTGTTGCTGGTGTCTATCTTGTGCTTGTTTTTTTAGATTGTGAGCCCTTCGGGGACAGGGAGCCATCTTATTTATTTATTATTTCTCTGTGTAAACCGCCCTGAGCCATTTCTGGAAGGGCAGTAGAGAAATCGAATGACTGGATGAATGAACATCATTATTGGTGCTCCTTGGACATTGGCCCTTTTAATTGGTCTGTCACCTACAAGAATGTCACCCACCTGGAAAAGATTTCATATTTGAGAACAGTTATACATCAGGTTACCACTGCAGATGTGTGGAGTGGATTTATATAAGAATTAAACTATTTATGGGCCATCCTAAGAATGTAGATCTCGTGTATTTATATTATTTTCGTCGGAGGTGTTAAAATGCATGAGAACTGGTTTTCTGGTGAATCCTTTGCTTTTTTGTCGGCTCGTTCCTGCTTAGGACCTGGTGTGCTGGATGGGGATTGCCAAGCCAACGGGGCTCTTTCCTCTCCTCTCCTCGAAACGGCCTGGGCTGCTTTCTTCAGGCAGACTGTCCTCCCCACTCCCTTGTCCCTTCTTGCAGTGCTGAGCTCAGCTGGACTGAACAGAGCACGCTCCAGAGAAGAAGGCACCCGGGAGACTCCCTCCTGCTGCGATCTCCACCATTTCCCACGGGGCAGAGGTCTGCTCCATGCCGGCAGGGCCCTTTCAGAGAGACTTCCAAGAGGCCGCAGGGCTCCGTTTCCCTTCAAGGAGCCCCCCCGCCATACCCTCCCTCCGGCTGCCAGGCACAGCACTGCAGAGCATTCAGCTGTGGCCACAGCTTCACACAGGCCCAAGAAGCAACGAGCTGGAGGGCCGCTAGGGGCCCCTGGGCCTCACAGTGAAGCACACTGCCACCAGTGGATTGCCACAGGGATTCTCAGATGTGGCTGACTACAACTCCCATAACCCCCAGCCAAAGGCTACTGCAGCTGTGGATGCTGGGAGTTGTAGTCAACCACATCGGGGAACCCCTGCTACCACCCCCCCCCCGCCCCGCAGCCAACTCACCACTGCCTTGTGGGCGTTGCAGGCCCTGCAATAAGGCCTCCTCCTCCTCCTCCTCCTCCTCCTCCTCCGGCAGGGGGGGCTCCCCTTCCCCCTCGCTCCCTGCCCCATCTTCGGTGGCGGGTGGGTCCTCCGCGGGCTCTTGGCGGGGCTTTCCCAACATCCAGGGGTTGTCTGGAGCGGCCCCCCCAGCAGGGCCCTCGTTGGCAGCATCTGGGACGAGCCCTCCCTCGGCATCCGAGGCCTCGCCGCCTTCCTCGCTCTCCGACGCCGGGCAGGCTCTCTGCGTCAGCTCCTTGTTCCGGGCCAGCTGCTCTTGCATGGCCTGCCTGGCCTGGGGAGGAAGGAGCGGGCTGGGTGGGTGGGGGGGCAGGAGTCCACCTGGAGAGCTGGGACTCTCCTACAGCACTCGGCATCCTGCCCCTTCAGTCTGAAGGCAACCGATAGGAAGAAACCAGATCTGGGGGCGGGGGAGGTCCAGTGTCTCTCCATGTCTCCCCCAAGGCAGGGGCTCCCACCAGGGGGTACTTGAAGGGCTCCTAGGGAGAGTCCTCAGGGCCTTCCTGCCTCCCCATTGAAATTAATGCAAGGAGTTTACTTCCAACAGGAATAATTTCAAAAAAGTTCATTTCAGCGGGAGTACTCGTGAGCAACTTGGTCTGAATGTAAGCCAGTCACTGGAATAGCCTGTCTCTTAACATTTCAGAGTGTCTGTGTGCGCGCATGTGTATGTGCACATGCGCACACACAGACAGACAATCTCTCTCTCTCTGGGGTAACTGTGCTGAAGGTTTGCAACAGAAGGGATGCCTTTGTTGAAAAGGGCTGGGAACCCTTGATCCCATGCTTACAAGGCTATACTAGCACATCAAATTCAGGTTTTGTATTGGGACCATTAACTGCATTTAAGAGGCTTGACTACTGTAATGCAGTCTACGTGGGGCTGCCGCTGTCCAGAAACTACAGTCTGCTTTGCTTTTAAGGAAGACTTTCAAGACACACCCATTTCCTCAGGCTTATAACTGAAATTAATTTTAAACTGTTTAATTTTTTTTATCCCATGAAATTGTTTTTACTCTGTTTTGTATTTGTTGTTTTAAATTATGTTCACTACCTAGAGATACTCATATCAGGCAATATATGACTGATAAATAAATAAATTTATCCTTGGAACATGTCTGCAGATTTCAGGTTCTGTTGAACTTTTCAGCAAGGATTTTAACAGTCTTCTCTGACAGAAAGCCAATTCTGTGCAAGATGTACCAAGAGTGACAAGTGACCAGAGGGGTCTGGATCTGGCCATAAAGACCAGGCTAGTGGTCTAACCCTAACCCAGGTCAGGGGTGTCTCTCTAATGGAGCAGCCCCCGCAGCCCCTGAGACCCCCACCCCAGCTCCACCCCGCCCTATTTTCTTCATTATCTCCCCCACTCCCAAGGGCCACTGGGGAGGGAGGAGAACACGGGCACCCCCCACCCCCCGCTCTTGGTCCATCTGGCCCAGGACTGTCTACCCAGACATGCAACGGCTTCTCCAAGGTGGCAGGCAGGAGTCTCTCTCAGCCCCCTCTTGGAGATGCCGCTGCCAGGGAGGAAACATGGAACCTGCTGCTCTTCCCAGAGCAGCTCCATCCCCTGAAGGGAATATCTTGCAGGGCTCACACCTGTAGTCTCCCATTCAAAAGCAAACCAGGGCAGACTCTGCTTAGCAAAGGGGACAGTTCATGCTCGCTACCACAAGACTCCATCCCCTGCTCCAAAATGCTTGTGGAGGTGGCCTATTAGCTGCTCTACGGTGAACAGCCTGAAGTCTCAGGGAAGCCTTTTTCTAGCTTCAGCTTGAGTCCATCTCTCTCTCAAGCATCTGCCTTGGCTGGAGTGACATCAGGCAACCTTGGCTCCCCGGCTGTTAGGAAGCGGCCTTACACCGGGTCAGACTCTTGGTCCATCTAGCGCAGTACACTGACTGGCAGCAGCTCTCCAAGGTTTCAAGCAGGGACGAGTCCCTTCCCAGCCCTAACTGGAGGAGATGCTCCCGCCGCCGCTGCCACCGCCAGGAATTGAAGCTGGGTCCGTTGGCAGGCCAAGCAGAGGCTCTGCCACTGAGTGGTGGCCCTGCCCCCCCCCCAGGGGAATAGCTGACGGCCAAGAGCACTCACCCATCCAAATGCAAGCCAGGGCAGAGCTGGCTTAGCATACTCACTGCTGCAAGACCAGCTCGCTTCCCTTCTGAGGGGGGTGGTCATTCAACCCCAGCTGGAGCACCAACCACTGAACAACAGGCTGAAAAGGGTTTCGGGCATCGCGCCGCTCACCTCGAGGTCATACTTGGCCATGAGGACCGTCGATTTGGCCCACCTGCCCTTGTTCTGGTGTTTCAGGCTCATCCTCTCCTGTTCCGAGAAAGAAGGAAGAGGTCAGGCTGGCCGAGCTGGGGAAGAAGTGCCCCCCCGTCCCCCCTCCCCGCCAGGCTGGGGGTCTCTGGGCCTCCCCCCACCTCCATGCGCGCTCTCTCCATCCTCTCCAACTGCTCCAGAGCGGCCTCGGGGTTGTTCTTCTGCAGCGCCTCAAACTCTTGCAGGGCCTTCCGATTCCTTCCCTTCCGCAGCACTTTGTGGTACCTGCAGGGAGAGAGAAACCGCGGGGTGGAAGCCCTGGTGGCCACTGCCATGGCCACCTCTGGAGTCAAGGAGGCAACGGCAGATTTCCCTGAAGGCAAGGCTAGGTTTTCCCCAAGTTCCTTGATGCTAGGAATTGGGCTGGGGCCCGATCTTAAGTCCAGAGTCCCCTCCCTTTGGGGTCAATACAGACATAACCTGCAGTTATTTTTAAAGGGGGTCCTCTGGAATTAAGCACCATCTTTGATCCGCCCACACCTTCATCTGCTGGGCTGTACAGATGATATACTTGGGGGCTGTGTGTATATTCTGTCTGCACAGGACCCACAATTCAGCATTCTCGGTACACTGTAAAAGCAAGAGCCGAGCCTACAGCCGTCTGAGAAGCAAGAGAAGTCTCAGAAACCAGAAGAGAATTACAACAGGGATTTTCAACGAAAGGAAAAACGAGATTCGGGTGCTTTGCATGGGCTTTTCGGTCCTCATTTCCCCCATACAGCAGCCAAGCAAGACAGGTGTCCTGCTGCAGCGCAGGCAGCCACGTGCTTTTCCTTCTTCACTGGCTGGTCCGTGTTTCAACAGTCCTCCTGACCCCAAGCTCATAGCCTTTCCCAGCCCTATCTACATAAAAAGGGGTCTCCCAGTTCTTCCAGAACCTGAACCTTGGATGGATGCAGCTTCACCAGCTCAATGCAGAAGAAGCCTCTTGTTAAAAATTGAGAACTGAAAGCTGTTGCCGAGATCTACCGCCGGTCTCTCTCTCTCTCCCACACTCTTGAGTGGCAAGAGGCAGTTTCCTTTGCAGCTGAAGAGGTTCTTGGGTGCTTCCCCCAAGCCTAGTCCCCAATCCCTGAAGGGAGACCACCAGCAGCCACCTCCCAATCCGGGCTACTTGGCAGCCGATGGCCGAGCTCTGCCTTCCGCCCCCAGGACTCCGCCCCCATGTTCCTGGGCAGGAGGCCAGGGTCTCCAGTGCCATGGGCTGAGATGCTCTCCTATGATGATGATTCACATTTGATATCCCGCTCTTCCTCCAAGGAGCCCAGAGCGGTGTACTACATGCTTAAGTTTGTTTTTCACAACAACCCTGTGAAGGAGGCTAGGCTGAGAGAGACGTGACTGGCCCAGAGTCACCCAGCTAGTTTCATGGCTGAATGGGGGTTTGAACTCGGGTCTCTCTGGTCCTAGTCCAGCACTCTAACCACTACACCACGCTAGATCCATCCCAGCTCCAACACATGTCCCTGCTCAAACCCCGCCCTGCTAATGTGATGAACAAGCATCACCACCTCCTCCCACCCAAATCCCTTCCACATGGGAAGCAGGACACACAGTCTCCACCCCTAGAAGAACCAGCAGCCTAGTATGGCAGAGAACAGGGCTGCACAACTTCGCCCCTCCATCCCCAACCATCGTGGCCAACAGGCAGGGATGATGGGAGCTGTAGTCCAACATGTGCAGGAGGGCTGAGTTGTGTAGCCCTGGCCCAGAACGTAGCTTAGAGGCAGAGCAAAAGCATACAGAGGGTCCCGGGTTCAGCTCCTGGCTGGGAAAGACCCTCCTCCTCCTCCTCCTCCCTGCCCGCATCCCGGGCCGGTGAGCTGGCTGGGCCCCAGGTGGCTCCTCCCAGACCTTCCAGCCATACGTTACTTTTTGCTCTTGATCTTCCGCTCCCGCCGCGCCTTGGCCTCGTAGTAGGACTGCAAGGCCCGAGCCCTCTGAAGTTCCCTCCGGCGTAGCTGAGCCTGAAAGGAGAGAGAGGAGGGCTGGCTGGCTGGCTGGAGGCTCTGGGGGAGGCAGGCGGGCCGGGGGGCAGGCAGGCGGGCCGGGGCTCACCTCTTCCAGGCTCATGGCCTGCAGGGAGGCCTTCTCCTGCGGGGTCAGAAGGGGATCCTTGACGGGCTGCTGCGTCTTGTGGAGAAGGCTGAAGATCTCTTCCTCCAGCGGAGTCCGAGCCTGGGGCGGAGGATAAGAAAGAGGGACGCAGTAAAAAGACCAACCTCCGGGGGTGCTAGGAGGACAGGGAGGCTTGTGCAATCAGGCTGGGGCGTGTTTGCACATGTGGCTGGAGTGGAGGAGCCTAGTAAGCCACACGGCCTACTCACAGGAGGGGCCTCCCTTTCCCACTCCAGAGGAACAGCCCTCTCCCTCCGCCTGCAGCTGGGTCCAGGCCATGCCAAAGCTCCACCTCTGCCTGACGCCCAGCCGCCACCTCAAGCGGGGGGGGGGGGTCGTAGCTCAGCGGCACAGCCTCTGCTCGGCATGCAGGCGGCCCCAGCCTCAATCCCTGGCGGCGGCAGCAGCAGCAGCAGCAGCCGCCTCTCCAGACAGGGCTGGGGAAGACCTGCACCTGAAACCTGGGAGAGCCGCTGCCAGTCAGAGTAGCCAACCCTGAGCGCGAGGGAGCAAGGGTCCGACTCTGCACAAGGCCGTTTCTTCTCTTCCAAGCACCCACCTGCCAGCTGCTCACCACTTCTTCCACCGGGGCCACAGCCACACCCTCTTGCTGCAGGGGGAAGACCAGCTGCTCCGCCCGCCGGTTCTGCCTCACCACCGGATCCCACTTGGCTAGTGCCTGGGACGTCTGTGTGTAGGCAGCTTCCCTCACAATCTGCAGAGGGGGAGAGAGAGAGAGAGAGAGAGAGAGAGAAATCCATAGGCAACAGAACGGCACTGCGGACTCCAGTCAAGGAGACACGAAGAGAGTCCAAGACCCCCCGAGAGTGCACGAGTCTCCCCGCTGGGCAGGCCTCGGAGATCTTGCAGCGGCATGGCAAAGGCCCAAGCACTCACCAGCCAGTTCCGGCACCAGCCAAAGAGCTTAGTTATCGTCTGCCTGGTTCGTTTTTAAGCAACATGACTATTACAGAAAGGTCAACAGGGGTCTTTGAGGAGACCCCAAAAAGCCATCTTCACTCCCAGCACTTCCAGTTTTAGAAACAAAGTGGTGGGGAACCTTAAAGACCAACACGTGGATGGTAGCATCAGCTTTCATGGACTGTGATCCACTGCACAAGCTTACAGTGCAATAAGTGAGTTGGTCCTTGAGGTGCCACATGACGGCGTATTACAGCTGCTGAAACATGGTTGCCCCAGGCAAGTGGCTACCCGTTAAAAATGTGTTCATAGCAAACAACAAAAGCTTTAGCTGATTAAAGCTTGCTGTTCTAGTTGCCACACTCTATGGCTCAAAGAGATTGTGTGAAGCCCCTTCACATCAGGGATGCACCTCTTTGGCCCTCCAGCCGTTGTGAAACTAGAACACTGAACATGGCTGACCACTGAGGCTGGGGATGATGGGAGTTGTAGTCCAAGAGCAGCTGGAGGGCACAAAATGACAAGACTTTCAGCATCGTAACTGGAGAGCAGTTGGATACTTTCCCAAAACATGAATTTGGGGTGCTAACTGTCTAGCATCAAAATAGCCTTTCTACATGCTGATACGACGGCTAATGATTCTTCATGGACATTAACATGTCTACTCTCCTCAACGGCCACCTAACTAGGAATCCATCATCACACCCTAAAGTAACGGATCTCATAACAGGATACTGATAAGTTGTGAGAAGTGCACCTTTCCATGGCTTCTCTCCATTCTGCTCATGCCTTCTCCCTGCACACTGGCTCACTGTTTTTCGGCCTCTCTTCCCCCAACACACACACGCACACACTCCTGGCCCCCAATGCAAGCTTCCTCCACTCCCCAGGGCCGAGTGCCCATCACTGCCCTGCTGTGAGCTCACCTGTTCACTTTCCTCCTTGCTCAGTGGGAGCTGGGCAGCCTTTTTCTGCTGGGCTTTGCTCAGCTGCTTCCGAACAGAGCCCAGAGCGGACGAAGTGGGAAGGGGCTGCAGCAGCTCCGAGAGGAGCACTTTCTCGTCAGCACCTGCAGGGAACAAGGGACCCGAGCGCTACAAACCTTACACCAAGCCAGACCTTTGGACCACCTAGTTACTGTCAGCGCTGGCTGGCAGTGGCTTTCCAAGGGTTTCAGGCAGGAGTCGCTCCCAGCCCTAGCTGGAGCTGATGCACAGGACGTTCTGCATGCAAGGCAGGGGGTCTGCCGCCGAGCGATGGCCCCATCCCCATCAGTGGCATGCCTCCCATCCAGACACTGACAAGACCAAGCCGAGACCTGCTGAGCTTCAGCAAACTGGCCGTGTCGGGTGCCCTTAGACCTTGCTCTGGGACTGAGGACTGGGAAGCGCTTCACAGGCCAGGCTTCTCCCAGCCAAGCCCATGGAGAAGAGAGGACCCCCTCATGCCAGCAACTGCCTGCCACCCAGGGAGAGCTGAAGGCAAAAGATCCCGCACCTCCACTGCTCACGTCGAATTCCAAGACCTGCCCGCTTGCCTCGGTACGCTCTGCTACTCGCCGCCTGCATGAAAGAGAAGGAGCAGCTTAGGATCGGGGAAAGGGAAGCCAGCCACCCAAAGGACTCCCTCCAAGTCCTCCTCCTCCTCCTCCCTTGCTCCTTACCGCTTCCCACCAGCCAAAATGCTGAGTGCATCCACAAGCTGCCGGTGCTTCTTTGCCACTGCTCCATTTTCCACCTAGGAGACAAAACACTGCCCGTGAGGAAAGCCCATGTCAACGGCTGAAGCAGAACTCAACTGGGGATCACATTTGCTGTGACAGTTTGAATAACCACAAAGTCAAGAAGGTCTCTAAGCTGACCTGTCACTTGCCTGCAACACTACAGGGCTGACCTGTGAGGAGAAGCAGCTACCAGAAAGTCAGGCTGATATTCCAGTGCATGAGCCCCAAACCAGAGACGGGACTCATTGCACCAGACTCGGAATGGATATGCAAGTAAATAATTATAATGATAATAATTTGGTGTGTGACCTTGATGTTATAACTTATCTCAAGATGTTATAAAGTGGTTGACTTAAAAATGCATCAACAATGTTAGAAGGCAAATCATAAAGGAAGGGAAAGAGCTGTAAAAGGAATCAGAAATAAGGCAAGACAGAGATTAAGAACGTAGGAAGCTACCTTATGCTGAGTCAAGACGCTTGATACATCTAGCTCAGTATTGTCTACACTGACTGGCAGCCACTTCTGCAAGGTTTCAGGCAAAAGTCTCTCCCGGCCCTGCCTGGAGATGTGCCAGGCATTGAAGCTAGGACTTCCTGCACGCAAAGCGGATGCTCTGCTTTGAGCTCTGCTCGGCATAGATGCAGGCTTTCCAATACTGCTTTTGCAAGGAGGGACCAGTTTGCAGCCATTTCTCCTAGACTGACACCCTAGGAAGGTACAAGAACGAAGTCCAAGCAGACACAGAGTGCTTCTGCCTTGCAGCTGTGTAAGTATAACTAACTTCCACAGACGATTTTAGCGGGCAGTGAAGATCACCTATTTCAACATGCTTTGGCTTGGAATATTAGAAATGGATGCTGGTGTTTTAAGTTTATGGCTGCGATCAAGGTTTTCTCTCTTACACATTTGTAAATTCTGCTACACTGCTTTGAGTTGTTAGCTGCATAGAATGCAACTCCAGCATAACAAGGTGAGATATAGATTACAGTAACGAATAAAAACGTTATTACAAATATTGACATAGGCTTTTCCACAAGACCAAGAAAAAGATTCTCAGAGCAGTTTACACAACTATCGGAATGAGATCTAGTAACTTAGATATCTAGGAGAAAGGAAGAACAGATCACCTCATCCTCAGAATCACTCATAACCGGCTCGCTCCTCAAGAGATCTTCTTCTTCGACAACCGCCATGTGAGCATCAAAGACACCGGCAGCACCAGCCAAGAATTTTCCTCTTCTTCTTCTTCACTAGGAAAAAACTAAGCACGTGTTCGACTGCCGGCAAGCAAAAGCCGCAAAGGCCGTAAAGCGCGACAGTACCTCCTCTTTTGAAGCTAGCTGTTTACGGCATTGCCGCCCTTCCGCCCAGAACACCGCGCTTCGCTATACGGGTCAGCCTTGCGCCACGCCGGGCGGCTAAGGGCCTAACTACGTGACCCTGAATGCGCATACGTTAATTATTTTAATGCGTGCGGATTTGAGGCATGCTTTTTTGCTCCTTCGACCAAACGCATCCAAGTAAGAAGAAGGGGCAGGAATGCTCCCCAGCCCGTTCCAGCTCGGGTCGAGGCTGTCATTTGCAGGAGGGCGGGGCCCGCTGCTTGGCCCCACCCTCAAACTGATCGACAGGCCCCGCCCACAGCCGTCGACGCCAGCAACCCCGGCAGGAGGTCTCGGCCCTCCCCCTCAGACTTGACCCTCCCCCTCAGGCGGGGCGCCCCCCCTGTGCTTTCTCGAAAGGACAAGCCAATGGGAAGCTGAGCCTCCAGCCAACAGGCGGGACTAACGTGCGCGAAGCTCTCCCCTCAGACCAGCCCGGGAGAAAGCGCCTCCTCTCTTCCCACAGCGCTCCGGGCCCGGCCCTTCCTCCCTCGAGCGCTGCCTTGTGGCCCGGCGTCCAGTCAGCCGAGGCTGCGCCCTCGGAATCCTGACCGAGCAAAGCGCCCGCGCGTGAGGCGCCGCCTCGCCCTCCCGCCTCTCTCCTTCCCGCCTCTCTCTGGCGATAGATATTGGCGAGTGGCGTTGCGCTCGGCCAATAAGGCAGTCCCCGCCGGGCCAGGAGGCGGGGCCGAAGGAGCGCCGAGCCAATGGGGAGCCGAGCTCCTTTCGCCTCACGGCGTCCGCCGAGCCAGACGGGCCTGAGCGAGGCCCTGCACCGCTGAGCGGCCGCAGGTGAGGGCCGCCCTCGGGGGGGGGGCGCGCCGGGCAGGGGGCGAGGGCGCGGACTCTGGCCCCGGCCGGCTGGCCGCGCCCCGCTCGCGCGCCCCTGGAGCGGGCAGGGGTGGAGCTCGGCCGGTTCCCTCGGGAGGCCGCGCCCCTCCCTCTCTCCCTCCCTCCCTCCCTCCCGCTCGTCGGGGGGGGCGGTGGCTGCCGCTCCTCCCTCCCCTCCCCTCCCCTCCCAGGGCGTGGCGGCGCTGCTGCTGCTGCTGCGCGTGTCGCGGGCCGAGCGCAAGCCTTGAGCTGCTGCTGCTGCTGCTGCTGCTGCTGCTGGGGGGGGGCGCCCCCGACGCGCACGTGGGAGCCTGCGGGGCCCAGGCAGAGAGGAGGGAAGGGCGGCGGCGGCGGCGGCGGCTCCGGGTCCGTGTTGGCAGGGTCGTGGGGATCGTGGCGAGCGCGCAAGGTCACGCAGCCTCCTCGGCCGGCCTCGGGAACAACAATGGGCGGCTGCCGCCACGCGAGGAAACGAGCGGTCTGTCTGGGCCTGGGCTGCCGGGCGGGGCGGGGCGGGGCGGGGCGCGGGGGGGCTCCCCTTGAGCCTTCCCTGGCGGGAGGGACTCGAAGAGCGACGCGGCTGCTGTTGGTTTGGGCAGCAGCAGCAGCAGCAGCAGCACAATGGGCCGGACGAGGCCTCCCGGCTTCCGCCTTCCTCCGCTGCTCCGGTCTTGTTGGGAAGGTAGATTCTCCTGCCTCTCCTGGAGCCGCTGAAGACGGCGGGAGCCGGGACGCCTCTCCCCCATGGTGCTTCTGTTAACGGTGAGAGAGAGAGAGAGTGAGTGTGTGTGTGTGTGTGTGTGTGTGTGTGTGTGTGTGAGAGTCTTGCATGGTCTGTGCTGATGGAGGCAGGGAGTAGTGGGTCTGAGAGAGGCGCTCAAGGAAGCCCCATGTAGGGTGTGTTTTGTTGTTTGGAAGGGTTCTGGGCATTGGCAGAGCTCTGCACCCCTGCTCTCCCCGGTGCTGAAAGATGGAGGACAGAGAGTGGCAAATATCACACCTGCATCGACGCCCACTTCCCCACACCCATTTGTATTAACTAGACTGCCGTATCCACTAGTGCTGCTCCATCCCCATAGAATCCTTGCTCCTGTTTGAAGCACGATTCTGAAGCCGTGGGGCCAGAGCTTGAGGATAGGGCCAGAGCTCAGGGGAAGAGCATCTGCCTTGCTTGCGGAGGGTGTCCTAGCTTCAATCCCTGGCACTGGCAGCATCTCCAGGCAGGAAAAACCCTGTGCTGCTGCCAGTCAGTATAGACAGCACTGAGCTAGACGAATGGTCTGCATTGGTATACGACAGCTTCCTATGTTCTTCAATAGCTACTAATGTGACCACAAAGGGTTTTGTGTTAAGCCTTTGAGTATAAGTTACATAGGAAGCTGTCAGACCATTGGTCTGTCTAACTCAGTATTGTCTTCACAAACTGGCAGCAGCTTCTCCAAGGTTGCAGGCAGGAATCTCTCTCAGCCCGATCTTGGATCTGGCAACGTATTGTATGCTTTGGTAGTTTGTTGGTTCAATAAAAAAATCTTGTCCTATCTTGGAGATGTTGCCAGGGAGGGGACTTGGAACCTAAATGCTCTTCCCAGAGTGGCACCATCCCCTAAAGGGAATATCTTGCAGTGCTCATACATGAAGTCTCCCATTCATATGCAGCCAGGGTGGGCCTTGCTTAGCTAAGGGGACAGGTCATGCTTGCAACCACAAGACCAGCTCTGCTCTCCTTATCTGTTCTTAAGTTGTTATTATGAACCCGGGTCCAGAGTCCTACGGGACCTGTGGCAGTCCCTTTCACTTTGGTTATATAAAAAGGAATCCTGCCTTATACACTCCTAACAGGTAGGTTTGTGTCCTGGGCGGGTGGTATTTTCTCAAAGCTGAAGAGGAAAGGTAGATTAGTTTCTAAGCTACTGTCATGCACCCATTGTTGAAACATGTTGAAAGAAGTTTGGGAAGAGCAAGAAGGTGGGCAGGACTAGATGGGAAAGGCTAGATTTTTAACAGCTGTTGGCCTAGCCTTTTTGGAAACTGGGAATATTCTGTTGCTGGATTATTCTGACTATAAAGCACTTGGTGCTGTCTCTCTAAAGACTGCTAGGAGGGCTGGGTTTGGTGAAAGGGTGGTGGTAATAATAATAATTTTTAAAAAAACCTTATTTGTTAGTTGCTCCATAACAAATTGTTCTCTGGGTGGCTCACAACATCAAAACATCCAATAAAACACATCAAATCATCACGCACGCACACACAATTTTAAAACTTGCTTTTTAAAAATCAAGTTTTAAAAGCCTGAGTAAACAGAAAGGTTTTCACCTGGCATCTAAAAGAACAAAGTGATGGTATCAGGTAAACCTCACTGGGAAGGCTGTTCCATAAACGGGGTGCTGCCACCGAAAAGGCCCTCTCCCTAGTAGCCACCCACCTCACCTCGTTTAGCAGGATTACTTGGAGCAGGGCCTCCGAAGAAGATCTTAAGGTCTGAGTTGGGACATATGGGGCAAGGCATTCTCTCAGATAACCTGCCTCCCAAGCCATTTAGGGTTGCTGTCTAGAGAGTTCAGTGATCTCTGCAATGCAGGGTATTAACTAATGATTTTTGCTAGCTTAATGATTTATCTGGCCTGGAAACTCTTAATATTACATGGTTACTACAAGACTATCAAGCATATAAAATATGCTTTAGTTGGGTAAGGCTTTACTCTGGTGAAATCCTTATTGGCATGTAATTTGAGGAAGGTAAATCATACGTAGAATGCCACTTCAATCATTTGGTATTCATCCTGGTGGCTTGTAAGGGAAGGAGTTTAAGGAACGCCACCGCCCACAAGTGTGTTTTGGGGCTCTTCCAGCCAGCTTTGTTTGCCAGAGACCATAGGGTAGTTGCTGATCAGCTGCAAGAAGGAAGGGGAAGAAGTCAGTTTCCCTAATACTTGGAATTAAGATACAAGCCATATTCTGTGCTTTCTGCTGGGCAAAACTGGCTCCTTTGAATGTACAGCGAGTGACGAATGCTGGGAATAGAATGTGGGTGTGTCAGGAAGGATGTGCTTCCGATAATGATCGCTTGGACAATTTCTCTAGCTGAGGTGCTGTGTGATGAGCTGTACTGACTGGTTTCCTTCTCTCTTGGTATCTTTCCAGGGGCTGAGGCTGGATCTCTGAGGATGGTGTGGGAATCCCAGTGGCTGGAGTGGAGACGGGCCATTGCTCAGCTGCTCTGCCTTCCGTGAAGGTGCAGCCATGTCGGTGATGATAGCGAGGAAGAAAGTGACCCGGAAATGGGAGAAGCTGCCAGGAAGGAACACGTTTTGTTGTGATGGACGCATCATGATGGCCCGGCAAAAGGGCATCTTCTACCTAACCCTCTTCCTCATTGTGGGAACTTGTGCCCTCTTCTTTGCTTTTGAGTAAGTTTATGATGGTTGAGACTTTCTTGGCTTCTTGGGATGGTTCTAAGACTGTTGGGCTGTAATCTGCATCCACATGGACGGGGAGAGTACTTTCTCTCTAGAGTCCTTTCAAATTCTAGGAAGTTTGTAGACATGGCTGCTTGCCATGAACTGTAGTCCTGTCTTCTTTGGGTGGCCTGGTGGAATTTGTCCTCTCTTCTCCTTTTTGGATGGGATTCTCTCCAGAGACTAAGTTCTGTTGCCTCCTACTGGAAGGGCAGAGCAAGCTGTTGTTCCTAGGATTGTTCCTAGAAAGTATTTATGACATGCTCATTCTTGTTTTAGACCTGTCCAGTTTGTCGTCTGATGCAGCTGCATCGAAATTGTGTGACTTTAATGCATCACCATTGTAATTCAGTCTTGTGCAAGGGAGTGGTCTGTCATCTTGGATTCCCAGGGCCCTGTTCTTAGCTACTATGGAGAACTGTGCCCGGATATGTATGTTGAATGAATTTAGCTGATGAAGAGAAGAGGAGTTTAAAAACATTTTAAGGGCACAGAATTGCCATTGTGGGCCTGGCATGAACAGTACTGACTGAACGCTAGTTCTTATATAGTGCAAGTTGCATTTGAAACTCTAATAAACATGGTGACTTGCAGATTGGGACATAGCAGAATGAAAGATGTCACCAGTATTAGCAGATGTATGCTAATTATGCTTACAGCGTTGTTTCTGAGAACTGTTGACTTGCTGTAGTGATGAGGTATTCAGCTAGCACAGTTATTTTCACCATTTTTCAAGTGGAGGAAAATAAAGAAACTTCAGTGTGTGAGCTATTTTCCACTGTGCTGACCAGTGGCCCCTCTAATTTTTTTTCATCTCTGTGAGGAATGAGTCTTGTTCTGGGCAGCAGTATCAAGGCAGTGTGTGCGCACGTACATTCAGAATGGGGCCTTACTGATTCAACCTGAGCGGGATCAAAAATGAACTGAGTGGACATCCAAAAACTTGTGAACATGTGCATGCCTTAGAGGGAACAGTGGTGCTGACCTCTGCACAGTACTGTGCTTTTCTCAGTGCTGGGAAAGCCCTTTAAGAGAGTAGAGCCCTCTCATAAGTACTGGAGGAAAACCCTTGTGAGGATCACGCTTCCTAGAACTCTGTGCATGCCTTGCAAGATGGTGCCGGGGCACAAGAGGCCTCTGTTTCCCTTGAAGGAGCCCCCCAGTGCTTGGCAGGGCATAGCATTGCACGCTGAGAATGGTCATCTCCACATCTATCATCAGCTACTAGTTGGAGGATTATAGGCCACCTCCAGCCTCCAAGGCAGGCTGCCTCTGAGTACCAGTTGCAAGGGAGTGACAGCAGGAGAGAAGGCATTCCCCTTTCAACTCCTGCCTGTGGCTTCCAGCAGCATCTGGAAGGCCACTGTGTGAAACAGGATGCTGGACTAGATGGGCCGTGGCCCTGATCCAGCAGGGCTGTTCTTATGGTGCTGGGTATTGAATATGACCATGCAGAGTATTCAGCTTTGGCCAAAGCTGCACACAGGCCCACTAAACAGTTAGTTGGAGCCACATTGGGGCTGATGGGTGTCACTGGCCCTTGGGCCTTAGAATGAAGAACACTGAGCTAACAAGTGGGCTGTTTGGTTATAAGCTGGTCTGAAGCTTGTCTGTTTGCCTCGCAAGTCCCAGGTTGAAGCTTTTTCCTTGTCACTTGCACAGGTCAAGTGAGAACTGTTGACTTGGAAGTGTCCCAGAGTTTTATGAGCTAGCACAATGTGCACGAAGGGACTGTGGAATTACAGTCTGCATTAAGGGATTGTGATCCTCTGAAGAGTAGTGTATAGGTGATGCTGGCAATTGAGAAACCTGAACTTTGAATCTGCCACAAGTCATTAATCTATGGAATTCTCTGCTATGGGATGTGGGGATGGCCACTAGTTTGGATGGCTTTAAAAGGGGTTTAGACAAATTCATGGAGGACAGGTCTATCCACGGCTACTAGTCTGGTGGCTCTAGGCTGCCTCTGTGCTCAGAGGCAGGAGACCTCCAAATACCAGCTGCAAGAGAGCAGTGGCAAGAGAGAAGACCTGCCCTCACCTCTTGCCTGTGGCCTTCTCAGAGGCATCTGGTGAGCCACTGTGTGAAACAGGATGCTGGACTGGATGGGCTTCCTTGGGCTGTTCTTATGTCTCCTCTGTCTGCCGTTTGGGGGTGAGGAGTGTTCTGTTGATTCAAGATCTGTCAACTCCCCCTCCCCACAACCACTGTGTTCCTCTTGTGCATCTGAAACTAGAGAGTCGTGTTCTGGTCACCTGTCGCGTTGGGGAGTGTTTCTGAATGGGGAAAGGAGTTTGCATCTTGCTGCTCCTCAACTCCTCTGTGTTTCTAGGCACTGGTGAATAAAATTCTGGCAGCCACCTCTTTACACAGGCAAAATATCAGAGGTGAGAACAGGACACGGTGCAGGACTGCTGTGTACACCACTCAGTAGAACTGACTAAGCACAGTGTTGATTTTGCAGGGTGACGTCTCATAAAGCTGTCTAACCTGTGGGGGAAGGTTGATTCGTTCATGGTGACTGTGTCACTTCTCGTGGTGGAAGTAATACAAATGTGGCACCTTCCAAATCAAGTGGAGTTGAAGAAAGGTCTGGGACTTCAAGCCTCTGAAACCTGCTTCTAGTCACCCCAACTCTAGTAATACCTTTGTTAGGATCAACCAAACAAGCACCAAATAGGAACATAGGAAGCTGCCATATACTGAGTCAGACCATAGGTCCATCTAGCTCAGTATTGTCTACACAGGCTGGCAGCGGCTTCTTTAAGGTTGCGGGCAGGAGTCTCTCCCAGCCCTATCTTGGAGATGCTGCCAGGGAGGGAACTTGGAACCTAGGTGCTCTTCCCAGAGTGGCTCCATCCCTCGAGGGGAATATCTTCCAGGGCTCACACTAGCTCAAATAGTTGTGGGCAAGTTGCAAGCGGAGAAGCCAGCCTGGAAGCAGCTGCCTTTCATCAGACAGAGTGGAGAACACGTTGCTGGAAGCAGTCTGGCTGCAGAGCAATCCAGATAGGAGGCCCTCCCTAAGGAGCAGCAAACAGCCAGTCTCCCATTCATATGCAACCAGGGTGGGCCCTGCTTAGCTAAGGGGACACGCCATGCTTGCTACCACAAGACCAAGACCAGCTCTCCTCTCTTAAACAAGCTTTCAGGTTCTTCAGAACTCTTTGTCAGGCTGGATGTTAAGCAAAGCAAACAAGAAATAGTGGTAGCTGAGTATAGTGTCATAGTCCTAGAAGTATATCCGTCATAAGGTGGAGTCTGGCACTCATGTTGATTATCCTCACTAGGTCCTAGACTCTGATCTGCTGTTTTATTGCCTTTCAAAGAGGCCAGACCATGACAACATGCTCCTGGAAGTCTTACTGTGGGTGGTGCATTTGGACCATTGCTTGAGCCACCCTTGGGGTAGAGCAGTGCCTGGCAGATGCTCTTCCATCCCAGGCAGTGTCCCTTTTGCCTCTTGTGTAGGGGTGGGGCTTTCACTCCTAGGACATTCTTTAGCGACATCCAGCCGCCACCTCTGACTGGTGCTTTGAGGCGACCTTTGTTGGATGGCTTGTGCGACTAATGTTCCTTTTGCTCTGTTTCTGTTTGGCATGGTTTCCTGGCCTTGCTGCCTATTCGTCTTGTCACTTTGGCAACTTGGGGCTTTGCCCCAGGCAGGGTGCAGGCACGTTGCATGCCACTCACTTTGTCTGCGTTCTCTGTTGTGTTGCTCTTCTGGTTTGGGTAGGGTGACGGTGAACTTTGACACTGGCTGTATATTGTTTCTGGGGAATGTTTGCAAGAGTAAAGGCGTGAACATCCCTGTTTGAGTTGCTGTCACTTGCAGCAACTCCCCCTGGGGCACATACCCATGAGTAACAGTCTCTTCCTTGCCGCCCTTGTCCTGTCTGCTGCCGTGTGGTGTTCTCTGCCCCGGCAGGCTAAAGCTGGGGTTGTGCCATGCGGGGGTGGGGGGTGAGGTTGGGAGTTGCAGCCCAGAACGTGTGCCAGCTGTGTGTGGTTCTTGACTGACACGTGCACGCCATGCACACACAGCGAGAATTAAAACGTAGCGTAGTCTTTATTTCCGTCTTTGACCAGCATAACAGCAAAATTAAAACATGGTAAAGGTGGGGTCAACGGGCTATGGCAGTGAGACTAGTCAGCTCCGTATGGTGCCAGCGATTCCACCCTGGCCAAAGCTTCCCACCGGCCCAGTAAGCAGTTGGTCAGGGAACGGCACTTCAGGCTGATGGGGGCCGCCACTGACCCCTGGGGCCTCACAGCAAAGAAGATTGAGCTGTGAAATGGAAAAATCTGTGAAGGGTAAGTGCTATGAATCGCAACACATTGACAGGAGAGAAAACCGATTTCCTAGCTATGCTGAGTTGACTGACTAAAATCATTGAGACTGGAACCAGGGATTCCTGTTGGAACCTGAAAAGATAGACCCAGCCACTTGAACCAAATGGGAAGCTGAAAGGCAGAGCGGTTCCTGGTTCTGAAGTACCGGGTCGCGATGCACAACCGGGCTGGTGCAGCACAAGCAAGTAGATCAGGGGAGGCGATGTGGGCGGGGGGGGGGGGTGTGACTGCCTGTTTGCTGCTCCTTAGGGAGGGCCTCCTATCTGGATTGCTCTGCAGCCAGACTGCTTCCAGCAACGTGTTGTCCACTCTGTCTGATGAAAGGCAGCTGCTTCCAGGCTGGCTTCTCCGCTTGCAACTTGCCCACAACGCTTTCAGTCTCCTCCCTTGCCCTGATGGCCGTATGTGCTTGCTTCCTTGCTGTCGTCACCTGGCTAGGCAGTGCGTGTGGCTTCTGTAGGAAAGCCAGGATATGCCCCGGGTAGTTGTGGCAGAAAGCCCTTGCTGAGTGCCTGAGAGGGCAGGTGAAATACCCAAGGAAGCCAGTGGAGCAGCAAGAGGGGCATGGGAGAGGGAGAGGTGGCGGCTGAGTCAGTTGACTTCTAAAGTGTTTCCGTGAGATTTGCTTAGTGTTAAGTGACATTTGTACGCATGTGGCAAAACAAAAGTCTGAGTCTCTCCAACCAGTAATGGCAACCTCTTTTTACTCGTCAGCAAGTTCAGAGATACATTTGGGGTATTTCCCCAAAATAGTGAGTCTGCAAGTATACCCTTGTAAATTGCCTATCCCTATTAACTGAGCAAAGAGGCAGCTTTTAATGTGGTTCTTCTCTTCTGTTTAGCAGGGGGAGTACAACTGGACCTATCCAGCCCCAGCACAGCATCCCTCCAGTGGCTGTTGCTGGTGTCTACCTTATGTTGCCTTTCAGATTGTGAGCCTCTTCAGAACAAGGGATCATCTTATTTCTTTTTCTACGTCAGGGCTGCTCAACTATGGTCCTCCTGTAGAGATGTCGGTCTACAACTCCCATAATCCCTGGCTATTGGCCACTGTGGCTGGCGATTATGGGAGTTGTAGTCCAAAAACAGCTGGTGAGCCCAAAGGTGAACAGGCCTGTTCTATGTAAACCATTTTGAGAACACCTTTTGTTGAAAAGTGGTACATAAATATTCATGATAGGTACTGTATTGGTGATTGGGTTTCATAATCATAGCCTCTGGTGGTATGTAAAACTGTCAGAGCATGTATCTTTTGCGTCATAGTTGCACTCTTGTCCTAGTCATCTGTTATCCCATTTTCATGAATGTTTAAAGTACTTGCATTTTGACAGTCTCTGCTGAAGTGACTAGTGCTACTAAATCAGAAAGTCTGAGCACTTGGATAAATAAAGATGTTGCCTCAACTGTTACATACTTTCTGTCAAAGCAGAATGGGTGGCGATCCCACAGGCTGGTATTGGGAAAATGCTTGGAGTGCAGAAACTGGACTGAAAAATGTTACGTGGTGGTCAGTGTGTGTTTCTGGTCAGGATACAAAACAACTATGAAGAGGGAAGCTCTTCTGATTTGCTAAAGGTACAGGATGCCCCCCGAGTTAGGGATTTGCCTTACTAGGGCTCTTGCTATATTCTTCCTGCTTAGTGTTTGGGGTGAGGAAGGTCATTCCATCTGTTAGTTCTACCCAGTTGTTGCCTTTCGGAAATGGATTGAACTAGCTGGTGCAGCCACCTGACCCCACCCTTGTTAATAATGTGGTCGGTGTTTCTATTTTGAAAGCTTGCTTTTAGTCAGCCGATGATAGCATATCAGATGAGTGAATAAACAAGTCTTTGGAATGGTTGGAATGCCAACGCCATTTTAGTAATGAGATTAGCATGCTGGGAGAATGTGGTTCCTGGAACAGACCTTGAGTGCCATGTGTGCTTGTTTCTGAAGTCTGAAATAGCTGAGCTTAGATAAACTGAGCTGGAAAAGGCCAAAGGCTCATCCTTGAAACGAGAAAGAATCCTCTCTGGAGCTTTCTCCATCCATCCTGCTCCACATTTCCGTGTGCCTCTCTTGATATTTCTGGCTGGATGTTTCAGTCTTGCTCATCATCAGCTTGAAGCAATAGTGAATGTCTGCCCTTTCTCCCAAGCGCCGCCCCCCTCCCCATCTCTCGTTGTTCACCCTCCTTATCCATTGACATCTCCCACCCTGTTAAACAGACCCACAGCCTTGCCTTTGTGATTGACGTGCCTCTCTCCTTCCCTCACCTCATTTGGCAGTGACCACTGCCAAATCATGTTGCCTCAGTTTTTACAACATTAGAAAAATATGGCCCTTCCTCGCTGTTCCCTGGACAGAAACTCTACTGGCTGCCCTGTTCATCTCTTGCCTTGACTACGGCAGTCGTCTTTGTCGTCTTCTGCTGCCTCGCCTTGATCTCCTCACCTCTGTCCAGTGCTCTGCTACCCAAATGATTTGCCTCTCTGCTCTGACCATGTGATGCTCCTTCATCAGTATTCACACAAGCTTTTTGTCAAATTCTGGATCATGTGCAAACTCATTAACTTCACTTTGCTGCTCTTCTGTCCTGATGCATTCCTGCCCTGTGAGCTTTGGTTATCCAGCTCACCACCCTCAGTCATCCAGGGGTGGTCTGCTTCCCCAAATGATTCCACATACTTTTTTGCCTGCCTTAGTGGATGCCTCTGCCTCTCTTGCTTGCTTCTGTCCCCTCCTCTTTCCCCATGAGCCCTTTGGCAGCGCTCCCTGGCCAAGACCCTAACTGAAATGATCACACACTTCCCCCAGTTTATGATTTACATCATTACAGTAAATATTTACATACTGCTTCTCAACAAACAAACACAAATCACAAAACAGTTTACACCAGTGTTTCCCGATGTTTTTTGAGTCATGGACCGGTACATTCTTCATGCGCAGTTTCCTGGACCAGCAGTTATTAAAGCTGCTGTCCAGCAGTGAGGGCTGCCTGCCTAGAAATGAGCTGCAAATAACTTGCACAGGCGCAGTGGATCCTGGGCCCCTCCCCTCTGCACATGACATCACATGTCTCCAGAGCTCATTTTTAGGCAGGCAGCCCTCGCTGCTGGATCCCGTTCATTTCGCTTCCTTAACGTGAACGTTGTCCAGCAGTGAGGGCTGCTTGGAAATGAGCTCTGGAGAGCTCCTGGAGGCAGCCCCCACCAGCCCAGAATTGGGGGGGGGGTTGAGGGGGTGGTTATTAGCGATGTCTCACGAACCAGTACCCAACGCCTCACGGACCAGCACTGATCCACAGACCGGCAGTTGAAAAACACAACAAAAGGAATGAGAAGATAATTCCCTGTCCAAAAGGGACTCTCCGTCTGAAAGAAACCTAAGGGAGGCACCACAGGCAGCCGTTGGAGAGCAGCTTTGCTGATCTGAGCAGGGACAGTCACTCCCCCCCTGCTGAATATGAGAGCTAAAAGTCCCCCTAAAAGGGGTCTCTTTGCCCACTTAGCAAGGTTTTACTGCTACTTCAATTGCCCTCTCTTTCCTTTCACCTCCCTTGTGTCTGTTTCCAGACTGTAAGCTCCTTGAGGCAGGGACTTGCCTTCTTGTTGTTTGTAAAGTGCCCTATCTATGAATAACATTATATACATGATGACTGAATATTCCTCGTGTTGGTCTCCCACTATGAACTCCAACTTTGGGGGTACTGGAGTGTTGAGTGATGGCATTCGGTTTTCACTTGGGCTTAGCCATGTCATTGTACTCCAAGTGCCTCACTGAGAAGCTGCGAGTGGGCTGGGTGTGACATCCAGCGCTCATGAACCTTTTTGCCTTGTAATCTTTTCTGAGATCAGTAATGGACTTTGCAGCAAGCTCTTTAATTCCACCTCCAAGTGTTTTCTTACTCTCCCTCCTAGTGATGGTTGAACAGCCTCGCTCCTAGAAGCAGAATTCTTTATGGAAAATAAATATGTTCGTGTTTCCAGAGTTCATTTTGAAGGCACAGTTTGGGAGTTCTGGCACAGAGGGAGCCCTCCAACTGGCGGTGGAAGTGAAGAAATTGTGCAGCAGCATTTCCTGTTAAATATTCAGCATGGGAGCATGTATAAAAGTGGGGGCAGGAGGGACACAGGGAGAGAAGGCTGTAGCAGTGCAGGGAGTCTGTAGCTGCCGCTTCTAGGGTTGTGCTCCAAGCAGAGGCGGCTTCTTGCTGGCCCTGGCAGGGACGCCCAGTCCACAGAGCAACTGTCAGCATCCCGCTTCCTCCCTGTGCAGCAGGGGTGGGGCAGTGTGTGCTGGCAGCTGCAGGCGGAAGATGGGTTGCTCCCTCTCCTGGCTTCTTGTGCTCTGCTGCTGGGTTTCTCCCCCCTGCTGCTTTGGTGCCCGGTTTCCATGCCTCATAGTTCTCTTGGAAGGCTGGGTCTGCAGGCAGGAGTGCTCTTGGGGTGCAAGAAGCATGGCAGTCCCACCTCTCTCCTCCTCGGTCTCCCCTTTTTTCTGTACAGTGCCAGGTGATGGAACGGAAATGTGTCTCAACAGCTGATTGCAAAAGGCAGCAGTGCATTTGCTCCCAAGCAGGGCTTCTCTCCCCTCTCCTGCCCAGCGCTCTTGTCCTTGCAGTTCTAGAAAGATTAGCTCCACAGATCACATGTATGTTTCCGTCCACAAGCCTCCCATGCTGGAACACACACAGAGAGAAGGTCAGCCCTGTATGTGTTGGCTGTTCGTTGGTTACACTTCAGACTTGTGCCAACAGATTCTGGGATCCAAAGAAACTGCATAACAAATACTCTTGGCAGTGCTTAAAAGTTGCCCTTTGATTACAGCCCGTCCTGGGACTTTTCGTCATTGGGGCACGCATGCTCTTCCAAGCTGAATTTTCAGTAACTGCCACGAGACAAGACCCTCTGGAAACTTCGCTCCGTTTAAGCCTTTGCTAGAGGCTGCTTGATTGTTTGCAAACGCTTTTCATCGGCAAAAGCAGACTGAAAAGTGCAGGGTTAAACACTAATGGGAGGCAGGGGCTAGGAATGCTGCTTCTTAAAAGAGGCTTTCTCGAAATGCAGTGTCCTGCTGCAGCAAATAGCGGTACCCTTTTTTACTTTGGGGCGGGGGGGAGGCGTCTTCCCAAATCCCAGCAGCCTGGCTTGTGCACTCCTGATCCTTTGGGTCCCGCCTCTTGCTCGTTGTGCCCCAGTGGCACCGAGAGAGGAATGGGGCTGCCTCCATGCCCTCCTGAAGGCCTCGGGTGGCACACCGCAGGCTTTGCGTCTGACTACATCTCCTCCTGGCTTCTCTCCTGCTGTAGGTGTCGCTACCTTGCTGTCCATCTCTCCCCAACCATCCCCGTCTTTGCAGCCGTCCTCTTCCTCTTTGCAATGGCCACCCTCTTGCGGACAAGCTTCAGTGATCCAGGGGTGATTCCTCGAGCTCTTCCCGAGGAGGCAGCTTTCATTGAAATGGAGATTGGTAAGTGGGTGCCTGCTGCGTCAGGCGGCCTCACACGCACAGCCACAGCCCGCTCAGCCTGTGGCTTCCGGACTGTGAAGGGACGTATATTTTGCCAGGGGAAAGGGCCCTGCCTGCCAAGCTGGGCATGCCGTTCTTACTTTCAGCCCTGTACAGTCCATAACGGGCAGGCTTCATTTTCAGAGGCCACCAACGGAACGGTGCCTCCTGGCCAGCGGCCACCCCCACGCATCAAGAACTTCCAGATTAACAACCAGATTGTGAAACTGAAGTACTGCTACACGTGCAAGATCTTCCGCCCGCCCCGCGCCTCACACTGCAGCATCTGTGACAACTGTGTGGGTGAGTGGCGGTGGCAGCTCTGGGCCCGGCACCCCGTGCAGTGGGGGGGGGGCGGGGGTTGGCTGGCTGCTTGCAGGCGGTTGTGGGGGTGGGCCCAGCTTTGACCACACTGACCTGCCTGTCTGGCTCCTGCAGAGCGGTTTGACCACCACTGCCCCTGGGTGGGGAACTGCGTGGGGAAGAGGAACTACCGTTACTTCTACCTCTTCATCCTCTCTTTGTCTCTTCTCACCATCTACATCTTCTCCTTCAATATTGTCTACGTTACTCTGAGTAAGTCCTGGTTTGTTCGCCGGGAGCGGGGCAGGCACGGGTAAAGGAATAAAGGCTGGAAGTTGGAGGGGCACCTGGGAAGAAACAAGGGCGCAGCTCCTCCCCTTCCTGGCTTGGGTGGTGTCTGAGATTAACCCCTTTTCTCCTCTGACCCAGAATCCCTGAGGATTGGCTTTTTGACTACTCTGAAAGAAACCCCAGGAACATATCCTTCCTACTTCTGCTGCCTCTAACCTGCTTGTAGCACAAGGGGAGGGTGCCTGCCATGTAGGCATGATGGTGGGGTTTTTCAGAGAGTGATGTACATGGTTCTCTCTCCCTCTCCATGTTATCCTCACAGCAGCTCTAAGAGAGATGAGGGCGAGCTAGTGACTGCCTCCAGGTCACCCAGTGAACTTCTTGGCTGAATGGGGATTTGGACCTGGATCTCCTGGTCCTCATCCAGCACTGATGGTTAGGCTGCATTGGCTGTCATGGGAGCCACTCCCCTGCAGCTTGACCCCGCACTCCTCGGGGGTGAGAGTGAATGATACCGCGGTGCAGTCCTTTGGCCATCTCTAGTGCATTTCCTGTTCCTTAACTCAACTGCTCACAGTCCTGGAGGTTCTCATCTGCTTCTTCACTCTCTGGTCTGTGGTGGGTCTGACCGGCTTCCACACTTTCCTGGTAGCACTGAACCAGACAACAAATGAAGATGTGAGTGCTTGTATTCCAGCTTCTTCCGCGCAGCCAGTTTCTTTCCTGTTCCTTCAGTTTTCTTTCCCTGTGGTCCTAATGGACTGCGAGACAGAACTCCCCACAGCCTGTCACTGTCCATTGGGCCCGCTGATTAGGACCTCCTCTTAGAAGTCTGGGCCTTTTACCATTGGGCAGAAATGGCTGAGGAAACCGTGTCCTTCCTTCGGGTGGGTTTGAACTCACAGCAGGGCGCTTCCAAGCACAGAGTGAGACTTAGAAAAGACCCAGGTGTCTTGCTCTGTGGAGCAGAAGTGCTCTCTGGCCTCTCCTCTTCCTGCTACTGTTTGGCGGGGGGGAGCGGGGCAGGGGTCTCCCACTTCTCAGAGCCCCTCATTTGGGGCATGGCCTTTGGAGAATGCAGGGTTGGGGAAGGTAACATTAGGGGTGGGTGAGGGGAGCTCTGCCTGTAGCAGGCAAGATCTTCTGAGGTTGGTGGATGAGACTCTGACCTACGAAGGAGGAAGTGACTTCTGTGGGAGCCAGTTGATGAGGCCAGCCGCAGGTGCCCAACTCCAGAGGGAACCAGTATAAAGGGACAGGTGCCCTTTTCATGGTGGGGTGTGGGCAGTCGCCCAGCAAGCTGGTGCTGGCATTGGCTCAAAGAGTTATGGGGGGGGCACCTTCTGCTGCTTGGTGTTCTTTCAGATCAAGGGCTCCTGGACTGGGAAGAACCGGGTGCAGAATCCCTATAGCCATGGCAATGTGGTGAAGAACTGCTGCGAGGTTCTGTGTGGCCCACTGCCTCCCAGGTAACAGTTTGGAGTGGGAGAGCGCACGTGCCACAGTCGGGCAGAAGGAAGGGAGGGAGGGAGGGATGGATGCTTGAATGGGAGGTCTTCTCCTGTGCAGAAAAGTGGTGGGAGCCTGCAGCTCACCTCTGGTTCCTGGAGAGCAAAGCTGGGCTGGCCACTTTCTGTCTCGCAGCTCCATCCAGGGGTGTAGCTCTAACTGAGTGGATGGGTTCAAAGAACCTGGGGGCCCCAGCTCCACCCCTCCCTGTTTTCTTCATTATCTGCCTCCCTCTGAGGGGCCACCCAGGAAAGGAGTGAACACGGGCCCCCTCTCCCCTAGCTGCGCCCCTGCCTCCCTCTTTTACTTGCTCCTCCGGTGTCGCAGGTGGGGCGGGGGGTGGAGCAGATGCCTGTCCCACAGTGGTCCTGCGGGGCCAATTTCTGGTTGCTTTCTCTAGCAGGCTAGGGCAGGACTGTACCACTTTGGCCTTCCGGCTGTTTTGGGACTACAGCCCCCCGAGCTGCAGTGGCCAGTAGTCGGGGATGCTGGTAGTCCAGCGTCTGCAGGAGGGCTGAAGTGGTGCAGCCCCAGGGTAGAGCATGAGTGTCGCTGCCTCCCCCTCCCTGGACTCTCCTCCTCGTAGTGTGCTGGACCGACGGGGCATCTTGCTGCAAGAGAGTGCAGCCCTGCAGGGGGGCAGTGCTGGGCCTGAGCCCAGGACCCAGGAAGAGCGGCGTGCCGAGGAGCCCAATGCCCAGGATGCCAGCGGTGCCCTCCCCGAGGAGACCGTGGTGAGTGTGGCTGGCGGGGGCTTGGGAGGCGGCCAGCAAACCATCCGGCAGCTTCGCCACTAGCGCTCTTGGCCCCTGATGGCCAAGGGGCTGGGACGGGGGGGAATAGACCCCGCTGGTGCTGGTGCTGGTGGTGGTGGCCGGCTCCATCGGTAACCTCCTGTGGTCCAGCCATGTCGACCCCTTTCCCCTGGCGCACGTGTGTGTGTGTGTGTGTGCTGGCCCCTGCTGTGAAGCATCCTCCTCCTCCTCCTCCTCCTCTGCCCCCCAGCTCTCCATGCCAGCTTGCGAGGCACCACTGGAAACGGCTGAGTCGCCGCCTGCTGCAGAAGCACCTCTGGCTCACGGGCAGACGCCGCATTAGCCTCTGGACAGGAGCACTGCTTTTTGTTTTGGCTTGTTCCACGTGGAGCTGTGGCGGGGCCAAGGATGGGGGAAGCCGGCTGGATCGTGGCGGGACCGTCCCGTGTGGCTGTTTGTTCACCAGTGGTTGTGACCAGTGTCTCCAGACTGAAGGACGCCTGCTCTCCCTCCCTCGTGGATGCTGAGCACCCGTGGGGCTGAGGAGGGGCCCTTCCCCGCCAGCCGCCTTCCTCACACGGACTCTGTTAAGCGAGGGCTTCTCTGGCCCCAGCCCCAACCCCCGTGAAGTGTGGAGCGAGCTGCTGGGCAGAAGGCGGAGGAGCTGGGCACCGTGTTGGGGGCCATCTTTCTCCCTGTGGCGGCAGTCTTTTGTGGTGTTTGAACTCTGCTGCCCCCGAAGCCAGCTTGCTCATGCCGAGTCTAGCCAGCCAGGGGCGTGAGGCAGCGCCCTTCGTAGACGTTCCCCGACAAACCGTGCCATGTGGCTGCCTGCAACCCCAAGTGGGCCTCTGTCCCCAGAGAGCCAGCAGGCCAACTCCCAAGTCCTTTCGGCTCAGTACTGGAACTCGAGGGTGCAGCATCAGGCCTTCCCCTTTGTGTGTGTGTGTGTGTGGCCTGCCCTGAGTCCCTGCCCCATCACCCTTCTGCAGTGTTCTTCGTGCCTGGGTTGACCCCACCCCCACCCCCTTGACTAGGGCTGCAGGGGGCACAGGCCATGAAGGGTGCCCAGTGAGAAGGGGGTGGGCAGCCTTTGGAACCAGCTGCCCCAGTGTGTTGGTCCCTTGAGCTCACTGCTCAGGCCCAGAATCCCCCCTTGCTATGCTTGTGGGGTGTGTGTGCCAAAAAACATTCCTCAGCATGGTCTGGCCTCTCTGCCCTGCCACTAGCCTGTCCCCTCCCTGCCCTGGGAGCAAAAGCCCACATGCAGCAGAACTGTGTGGCGTTGGCCTCTGTGCCATTCAGAGAGCAGGCGTCCCTTGCAAACTGGGCAAAGAGGAGGCACCTTTTCAATGGGGTGATTCTCTTTAATTTAGCAGGGGGAGAGTAACTGGCCCTCTCCACCCCCAGCACAGCATCCCTCCAGTGGCTGTTGCTGGGGTCTATCTTGCGTTTCTTTTTAGATTGTGAGCCCTTTGGGGACAGGGAGCCATCCATCTAATGTATTTGTTATTTCTCTGTGTTAACCCCCCGAGCCATTTTTGGAAAGGCGGTATAGAAATTGAATAAATAAAAAGAGAGCTCCTGACAGGGTTGGGGCTGGCTGGAACCCTCCTCCTTGAAGGACTCGCTTTCTTCATGCAGGCAGGTCTTCGATGCAAGAGCTAGTGAAGCACGTGGCCTCCCACCTGCTGTCTGAACGGCACAGCCCCGCAAAGAGCTGCCCCATCCAGTTGTGCTGCTTGGGTCCTGAATGCAGGGGCCTGCGTATTCTCTGTGGGGCACAGAGAGCTGCTAATCTCCGCCCCCCTCCACCCACACACCCCTTCTCAAGGGTAGGGCCCGGGCCCTCAAGAGCCCTCAGCCTGACTCAGAGCTGCCCCAGTCTCTCCCTGTCCATCCCCTCCTGATCTTAGGGGAGTTGCCAGTCTCGCTCGGCGGCGGCGGGGGGTCATGGCGTTGCTGCAGAGTGTCGTTCGGGCAGGCCCCTGCCTGCTGGTGCCTCTTCTAACCCAGCGGGCGTGACCCACGTGGCCGCCTCCCTCCATGCTGCATGTGAGTGGGAGCCCAGAGCAGGCAGACCAACTCCACGGGAGCAGAGGCCACCCCCAGTCACCCCCCCCCATCTCAACAGTGTTGCCACAGCCGTCTTGTCTGGGGTCTCCTTTCTCCTGTCCTGTGTCCAGTGGCTCCAGGGAAGCAGGCTAGTGCAGGCTGCCTGCAGGCCTCCGTGATCTCAGTGAAGGCCTTGGAATTGGCTTCCGGCTGTGGTGTGTGAGCGGTCTGAGCTCTGTGGCTCTCGTCTTTCGGTGCCGGCTTGGGACCACTGTCCCCATTTGACGGGGCCAGAGCTCAGGCATCCCTGCTGCCTCTTGCTGAGCTGTGGCCCCCTTGGGAGAGGAGGTGGCGGGGTGGCCGGCTGGCCATGTGCCAGCCAGCCTCTCTCAGTCCACCCTGGGGTGGAGGAGGCAGCGGGGGGGCCTCTGGGGAGCGGCGGGGGTCAGGTCTGCGCCACAAGCCAGGGAGTCAGAGGAGAGACCTTTATTGGGAGCCCTGGCCCCGGGGCCCCTGCACTCCCAGGCAGGGAAGTGCCACGGGGGGCTGTGTGTGTGTTGGCTCGGCCCCTGCTCCCCCCACAGTTGGCGGGGCGCTCCTCCTCGGTGTCCTGGCAGAGGGGAGGAGGAGGAGGGGCCCCGGGTCGGTCCTCTCCAGAGCGGGCCGCTGCAGGTTCTCCCCCTCATTGTCCAGAGGAAGGGCTCTTGAGAGCCAGGAGGCGGGTGGAGGAGTGAGCGGGGCCGGACCCCAGCCGCCAGGCGGAAGCCTCCAGGCTAGCGCACTCCCCGCCTGCCCCACGGTGTGGCCCAGCCAGTATCCTTGGGCTCCCTGGGGGAAGGGCCGTGGGCCTTGCAGCTAGGAAGGCGCTTCTAAAAGGAGCCCGCCACAGTGAGAGAGGGCGGCCCTTCCTTGAGCTTGGAGTCGTCCAGCGTCTCTGCCCCTTCAAAGCACCCCGAATCCCGCGGGACGTCCCCCTTGGGCTCCTCAGGGCTCAGGTGAGCCTCCAGGCTGCTCCCTTCCTCTTCAGCTTCACTGCTTGCTGTGGAGACAGGGAAGCCGCCGTAAGCACAAGGCTAGCCCGGTGGGGGGGGGGGCTGGCCTTGGCTAGAAGGGCTCTGGGGAGCGACCCCCTTGAGTTGCACGAGGGCAGCGGCTGCCGTGGGCCAGAACGCCGCCGCCCGCTCCACAGGGCCTCTCCTGCCCTGCGCAGATCCGAGGAGTTGCGCTACCCGTGGGCCAGGGCCCCCTCGCTAGCCTAAGTGGCTGCCACCTGCAGAGTCGGGCCCTTGACATGGCCCTCGCCTTCCCCCGCCCTCCCCGCAGCGGGGACGGGCCCTTCAGCAGGCCGGCTGGTGCTCTGCCCGTGGCCACATCATCGCCCCCTGCCGAGAGGCCCTGCCACGGGGGGGAGGGGGCGGCTCCGCAGGGACTCACTGTCGTAGTCCAGCAGGAGGTCTGCCGCGGTGAGCAGCTTGGCCCGGTGCTGCGGGTCCGTGATGTGGAGCTCGTTCAGGTGGGTCTCCTGCAGCTCCTTGAAGTCCTCCAGCGTCTGGTAGCCGTTCAGTAGCAGTGTGCTGATGTGCTCCTGAGGGAGGGAGGGAGCTCAGGGGGCTGCTTGGGACCCCCACCCCCTGCCGGGAGGGCAGAGAGCCGGCCCTGGGCTGGAGGAGGCCTCTCGGCTTCGCGTGGCTGGGCTGCAGAAGTGGAGCTCGAGGTCCGGCGTGGCGCCCCGGGGCCAAAGCAGCAGACCCCGACCTGGAGCTCCCCAAGAGCCACTACGAGGAGGATGTAGAAGGGTGACTTGTGCTGGAATGGAGGCCGAGACCTTCCCCCCCTGTGGGCAGGGGGCTTTCCCAGAAGGGGCTCCCGGGCAAGGGGTCCAGGCTGGCCTGTGGCATCCCAGCTGCCCCTGGGCTGCGGCTGCAGCTCTCTCGGCCTGCCTCCCCCCCCTCCTGCCTCCCAGGAGCAGCATAGATCTGCTCACACTTGGGTCCCCAGAGGTGGCCGGACTACGCCTCCCGTCATCCCCAACCACAGAAGGCCTTTCTGGCTGGGGATGATGGGAGTTGTAGTCCAACATCACCTGGCAATGACAGGTTTCGTTTATCGGTCCTCTGCAGCATCTCCCAAATCTGCAACTGGAGAAACTTACCAGATATTTACATAAATAGAAGATGTTTCTGTGCTTAAGATGCCCCCCCCCTTTTTTTTAAATGGCAGGGTATATGCAGAGTATACCTGTGTTTCCCCAAAAGACTCTGAATGCACAGCAACCCCCCCCCCCAGTTTCTAAGATCAAAGAACCTGGGTGGGGCAGGGGGACCTGGTCTTGGATTCAGGTAAACAGGTGGTGTATTCTGTCGTCAGAATGGGACAGTTTCTTGTGCCTAGTGGTGGCGTGTCGGCAGAGGCAGCTTCTGCAGGAGCAGGCGCTGCTCTTGCCCAGAAAGCGGGGCTGAGCAGGCAACGCACACTTCCGCTTTCCTCCCCTCTCCAGGCGCAGGCACGCTGAATCTCGGGGGTGGGGGGGCCCCGCTCCGGCTCTGTTTCTCTGCCACGGCAGAACTAGAAGGAGACACTTCTCCTTCTCTGTAAAGGGCAGGGCGGGGGGGCCCGGGCCCGCTCTCACCTGGAGATTGATGCGCTCCAGCAGCTCGTGCAGCGTCTTGGGCTTGGGCCTCTTGCTCTTGCTGCGTGAGCAGCTCCTGAGGGCCGGCGCGGGCTCCTCGGGGATGACGTGGACGTAGATGAACTTGAAGGAGCCCACTCGCTTGTTCAGAAGGCCCGTCCAGGTGCCCACAGGGGGCTTGGCGATGATGTGGATGACATCCCCTTTCTGCGCAAGAAGCGTGCGTCAGGGAAGTGCCGCGTGGCTGCCAGGACGAGGCGGCAGCTGGGGCGGGGGATGCGGCGATCCCTCTGGACCCCCCGCCAGAGCAGCTGGGGGCAAAAGGGAGGTCTCCCCAGATTCGGAGGAGCTCACAGATACATCTTCCGTGCAGAAAAATGAAAAAGGGCCAGACAAGTGGAGAAAGGACCCCGATGTAACTCGGAGTGGAATGTTCCTGGACTGGGGAAGGCGGTTAAGAGGCAGCGAGTGGGCAGCCCGAGGGCGGGCAGGCCTGGGCCGAAAGCGCAGGAAGTGTCTGGGCTGGAGGAGTCCTCCCTCAGGACAGTCGCAGCCCCTCTGCTTCCAAGCGGGGAAGGTGCCTCCGGGGGCGGGCGGGGCCACCCCCTCCAGACGGGGAGGCCTCCGGGAGCCCGGAGAGCGCCAGCCCTGCCAGTCCTCTAAGCGCCCGGAGCTGACGGAGAGTTTGGCGTGCCGGACCACTAGCCAGCTGGCCGGCCTCCTGGCCCCCTCTCAGCCCCCGCCGGAAGCGGGGCCGAGCTACCCACCTGCAGCCTGAGCGAGTCCTTGTCGTAGGGGCTGGGGACGAAGTCTGTGTGCACGCGGGCTCTCCCGCAGAAGGGCCCCGCGTAGGGTTCCGGGCCGGCCGCCTCGCCCTTCCCGGGGCTGCCGCTTTCCGTCAGTCTGGGATGGGACGCCGATCCTGCAGGCCGAAGAGGCGCGCTTAGGGCCCGAGCGGGGAGCGCAGCGCAAGCCGGGGCGGCCTCACGGCCAGACAGAGCCGGCTGCTGGCTCCCGCCTCGAGCTCGGGACTGGGCTGGCCAGCAGCGGCGCTCTGGGGTCAGCAGGCCTCGCTGGAGATGCCGCGGAGCCCGGGGGGGTTGCGCCTCCCGCAGGCCAAGCAGCTGCTCGGCCACGCAGCGATGGCCCCCCTCCCCACGAGAAGGCTCGCGGGACGTGCTTCTGCGTGGACGGCCGGGAAAGGTGGCCCTGGGCCCAGGCCCCCGCAGAGGCAGAGGAGTGCCACGCGGAAGCGCACCGCCGAACCTGCGTGTCGCCCGGCACGTGGGAAACCGTGGCAGCCGCGGCCAGCTCTGTCCCTCTGCCGCATGAGGGCGGGGGAGAAGAGGAACATGCGCGGACGAAGAGGGAGCAGGGAGGCTGGTCAGGAGGCGGCCCGCCCCCCACTTACCCTCTGGGGGGCTGCTGGGCGAGTGCGTGCTCTCCTCGGTGGCCTCGGGGAAGAGTGGGCCGGCGGCGTCACTGCCGAGGGGGCTGGTGACGGGCGATGCGGCTGCCTCTTCGTCCGCCTCCCCCTGCAGTCGGGCAAGGCAAGGGCACAGGAGAGTCGGCCGGCCAGGGCTCGGTCTAGCCCCGCGCTGAGCTCCGCCGGCCGCACCCTGCTCGGCCCAGAAACCACCCAGGGCCGAGCGACCGGTTCCGTGCAGTGGGCCGGCGGTGGGGCAGGGAGTGAGTCCACTCTAACCCTGACCCACTTCCTGGGAGGGAGGGAGGGAGGGAGGCGAGAGCGGCCAGCCCCGCGTTCTTCTGGCCTCAGACTAGCACGAAGGGAAGGGGGCCTGAGATCTCGGGCCCCTGCATTGCCATGCTTGGAAATGGCGCCCCCCAGGCACCAATGGGAACTCCCTTCCAGGCCAAAGAGCAGTCGCAGGGGGCCCAGTCCAGAGCAGGGCAGTGTGTGGCGGGCCAAAGGGCCGAAGCCCCCCTCCCAGCCACGGTTTGGAGCGGCACTGGAGACTCTCTGAAAATGACTGGTCCCCCGTTCCCCCCCCCCGCAGCCGACCCTCCTTGGGTAGTCTCCTGGGACCCTTCCCCACCAGCCACACGCCTGCGTCCCTGGAAGGCGCCTCCGGGAGCCTCCGTCCCAAGCCCTGCCTGCCTGGTGGCCAAGCGCCGCCCCGGACTCACCTGCTCCGCTGCCGCCAGCAGCGCCCGGGCGGCCGCCTTGCCAGTCTTCCGGTTCATGGTGCGGGAGATGGCGGCCCTCCACTTCTTGCTCAGCTTGGAGCCGCCGCTGTGGCGCGCCGCGTCCTCGGGGCCTGCTTCGGTGGTGGCGCCCTGCGCAGAGAGAACAGAAGGTGGAAGGGGACGGAGGCGACGTCGGGAGCAGGAGGAGGAGCCGGCCCGGCGCGGGGCAAGGGGGTTCCCAGCAGCCGCCCCAGCTCCTCCGGCCACGTGGCCGTGGGCAGGGCCAGGCGAGCCAAGGGCACACAGCCAACCTCCTGCTGCTGCCGGCCCATTCCTCGTTGCGTGAACTGCCCTGGTGAGGATTACGGGGTTGGGCCGGGCTGCCCGCGCCATTCGTGGGTGCTCAGCTGCCGCCCCGGCGAGGGGCAGCCCCCGCTGGATTCCTGGCGAGAGCATGGAAAGGGCCGCTGCTCCTCCTGGCCATCAAAATCTATTGGGTGGCTCTGTGGGCTGGTCGGCACCCCAGCTCTTTTGAGCACCCGGCGAGACCCCAGCAGATGACCCAGCAGCAGCAGCAGCAGCAGCAGCAGCAGAGGAGTGGCTCAGCCGGCCCGCTGCAAGTCGGGCTTTCCCTGGGTTGAAGCTGGCCTCTGCCATCGACTCACGCAGAGGCCTTGGGCAAGTCCCTTCCTTCGGGCAGGCCTCTGCTGCAAGATGGGAATGCCTCCACTGCGCACTTCCCTAAGCAGGCTGCTGCAAGGACTGAGACAGGATCACGCAGGCCCAGCCCTTGGCTCTTGCCGAACTACGCTGCCCATCATCCCTCTTGTGGCTGGGGATCATGGGAGCTCCATCCCCAGCTGGGGCTCCAAGCCTGGGAAGGCGATGAAGCCCACCACCCCAGCGGGCAAGAGCTCTGGCTGCTGGAGGAGGAGAGGGAGAGAAGGCCACGCAGCAGCTGCTGCTGCCCGTGAGGCCCGCAGGACACCCACCTCTTCCTCCAGGTGGAATTCCTTTTCCGTCGGGAGTGGGGAGCTGGGCTTGGACTTGGCGAAGTCCTTGAAGCTGCTGGAGCGCTGCAGAGAGAGCTGGAGGGAAGAGCCAGTGGTGAGGGGGGGGGGGCGGCCTCCGACTCCCAGCCCGCCCTTTGGGCTCCGGCTTCAGGCCGCCCTCCAGGGGTTGCCTGCCCAGCAGTGGAGAGGCCCCCCGTCCTCCTCGGAAGGAGTCCTGTCCCCTTGGAAGGCCAGAGGCCCACAGAGAGGAGCTGCTGCCCCCTACCCGGTCGGGCCCTGCGTCGTCTACTACGCTAGGGGGGGCTGGAGCCAATGGTGGAAATTGCAGGCATCACCGGTGAATGAGGCTGGGCGAAAAGCAGGGCTGCCCTGGGCGGTAGCCAGCCTTGATGCACGCAGAGGTGTGGGACTCCCCTGGGTCCGCTTGAAAGCACGCCTGCGCACAGACGCCCTTCAGTGCGGGGTGCAGCGAGGAGGTGCTCAGCCGACGGTGCCCTGGGCGGGGGCCGGGTGGGGCTCCCGCCTCGGACCGCCTGGACTCCTGGAGAAACGGGTCTCCCTCGCCACAGAGGAGGAAGGAGGCTCCGCCTCGTCCCCGCCTGGCCTCTTCCCGCCAGACCCTAATGCTGCCTACAGTGGGAGAGGGCCAAAGGGCTGGAGTGCCTCCCGCAGCGCCACGCAAAGCCTTGCAGCTTCCTCTGTCTCAGGGCCGCACAATTTGGACCCTCCTGCGGAGGCTGGACTACAACTCCCATCACCCCCAGCTGCAGTGGCCAATGGCTGGGGGGTGTTACAGGGATCGTAGGCTAGCCTCTGGAGTTGTCCAGCGAAGGGATGCTCAGTAGAGAGCACTCCGGATCGGGCAAGCGGCTGCTTGAGAGAGTGTCCCTTCTGGGGAGCACGGCCAGAGGCAGGACTCTGAGGAGGCTGGGCTGTGTTGGCTGAGTCTGGCTTTTGACTGTTGTCCCCCAACATGCTCCCCGCAGCATAAAGAGAGGCGGCAGTGAAACCCTTTGAAACCAACCCCACCACCACCATCAGCAGCAGAAGGGCACAATTCTCCGAAAGGGCCCCGGCTCAGCCTGATGGAAGCACCCCCTTGAACCAGACTCCGGGAGGCCGAGAGGGGGAAGGGGCAAGGCGGGGGCTCCGCTAGCCCTCTCCCCGCTCCAGTCCCTCTTCAAGGCGCTCCGGGTTGGGGGCCATCAGCACATCCCAGGCAGCAGATGCCTCCAAGGACGCCTGGGAAGGCACCCTCAGGCCGGGCAGAGCCTCCATGCAGGAGGGGCGGCTCAGAGTCTCATGAAGCCCACCTGCCTCCCCTGCCCCGCTGGGCCCTCCTTTTCTGCGGTGCTCCGAAGCAGGGCGTAATCAGCAGGCAGCAGAGGAAGTGGGTTCGCCCCACGCAACGGCACCCCTTGGAGCTCAAACACCTGGGAGAGCGGCAGATGCGGGGAAGCTTCCGGGCTGCTCCCTCCCCCCCTGCCGCCCATTTCACTCGCTTTCCAGCCAAGGAGCGGCAAAGGCCTCCAGGCACATCATGTGCAAGCCGCTGTGCACAGGGCGACATGCAAACCAGAGTGCACACCTCAGTGCGTTCAGCTAGGCAGGCTTCCCACGCGAAATCTGCAGCCCCCCCCGAGACCAGGCTGCTTTCGGTTCGCACCACTGCAAAAGCCGAGCATTGCAGCAGCTCAGGGAGCACAAAGCCTGGCCCTCCTCGCTCCTCCTCGGTGGCGCCCAGACCCCCAGCCCATCACCCCACCGCCCCAAGGGACACTCCTCTCTCGCGGCAGCCTTGGCCACACTGCCGGAAGCCGGTGTCCGCTTTTTCAGGGGGCCGCCGCCGCTCAAAGCCACCCTGATGGCAGCCGGCAAGAGGGATGGATCCAAGGCCTTCAGCAGGTCAGGCGCCAGAGAAGTTGCCCAGCAGCAGCGGAGGAGGAGGAGGAGGAGGAGGAGGGCAAGGCTCCTCTGGGAAGGCTGCTTGCACTCAGCCCCCTTCAGTGGCTGGACGTGGCGCGAGGTTGTGCAGCAACAGCCAGCTTCCTCCGAGGCATGAAGTGCTCAGAGAGCCAGCAGCAAAAGGCGGCTGTTGCCCAGCCAAGGGCGGGCCACAAGCAAGCAGGGACGGCTCCGTGGGGTGTGTGGCTCCTCTGGGATGGGCTGCGGAGTACTGGGTGGCCCCTGGAGGGGCACAGAAGGGAGGACAGGGCGACTCCAGGCAACGGAGGGGGAACAGCAGCCCGGCCAGCGGGGTTCTCCAGCTTGGGTTGTGGGACTACAACTCCCATCATCCTTGGGCCATTGTGGCTGGGTCAGGAACATGGGGAGCTGCCTTATGCCAAGGCAGGCCGCTGGGCCCTCTAGGTCAGTCTTGTCTCCAGTGACTGGCAGCAGCTCTCCCAGGTTTGGGGCAGGCGTCCCACCCAGCCTGCCCGGAGATGCTGCGGCCGCCCCCAGGGACTGACCTTGGGCAGCGCTGCCTGCAGAGCGGCCCCATCCCCCAGCACGGGAGGTGTGGGCCTGATGGTGGTGGCCTCTCTACTGGCTGCGGCCAGAGCGTGGCATGGCCACCTCGGCTGCTGGCTTCTCCTTCCAGCGCCAGGGCTCTGGGATCCAAGTCGCTCCTTTTCCCCAGCCCGCCTGCCTGCCGGTCAGAAATTCAGCGGTGCAACATGTCCCTGTTGAATGTCTGCTACAGAAGGCCACTAGGAGGAGGAGGAGGAGGAGGAGGAGGAGAAATGCACGCCCCCCCCCACACACGCATACCCCCAAGAAGCAAGAGCCTGGGCATCCCTCCGTGGGGCTTTTCCTGTCGCCACCAGAGCAGACCCCATCAAGCCAGCGGTTGTCTTCCAGCTGCCCGAGAGCTTTTGCGGACCCCCCAAGGGCTTGGCTACCTCTGCAGCCGGGCAAGAGGCCTGCCTGGGACAGAAGCCTCTCAGGCCGCACCGCGCTTGCTTCCCTGGGGGGCCAGACCAAGGCTGAGGCCTGGAGAGGTGCCTGTGCTGTGGTGCCCGCCCTGCCTGGCCCGGGCTCTGCCCCCGTGGCCCGTCCAAAGGAGGCAGAAGGCAGGAGCGAGGCCTCCGGGTGCCAGACAATACTCAAGGCGGGGGGGAAGTGGGGTCTCCACGAAACCCAGAAGCCTCACTCGCCCCACTTGAGCCCCATCACACCCACCCAGCCCGGCAGCCTTCTTGGAACCGTGGCTCAAGCTGTGGCCGAGGGAAGAGGCCCTCCTGGCACCAGAGCCCGGCGGAAGGGTGGTGCTCAGCTGCGCTTCAGGCGGGGCCCTCGCCTGCCCCTCCTCTGACTCTCACCTTCTTCTTTTGGGCTGGATCCTTCTCGCCAGCGTTGGACGGCTTGCGGCGCAACATGGTTCTGCCACGGAGCCACCCAATCCGCCGATGCAGCTGAGCGGTGCCCGAGACTGAAGGTGGGCCGCTGACGTCTGCTTGCTGGCCCCAGAGGCCAGGAAAGGCACAGGAAACCGCGGCTGCGTCACGTGGGGCTGCATTTCCAGCAAGTGAGGCTCAGCGAGGAGAAGCCGCAGCAGCAGCAGCAGCAGTGGGGGCCCAGCCCTGGGCTAGCTGACCTGCACAGGAAGGAAGTGGCAACGTGGGGCTGGTGGTGGCTTCTGAGGGCCCCAGGAGGGAGGCCTGCCTGAGCCTGACAGGCCAGGCGGCAGGGAGGAGGGGTCTCCTTCCCAGGAGAAGCACACAGGAAGATGGGCCTCCTGGGAGGGAGTGGGACTCTGGCAGGAGGGCCTTGGGGGCGGGAGGCCACGGTCTGCAGGCAGAGGATGGGGCCACCTTGTTGGCCATCATGTCTCGAGGAGGTTGCCCGGGAGAAAGGGGCGGCCTAAATGCCACCAGTCTGGGAGTTGCTTCCCCCTTTCCCAAGTAGGGGCCACGGGGGCCACGCCTCCTCTGTGTGATGACAGCCCTTTCCCAATCCCCACCCAGTGTGCCGACCTCCAGAGAGCACAGCGGATGGAGCCCGGAGGCAAGCACTTCCCAGCCCCCCAAGATGGGGCAGCAGGGGCCCAAGGGGGCTCCGTTTCCCTCCACGGAGCCACCCCTCCAGCCACTGGGCACTGCACAGCACAGCACAGCGAGCGTCTCCGTCCTCCTCCGCGTGGCGCCAGGGGTCTGGGGAGAGCGCTCTGTTCCCGCCAGAACTTCACACCAGCCCAGTAAGCAGTGGGTCAGGGGGCCGCATGGAGGGGTGAAGGGGGCTGATGAAGAATAAACCAGCGACCCCTGCCAGGGCCAGATCTCCCCTTGCTGTCTCTCCCCGCACAGATCTCTTGTGCTGATCAGTGAACTAATCACGCTGGAGACACAGATTTGAATACTTTCCAGAAGAGGCGAGGAGGAGGAGCTGGGGTGTTCCTCCGTTCCAGCAAACAGACTTCTGTAGAAAGTAGACCTACCGGGCACCAGGCCAAGTAGGAGGCATGGGGATAAAGTCCCCTTGCAATGGGTGGGGTGTGAGTTAATCAGGACCAACTCGTCTCAACACGACTCACGATTAACTACTCTGGATGTTGCCCAATATCCTTTATTATTCCTTGTTTACAGAGTCAGGCAGGTGGTATGGACTGGTTTGTTTTATCCAGACATCGAGTCCTTCCCAAGGACCTGGGATGACTGGATTTTATTGTCAATGCTGTTGCTGTTGTTATAGATATATAGGCAGAATATAGGCTGTTCCCAGTAAAGCTGCTTTTTGTCATTGGCTGGTGGTGATTTCTGTGGCCCCGATGGTGCTGGGGTGCTCTTCAAGGTCTTTTGGGACTGCACCCAGGGCGCCAATGACCACTGGGATTGTTTGGGTCTTTTTCTGCCACAGCCTTTCAATTTCAGTTTGTAGATCTTTGTATTTTGTTGTTGTTGTTTTGTTTTATTTTGACAATAATTGAACATTTGGTGAAATCTGCATCTGAAAATGTGAAACGTCCTAATCTTATTTCTGCCATCTAATTCTGAAGAACTCATTCAACGAACCCGAATCTTGATAGAGCTGCTTAAAGCAAATAGGTTCATTTTTCACCTTGTGGGTTTTCTCTTAAAATCCAAAGTTAACAGGGCCCATAATTAGCAATATGGTAAAACTACAAACCCAACTAGGCCACTATACATTACTTAGCTTTTGCAAGCAAGTTATGAGAACTGGCTTGATAGTTGCACCCCAGATTTGCTTCAGCTGCAGTCAGTGCATTGCCCAGAAAGTTCTGCAGCTCAGCAGGACCCATGAAGATAAACCAGCTCAGCTACTGAAGGGGGGTCAACTAGCCCGGGTTTTCTAGGCATGGCTGTGCAAAGCATGAGCTCTAAGTCCGGTCTAGCCTGCCTCCTCCGTTGGTTCCTGTGGCCAGGAGGTCTTGGACAAGCCTAAGCAGAAGTCAGCCTTAACACATCTGGAAGAAGGATCATGACGACAGCCTCACGAGGCATCCCGTCTCAGAAGCCCATCCCCAGCCCAGAGTGCTGAATTTCCAAAGCAAACCCATCTTCCCTTCCAGCTTGTCCTGTTTGAGCTGGTGTCTTCTGTAAGTTGCTTCCGTTTTAGGCCCTGGCTTTTGCTTGCAGTCATCTTGCTCCAATATGGGTTTTGCATTTTCCTTACAGTCATGCTGCATCATGGGCTTAGTAGGCTTAAAGCTGCTTACACAGTCAATACCTCCCATTCTCGAGCCCCGTGAAACCACCCAGCCCTGCACTGGGTTGCGACTTGACTCATTCTTGTGCCTGATGGTCAGAGAACACACCAGCAAACTCTCTGTCTGGGGGAATGTGCAGCAGATTTCAGGACGTGGCTTCACATCGAAGGGAGGGAGTCCCTTATGGTGTTGACCCAGATGCCAACGGCAGGGCTATTTTCGGCAGAATCCAGGGGCTGCCCTACCCAGTGTGGCTACTCCGACTCCTGCATGCTTCTCTTAACCAGCACCATGGAGCATAAACGGTGCTGCTGTTGGGTTCTGAGGGTGCGCCTGTCCTCTGCCGCGGCCACCGCAACGTAATTCTGCCTACAGATTACTATGACCTTGACGATAGTAAGCGCAGAGTGAACAAACATTGGCGCCCAGGAAGCAGCAGCAGCAGCAGCAGCGGCCTCCTACTTAGGCAGCTCATGGGTCCCTCCAGCTCGCGGGATTGTCTATGCTACGGGTGCTCAACCTCGGGCCCCCAGGTGTGGTTGGCCATCTGGTTCCCTGAAAGAGGGACTCCCAGATGTTGTTGACTACAACGCCCATAATCCCAAGCCGCAATGGCCTTTGGCTGGGGATTATGGGAGTTGCAGTCAGCAACATCTGGGAGGGAATCCTCCTTACAGGGAACACTGCTGGGGACCAGAGCACTTCCCACCCTGGTCTGCTCTGACCGGCAGCTGCTCTCCAGGGTTTCAGGCTCAGAGGCTTTCCTGGAGATGCTGCCAGGGATCAAACCGGGGCCTTTTTGCATGCCAAGCAGATGCTTTGATGCTGATCCATGATGGCCCAACACAATAACAAATAAAACCCAAAGTGCTGGGCGGTGGGGCTGGGGCAGAAGGGGAATCTCAGCACAGTCTAAGGCTGGACAGAGACGGAAGGGAAACTGGAGACAACTGGAGGTTGCCAGAGAGGATTCAGGCATGCGGGGATGGAGATGGGCCACAAACTCAGCATACAGAGAAGGAACCTCGTGGGGGTGTGTGGGTGTGCGCCATTTTAAATCCAGCCTCATGCAAAGCCAGACTGCAAAAACCAAGAACGCAGAAACGGTGTCCTGGGAACACATCAATGCCTCTAAAACAGGACTAAGGATTTTTCCACATGAGCTTGCAAGCTTGATGATCTCGTAATTGCAGCAGCTAATTAAGCACTACATAATGAAAAAGGGTGGGAGGGGGAGAGATACAGCTCCGGTCTCCCCAGAGGACGCTGCCTGCCCGCCCGTGAGTCTCTCTCGCTCAGTCTTGTGTGGTTCTCCAGGGCTCCCGCAGGGTCTTCCCCGCCTCCCCGGGAGGGGGGCCTCCTGCCTGTGTGGCACCTGCTCAGCCACTGAGCTGTGGCAGCGCCTTCCCTGCAGGCTCAGGCCTGTGCTGCTGGGCCCAAGGCAGGGCGTTGGGACGGAGAGGGCAGTAGCCCCAGGGGGCTCTGGCAGCAGGGCGGGCATCCGCCCCAGCTGTGGCAGCCCCCGATTCTCCTTCCAGTGCTAGCAAAAACCGAGGGGGCAGGAGGGCGGAGGGCCAGGGAGGTGCAGGAGGCCATGGCCAGGTCTGAGTGGGGCTCCCAGCCACGGGCCGGCAAGATGGCCAGCCAAGCCAGAGAGGGTGTGGCACGGACTGGGGCTGGAGCTGGATCAGCCACTGGGGCAGGCAAGAGGGCAGGGAGCTCTGGGGCGGGGTGGCGCCCCTCCGCCTAGGCCCCAGGCAGAAGAGTGGAGGTCAGGGTGCCCATGGCCAGCGTGCCGAGGGAGGTGGCCAGCAGAGAGGTGTGGGAAAGGGGCTGCGTCTTCTGGAGCAGCCACTGGTATTCCTCGTCCAGCTGACGCTCCTGCAGTTCGGGTCCAATGCGCTTGCGGACGGCCATGTGGTACCTGTCGATGTATTCGATCTGCCGAGAGAGGGCAGCAGCTGTGAGCAGTGGTGGCTTCTCCCTCTGCCCTGCCCTCTTGCCCCACCCGCAGGGAGGACGCCATGGGGTCGCGGGCGCTCCCCCCCCCAATATCGCTCCCCCGTCCACCAGAGGCAGCATGACGGCAAAGTGCCAGGCCAGTCAAAGAACATTGGGCCCTTGGGCTTGAATTACTTGTTTCCAAAGGCCTCCATTGCCTCCAGAAGCCTCATTCCTCTACCCCAGAACACGATGCAGAAACCAGGGCAGGCAGTGAAACGGGCGGCTCCTCCAGCCTCCCAGGAGCCAGGCCTGGCTTCCTTCCTGGCCAGGAGCTGCTCTGAGTGGGAGGCGAGGGGCGGAGGCGGGGGGCGGGGGGGCAGGGGCCGGGGCAGAGTTCAGCCGGTCAGGCGGGGAGGTCTGGCCCACCCCCCCAAGAGCGTGTTTTCTCAGAGGGAAGGGCCAGTATGGCGAACAAGTTTGGAAGTGGCAAGCAAACTTTACGCCGGGCAAATGTAGTCATTCATAATCATATTCTTCTTTGATATTAATTACGAAGGGAACGAAGCGAAGCTGAGTCACCTTGCCTCTTTGAGGTCTTTGAGGCACAGCAACCCCCTCGCTCCCCCGCTCTCCCCGCCCCCCCCCCGTGGCCACGCACCTGCTCCCGCGACAGGAGCGTGGCGTCGATGAGGTTCCTCTCGTAGGGCACCAGCGACACCACCTCGAAGGTCAGGTAGGGCTCTCCGGGCACCGGGTGCTGCAGCAGCAGGCGGAGAAGGGGCTCACTTGGGGGGGAGGGAGGTGCTGCCGCAGGGAGACACTGCAAGTCCCCCAAGACCGTGTGGGGCACCCTCTCGACCGGCTCACGGCCTGCAGCCCACCAGCCCTGCCCAGCGGCCTCTGCAAGGCTCACGGTCCGTGGACGGACCCATCCACCGTGGGGGGGAGGGGGGAGCATCACCTTTGTCTCTGCGTAGATCACGAGCGCAACGTCCTCCAGGCGGATCCCAAATTCTCCGTCCTTGTAATAACCGGGCTCTGGGCAGACGCAGGAGTGGGAAGCAAAGCGCTCAGGGCCACTGTCTGCCCACGGAGCATAAGCGAGCCCCCCCCCCGAAGATGGGCCCAGGCTGCCCCCCCTGTGGCTCTCAGGGGCTGCCTGCCTGCCTGCTTTCCTGGCTCGTCTCCCACCCGGCTCCCTTTCCCCTCTTGTCCGTCTCTCACACGTGGGAAGGCTGTGGGGGCTGCAGGGACCACCCGCGTCTCTGGCTCGCCTCCGAACGGCACTGCGCACAGGCGGTGGAGATGAAGGAAGGGTGAAGAGGGGGGGCACAGAGGAAGCCCCCCTCTGCCAAGCCAGACCCTCCCGGCTCCATCGAGCACAGCGGCCTCCTCGGCACGGACTGGCAGCTGCTCTCCAAGATTTCAGGCCTGGGGAGGGGGAGGAGAGCTGGCCTTCTGGTCGCAATTCTCCGCTTTGCTCAGCAGGGTCCACCTTGGTTTGCCTCTGGGTGGGAGACCACATCTGAGAGTGCTGCAAGATATCCCCCTCAGGGGATGGGGCTGCTCTGGGAAGAGCATCTGCCTGCTTGCCGGCAGCTGGTCCAGGATTCCATCCCTGGCGGCAGCAGCAGCATCTCCAGGGAAGGCTGAGAGGGACGCTGGCCTGAAACCCTGGAGAGGGCCCGCTGCCAGTCAGTGTAGACAGCCCTGAGTTAGGTGGACCAAGGGTCTGACTCAGTATAAGGCAGCTCCTTCTGTCCCTCTGCTTCTCAGTCAGGACTGGGCCGAGACCTTCTGCCTGCCAAAGAGGTGCTCGCCGCCCCCCCCCCAGCCCCGGAGGGGAACCTCTCCCAGCACACGCAGTCGTCCAGGGGGCCGTGCATGCTCTCTCCTGCCAGGGCAGGGCCCCTCCCCACTCCGCAGGGGGCGAAGGGCGCTCTGGCTTCCTCCCCAGAGACGGCAGGGCAGCCTCTGCAGAGGGCTGAGGGGGGTCCCAACGTGGAGGTGGCGGCGGAGGAGACGGCCAAGTGGCACCTACCAATGGAAGTGAACATGCCGTCCCCCAAGGGCACGTTGTTGGACTGGAAGCCCACCGGCCCTGCAGGCAAGAGGAGAAGGGCCTGCTGAGAGCAGCAGCCGCCGCCACCACCACCGCCCGGAAGGTCTGCCCCACCCCAAGCACCCACGTCACGTGACCGGAGCAGAGCTCACGGGCCTCCTCGCCCCACCCGCCTCTCCTGTGACAAGGCAAGAGGTTCCTAGAGAACGTGCAGAATGAGCCAACGGGCACTCGTCCTCAAGACTGGCACAGGAAGGCCCCCCTGGGGGGACAGAGGCCGGCCCCCGGGGCACAGATTTGCATGGGTCCGTCAGTCCCCCTCCCCCCCATGGAAGAGAAGCACAGCCCCCCCCGCCCCCCCGGCTGCTCCTTACATTCATGGACAGACAAGAAGTTGCCGATGCCGTGCCCGGTGCCATGGCCGTAGTTGAGTCCCACTTCCCATAAGGCTCGGCGGGCAAAGGCCTCCACTGTTCGACCTGGAACACAAAAGCCAGGAGAGGGGGACAGTGTTACTCGGCAGATGGCGCTTTCCCAACTCTACGGCACTGGAGCACTGGTGCTGCGCCAGACCCTCTCTGGGGCTCCGGAAGAATGACCTCGCTCGTAACTCAGTTTGGGGTGGGGGGCGAGTTGGGGGTTTGGAAAAGGCAGCCTCCAGCCAGAGACCAACAAGGCGCCGCCCTTTGCCAGGGGCTGATTGGCAGCCGCAACCCCAGGCCTCCTCTCCCGATGAGCCGAACAGGCAGCAGGGCCAGGGCTCGTGGCAGAGGAGGAGGCGCTCTCTCCCGTGCCCCGGAGGGCAGAAGAGAAGCCCCGGAGGAGGAGGAGGCCGCTGGGCTCAGTGCGGTGAGCGAGGAGGGCCCCGGCAGCAACCGCTGCTTACTTTCCAGGGGGAGGGGGGCAGAAAGGGCTGCAGCCGGTAGACACCCCCCCGCTCAAATGGGGGCCACTTAGAGCTGAGGGGTTGGGGTTTTTTTGTTGGGGGGGGTGTTCCTTCCGGGTCCCAGCTGTGCTCTCCCGGGAGAGTCCAGTGGGTCTGGGTCCTCACCTGAAGTTTGGGGTGGAAAGACCAGTCTGGCCAGGTCAATGTTGCCCATCAGCACCCGCGTGTAGGCTTCCTAAGACGGGGAGCAAAGAGCAGAAAGGAGGAAGCTGCACTCGGGGGAGCGCAAGGAGTGCGACACGCGCGCAAGCAGCTGGCCTCTCCTGCGGCCGCGGCAGCAGAGTCAGCCGCCCTGCATTGACACAGGCCGGAGGTTCCCAGCCGTGAGTCCCCAGATGTTGTTGGACTACAGCCCCCATCATCCCCTTGGCCATTGTGGCTGGGGATGAGAGGCCTTGTAGTCCAACACCGCCTGGAACCCCAGAGGTAGCCAACTGATGAGTTTCGCCCAGCAGTGGCAGGCAGTAGCACTGCGGGTCTCGGGGTGGGGGGGTCCTTCCCAGCGCCGCTACCTGTGGGCCTGGTCCGCACAGCCATTGGAATCGAGGCTGAATGTGGGTTGCCGACATGAACAGGGCTGTGAGAATCCACGCCAAGGCGGGGATCTCAGACTCCCCTGGGGTCATAGTAAGGGGACCCTTCCAGCGTAAACCGCTCTGAGATTATTTGGATGAAACGCGGCCTATAAACAGAACGATCCCTCGATCGGCCGGCCAGCCACCCTGGTCTGGGTCCACACAGTCACAGCGATGTCGGCAGCCCACATTCAGCCTAGATCTGAAGGGCTGTGTGTGAACCAGACCCTGGCGCTCTTTTGAGCTGGAGACCACGCAGGCTCCCTCCTGCAGCAGGTGAGAGCTCCGAGAAGCCCTGGAGGAGAGCCGCCCCCGGCTGAGGCTGCCCGCCCCATCATCCCGCCAGGAGGGCTCTCCTTGGCCAGTCCCATCATGGCTACCAGCCGAGCGAAGCAAGAGCACAATCTCCGCCTGGGGCTGGCCCAAGTGGCTTCCTGAGTCAGAGCCTCTGACAAGTCGCGCAAGCCAGCCAGCCAGCCAGCCAAACCACACACGCAGGCCAGCGGTTGAAGGGAGACCGATTTAGCGGCGGCGAGGGCCAGGCAGTGGCTTTCCCAAGACCTCCTCCTCCTCTGCCAGCAGCTCATCCGGCGGAGTTCTCTCCTGCCTTCTTCCCAGAAGGTCAATATTGTTCTAGCTGTTGCCAAACCTGGCAGGATGTTGGGGGGTGACCCGCCTCCTCAGCCCTTGCAGCCACTGACGAGGCACTTGGCTTTCACGCAGGAGCCTAGCAAGCCCGGCCACCGACTGAGTCAGGCGACTGGCCAACCTCGCTCAGTATTCTCTACACACTGACTGGCAGCGGCTTCTCCGGCCAGCGCGTTTCCCAGAGGACCGGCTGCTCAGCAGGAAAGTGCTTCGGCTTGGCAGGATCGTTTGGGGACCGGCAACCCTGACCCCACCCGCGACGGGAAAACACCGCGATTCGGGGGTGACGGCGCACGTGCAGCGCGGCAGGACTAAGAAGACGCCCGGCTGGAAGGACCCCGGCAGCCCGAGCGCAGAGGCTCCGCCGGCCCCTCCCGCGAACTGTGCGCCAAGCCCGCCCCGAAACCAAGGCAAAGGGGCCCGCCTCGTGCTAGGGGTGGGGGGGGCAGCCAGGCAGGGCCAGTTGCGGGCGAGGAAGGGGTCGCGGCGGCGAGGAGGAGGCGGCGGGCGGCGCTGGCCAAGAGCGGGGGGGGGGGGTCGGCCGCCTCCCTCGCCGTCCCCTGTCCGAGCCCCCGCCAAGGCAGCAGGCAGGCCCGGGGGCAGCGGAGGCGGCGCGCGGCCGAGAAAGGCTGACCTTCTGCAGAGGCGAGGGCTCCCCCCAGTGGAGAGTCCGCGTGATGTCCGTCGTCCCATCTCTGCGCAGAGAGAAGACAGAAGTTCGGGAGTGAGCGCAGGGCGCCTCCGGAGCACACAGAGTTCTGGTTCTGCGGCCTCACGGCCGAGGGTGCGGCGAGCATTTGCCAGGCCGCGCAAGGGCAGTGCCAGGAGGCCAAGGGCCGCCTCGGAGGGCTTGGCCAAGACCTCCCCTGCTCGCCAGCTGCTGCCTGGCGGAGGGTCGCGGGCGGCTTCTCGCCTGCTGCCGCTGCCCCCGTTTGATCCTCTTGTGGCCGGCCTCGTCTCGGAGTCTGCAAGGCTGCCTGGAGATGCCGCGGGGCGGCCCTTTGCCTGCTCGAGTGTGGTGAGGGGCTTTCGGGGGCGGGGAGGACAGAGCTGCAGGGCCCGCCCAAGCCAGGCCGCCCTCCGGGGTGGCGCCGCCGGGACAGACAGAAGCTGCAGACCCCGACGGCTGCGCGGCCCAACCCGAGCCAGCTCAAGGGCAGCAGCAGCAGCAGCAGGAGGCGGCGGCGGCAGCAGAGGAGAAGGGGGTCGCCGAGAGCCCTAACCGGCCCCCCCGCCCGCCCTGCGCCCCTACGCACTTGTACTGGCCTCCGGAATCCAGCAGGTACATCTCAGCCCCGGACAGCCTGCGGCTGGTCTCATTGGACGGGCTGCAAGAGAAAAGGAGCGGCCGGGAAGCCGGAGGGCGCGGGGGGGCGGCGCCAGGACTGCTGCCCCACTGATGCGCTCGCTCTCCATGGCGGCAGCAGCAGCCTCCCCCCCTCCTGCGCCCCCCAGGATGGCCATGCCCGGGGGTCGCTCGCTATAATGGAGCGGAGGGGTTCCAAGAAGAACGCGGCCCCCAGCTCCACGCCGCCTCCCTATCTTCTTCAGTATCGCCCTCACTCCCAGCCAGGGGACTCTGGGGAGGGGGGCAAACACGTCCCCCGCCTGCCACGCCCCTGGCCTGCCAGAGAAGCCAAGAAGCGCCAGTGCCCCATCCCTGCCCCTCCTGCCCCCAACAATTCTACCTGGGCATCCAGGGAAACCCAGATGCAAGAAAGCCAACCTGCCCCCCCACCCCCACCCCGGCCAGGCAGGGGCCGAGCTGGGCAAAGACCTGGGCAGGGCCTGGCCTCACAGCTCCCCTTTGGGCAGTTAGATTCAGTCACGACCCCCCCCACACACACACACTGACTCCTCCCCAAAGGAGACAGACAAGGGCTGTACTGGGGGCTCCCGCATCTGTTTTCTCCCCAGTAGGGCTCCCTTTTGAGCCCACCCCACCCACCCACCCCCAGGGGAGAAAGAGGCAGCTGACGAGATTCAGGGCCCTGAGCCACCCACTGGGGATGGGGTTCGGCTTAGGCTTAGGGAGGAGGCGCCTCTCCCAGGTCATGCCGGGTTGCCAGGAGTTTGCTGCTGTGGGGGACATGGGGGGGAATAAATCAAAAACCCAAGAATAGCCGGAGTCACCTGCCCCCCAATTCAACACGGAAGCCTAGGGAAGCCCACTCTTCCTCCTTGGGCTCTCTCTCTTCTAATTGCCATTTCCATCCTAAAAGTCAAGAAAGATGCACGGAGCCGGAACGCAAGACACACACGGGCCCAGTCACGAGGTTTTCGTGAAGGCCAGGGTGGCAGTCTCATCCTGTGAATGGCCAAACGGACAAGGCAGCTCGGGACAATGAGGCCGTGCATGAACCCTCCTTCCCTCCTGAACTCTGAGCAGCAGCGATGCTACCACAGCGAGGCCCTTTGGCCTCCTTCATCCACAGGATTTCTCTCATCATGACCCATGTGGGCCCTCCAAGACTTGGCAGCTCCATTTAGCTCACATTGCAAAATGGAGCCTCCATATCCCAAGGCAGCAGCAGTGTGCCGCCATTTCTTCCCTTGGCACCAAGCAGAGGCATCTTCCAGAGAGCAGGAGGTCCCAAGTTCCCTCCTCCCTGGCAGCATCTCCAAGACAGAGGAGAGAGATTCCTGCCTGCAACCTTGGAGAAGCCGCTGCCAGTCTGTGTAGACAATGCTGAGCTAGATGGACCAAGGGTCTGACTCAGTCTATGGCAGCTTCCTCTGTTCCTCCTTTTCACCTTTGAATTTAGTACCTGTAGTGGGCCAGAGCTGCATTCAGGCCGCTGGCAGAGATGGTCTCAAAGCTGGGCCCGTGGCAGTACAACTCTTGCCTGTGGAGGGAAGGGTCAGGGTCAGGGTCAGGGTCAGGGTCAGCCCTAACCCTAACTGGCTGCGATTTGCCTCAGGCAGCACCCAAGACTCTTGCCATGTCTTGCTGGGCCCCATGGAGGCTGTCAAAGCATCTGTTTGCTTCTCTGTTTCGCTCCTCTCTGCACCAGAGGAAACCTCGCGGCTCATGCAGGCCATGGCTTTGTGCACCTGGCAAGGCGGCCTCTGGGCTTGACCAGGAACACTGAGGCCACCCCTCCAGGTGCGGGCCGTTAAGGTGCCCCAAGAATGGCGCAGTGTCTGCTGCAACCGATCAACAATGGGGCAGCCCCTCTGGGGTGGAGTGCCTGCGCAACTCTTGTCCATTTATGTATTATTTATTGTATGGATCTAGCACAGTTGTATTCTGCCCACTACTGCAGACTGTGGGCAATTTACAACTTTAAAACAAACCAAGAAACTTTCAAAACAATTTAAAACAGATCACAGTTCAAATTAAAATAGCTAAAACCCACTAGATAGCGAAAAAGCTTGGCTGAAGATGTGTCTCCAGTGGTTCCCTAAGCGGCTCTCATCTCAGCGGGGAATGCCTTCCGGAGTCCCAGGGCCTGCAGCTCCAGGGCAGGCACGCCGGCTGCACCCTCAGACGAAGCTCCCCTGAAGATCTCAATAGGCGGTGGGGTTCATAAGGAAGCCAGAAGGAGGGCGGCAGCCAGCCCCGCCCCCTGCACGGAGGGGGCTTCACAGATCAGGGCTAGAAGCTGCTACCACCCCCCCCCCAGTCCTAAGGCCTTTGCTTGGGGAGGGCTTGGAGCCTGGCCGGTGAGAAGCTGCCCGTCGATCTGCTGGGTGCTCCTGACAGCCAGGCAGTCGGACCAGACCTGAAGAGCCCCAGAATCTGGTCCAGAAAGAGGCTTTTCCCCAGTGAGCCAGAACTGAATCCGAAACCGAACCTCTCTTGCTCGCCTTTCACCAGAACTGGAGCTAAACTCCAAACACAAAAGTGGCAACCAGTTCAAAGCAAGGCGCCCTGGAATCAGGCCTCCGGCTTTCAATGCTACGGCCATTTCCTTTTTCTGTTTCCCCCGGTTGTATGTTTTTTTATTTGTGACACCCCCACCCCACCCCTTAAAGTTCAAAATAAACAATTTAAAAATAAGATTGTTCTCAAGTTATATGGTTATCATTGGATCTGTTTTACAGTTATATTGCAAGCCAAAAAACTTGATATTATTCTGCATGAAATGTTCCTAAATGGGTTCAAAGTGTCTGAGCTGTTTACGGAACCATTTTTTAAACGTCATGTCTGAACCGTAGAGTTCATCAGCATTTATTATGAACCTGAACAAAACTGAATACAAATCTGCAATGGTTCCTTCTGCACTCTGCTTACAACAGTCCTGCAAGGCAGGACAGTCTTATTAACTAGCCTGCAAAGGTTTGTGTGGATAAGAGCCTCCCCATCTCGGACCGCTTTTTAAAAGTCTCTCAAGACACATTTTTTCCAACCAAGCTTTTAAACTAGACTTGTGGTTTTAAATTGTTTTAATTTGCTTTGTTTTGCTGTGAACCGCCCGGAGGCTACACAAATATAATAGACAGACAGACAGACCAACTCACACCTCGAGAGTTCGTGGCAGATTTGACGGGAGGCATTCCAGTCCACGTCCTCCCTCAGCCATTACACCCGACTTGCTCACATGTAAGACTGTAAGCCAGTCTCATCAGTCACGGCTGCTGCTGGCAATGGGCCCGTCTTCCCTGTCATCGAAGACCCCTTGAGATCGCCCTGCGGAGACTGACCTTCGCAACTGGTCCACATACTGTGCCCCAGAGACTTCATCCACGGAGCCGGAGGGGACGTTCTTTTCCAGCCAGACTAAGTAGCGGATCACGGCCACAGCGTCTCGCACCTGTGGAGACCCCAAAGCAGAGAAAGTGGAGATGAACTCGGTCGGAGCCGTGCCTGGGCCTGGGTGGCGGGGGAAAGGCCAGCTGGATCCCTCCGCTGGGCCCAAAGTCCAGGCTCTGGTGTGAGGCCTGCCGGTTGTGGCGGCTGGGAGTCAGGGCGGACTCGGAGCCAAGACGGCCTCGTCCCAGAGCCCCTGTGAAGTGCGGAGGGCCGAGCTTCCTCCCCTGTGAGCGACTGACTGCCCTGCAAAGCATCTGGCAGAGGCCAAAGCAGCCGGGAGAGGCAAGGGGTGGCCAGCAGTGGCACGAACCGTGTCTTTGTCGTCCAGCGTAGCCTTTGGCTTTGCACGTGCTTTTAATTAGATGCGTTATCCCCTTGTTCTTTTGTCTGTGAGCCGCCCAGAGAACAAAGGTGACGGGGCAGCCAGTAAATGCAGTGACTATGATTGCCTGCAAGACTAGCCTGCAGCCCCCATCCTCTTAAAAGAGGCTTTGACACTCTCTCTCTGTGTGTGTGTGTGTGTGTGTGTGAGCAACGGTCCCTCCTCCGCAGGGCAGCCCCCTCCCCCCTGCCCAGTGGATGCTGTGTGCGCCCTTTTGTTTTCAAAGTGGCATATCAATATTTTAATAGCCCTCATACATTGGCCAGTGGCTTCTCCTCTGTAACTATGGTGCTGAATGCAGCACCCAGGCTGGCAGCACCCTCGTCTCTTCTCCTCGCCTCTCGCCGCCGCCTCTTCCTCCCTTTGGGGCGTTAACCGCCAGCTGATGAAGCGTTCTGATGAACCCCGAAGCTTGCTTATGTCTTGCTTCGCTGCTGCACAGGCTGCCTGTTGCTGCTTCCGGATCCACGCCGGCTGCAAGGGTTACCTGCTTGTGCACTCACTCAGGTGGGGCCAGGGTACGTACGTGGGCAGCCCGGAGCAGCTCCTGCTCCCGGGAGTTCTTGACGGCTTTGGTGAGCATGGCAGGGGAGTAGTCCTCTTCCAGGAGTTTTTCCTGCGGGAGAGCAAGAAGCCGGAGAAGGGGAGAGCCGCGGTCAGCCAGGCTTCCCCGGGCCTCCAGAGGGATGCGCCTGGGGGGGGGGCGCAGGGGGGGCTGCCCTGGAACAGGCCTCCGCTGTGGCCTGCTGTGCGGAGCCTTGAGGCAACCCTCCTCGTGCGGCCCCCTGCGCTCAGCTCCGCCGCACATCCGCCCCTCTCCGGGCAGGTCTGAGCAAGGGCCCCCCTGCCTGGAAGCCTGGAGAGCGACTGCCTACCCGAGGAGACCACGGGCCAAGGAGCGAGGCGGCCTCGGGCGGGCTGCTTCTGGCCACGCCAGCCACGGCGTCCCCCCCGCGGCCCTTCCCTGCGGCCAGGAGAAGGCGGGGCTCCCTTGCCGCCCCCCGCCCCCTTGGCCGCCTTCCTTACCGGGGGGATGGCTCCGTAGAAGCCCTGCGTCGTGTGCTCGGCTCCGATCCAGACCCGGACCCCAGCCTGCTGGGCGTAGCCGCGCAGCCCGGCCCTCGCCTGCCCGTACGCCGGCATCTGCACGCAGAGGGGCCCTGGGCACTGAGCCGTCAGCGACTGGGAGGCCTCCGGGCTCAGCCGGCCCTCGTGCACGAACAGGCTGAGGGCAGAGGAGGGGAGGACGGGAGCTGCCACTTCTCCCGCCAGGCGCAGCAGGCACTGGGATCTGAGCAGCAGCCCCACGGCAGTGTGCAGCGCCTGCATCCGGAATGGGGCCTCCAGAGCGCCATCAAAACTCACTTCTCCGTGCACGGAGCAGTGCCCAGGGGGGCCGCCCCGCTGCCTCTGGAGGAGGGGTCCCTGGAGGCTCACGGGACGGGGGGGGGCGATTTTTGACAAGCTCGGCGGGGGGCGTTTTAAAATTAGCAGTATTTGTGTGTGTGTGGGGGGGGAACCTTTATCCTATGGAGACAAGGTTTAATTTGAGCGAGGTTCAGCTTGTTTGCAGTGCAGTGGTGGAGTCCTGGAGGCACCAGCGTGCTCCTGAGCATGTGCAGAGAACATCTTCCTTTCTTGCTTCACAATGTGAAAGAGACCCTCGTTTGAGGTGACTTGGGGGCCAAGTACCTGATATCTGTCTTGGTGAGGAGTGCGTACGCGTAGAAGACTGGTGTGAAAGGGATGTCATCTCCTCGAAGGTTGAAGAGCCCTAGGGAAGGGAAAGACAGGGGCATCGCGTGACTTTCCTGTGGGGCTAGAACTGCCCTTAGATGGAAGAGGGAGTGATGGCAAGACCAGGAGAGACAAGGGGCGGCAGCGGGGGGGGGGGGCAGAGAGATCCTTCCTCCGGGGCGGGGGCAGCAGCCGGTGGGCTGGCCCAGGTCAAGGAGAGGCCCGTGGCAGAGTCAGTGCTTGAGTATGCCCGGAAGCTCAGATGCTATTCTCGCCCTTAACGCGCCCAAAGACAGGCTTGCAAGTAGAAGGCAAAAGCCTGCCGCGATCCCCAGGCTAAGCGCCATACCTTGTGCTGTGGCTGCCCTACGTCTCTGGGCCCCTAATTGGGGGCTGCAGCGAAGGGATTCGAACTGGGACCACTGCATGGAAAGAGGGAGCTTCCGCCCTTTGTACCCAGCATGGCTCCAATCCAGAACGCCCCCAGCCCAGCCCTCCGGCAGTGGGGGACTCCCAAGCACATCAGCCGCCGGCATGTGGGTGGTAGGCCTTCCGTGCCCCCAACTCATCCCCTGCCAGTGAGGGGTGCGCCACATGCTGGATGTGGGACCACCAGGGCATGCCTCTAATGCCATCATGGCATGCCTCTCCTCTTCTCGGGCGCTCCATGCAAAGTGAGGCAGGATGGCCCTGCGGAGGAGGAGCCGGAATGGGGCTCTTTCGGCAAACGTCTGCCTGTGCAGTCTGGCATCGGCACACGCACACACACACACACTCACACCCCCAGCCCAGAGGGCAGAGCAAGGGGCGCTGCCGTGATGGTGGGGTGAGGCACGCCTCAGGGATGCCCTGGGTCTGGGGGGCCGGCCGGCCGGCTTCCGTGGAGCACTCACAGGCGGTTTCCTCCAGACCAGACAGGAAGAGGGCCGTGGGGCTGCGGCTGTGATGCTCCATCTGGCTCCGCAGAGCAGAAACCTTCTCCTGCCAGGGACGCCCTGAAAGGAGGAGGAGAGAGGCAGGGGAAGTGGCGGGCGGGTTTCTTCCTCCCCAGAGGCAGGAGGGCACCAATGGAGCAGGCGAGGAGGAGGAGGAGGAGGAGGAGGAGGAGGAGCCCTCGCCAGGTCCGGGAGCTGGGCTTGCCCCCGTTTTAAGCAAGGCCAGAGGCAGGGAGCGTGTGGAGCCGCCCCAGCCGGGGAGAACCCTAACCGCGCCCTTCCTCTCTGGCCCCACGACTGCAAAATGGCGGCGCCTCCAGCTCCTGGAACGGGGACTCGACTCCTGCCCAGTGGGTGGATTGCCCGGCTGGTGGCTTCCATGTCGACTCCTAAGGACAATACTGTACAAGCACAGTGATAATAATGGTGTAAAAGACCACAAGCTTTTGAGTTGCACAGGTCTCTTGAACAGAAAGGTAGCAAAGTTCCACATGTATGTTTACAGCAAACAAAGTTACAAGTTCCTTAAAACCTCTAGAGGATGTCACATCACGATGCATCTGAGGAAGCAGACTGCAGCCCACAGAGGCTTATGCTGAAATTAGTGAGTTACGCTTTAAGGTGCTACAAGCTTCTTTGTTGCTTTTGGAACAGCTTAAAATATCAGCAGTGTTTGTAGATGACCATTCTGGTCTCATAGACAGTTCTGAAAGTAGTGATGATAATGGGATATTAGGAAAACTGCATGACAACGGCCAGAAAGATGTACATCATCCCTGAAAATAACCATTTTAAAAACCCACACATTTAAACAGCAGTTTAATGGTGATGCTTCGTCCCACAAGCGGATTAGGACTCCTTCAAAGGTGACAACATTCTCCCCAGGACCAGGTAAACCAGGACTCTCCTAGGAACACGGGAAGCGGCCTCCTCCTGAGTCAGACCCTCGGCCCAGCCAGTTCCGTCTGCTCTGCTCTGACTGGCAGGGCCTCTTTGGGGTGTCAGACTCAGGAGTCTTTCCCAGGCCTACCTGGAGGTTTTGCAGGCAGGCAGGGCTCCCCCCGCCCCACAATCCACTCCTGACATATTGGCTGAATTTAAGCCAATCTCCCTGCAGGCTCTCAGGGACCAGGACAGACCGGGCTTTGTGGATGGAGGTGCCGATGGCTATGCAAATGGTCCATCTAAGCCCTTGAATTCAAAGGCCTCGAAGGGAAGCAGATTCACTCTTCAGATACCCGGCAGGGAGGGAACCAGGGACCTTCTGCAGGCAGGCAGAGTCTCTCCCCATGAAGAGTGGCCCCCGGCCGACTGTGTGCCCGATGTGCTGTGAACATGCCCTGGGAAGCCACCTGGGAGCTTGGCTGGATGTGCCCTCGGTGCCATACCGATATACGTCCAATGGAATCTACATGATCATTGTGAACCGCCCCGAGCTTGACACATGGGGCGGTATTAAAATGTGCTCAATAAATACATGAAAACGAAACAACTTCATTACCCAAAAGGATTTCAGTGTCGGCATCTTGCCACACTGGAAGTGGCCCTTTGAGGACCTTGCAATATGTCACACATCTTGATTCACCTGGGGCCAGCAGCACACCCTCCACGTCCCAGGGTAACATAAGCAAAGGTCAAAAGAGAGAGCCCTGCCCAGCTGGCCAGGCCAGGGTCTGGTGCCTTTCCCTGGGGGGCGTCCCTCCCTGTCGTGAGTCTGGTCCAGGAAATGGGTGGTGGGGATGAAGCCACCAAGGCCTTACCGGTGAAGTTGTCTGAGAGGTGGTAGATCTCGCTGGCAGGGGGCGGAGGCCGCTGGGTGCCCCACACCCGGTCCACCAGGTTGTCCTCTAGGGGAACAAGGATCCTCTCCACATCTTCCAAGGCCTGGCTGTAGCTCCGCCACTCCACTGAGGGAAGAGGAGGCCGGAGGGGCTCAGGCGGGGAGGGGCACGACCAGGGCTGCCCACGAGTCCAGCCAAGCAGCTGGGCTGTGCCGCCCCCCGCCCCCCCCCAGGGGTTATGATGGGCTGGAGGAAGATGGCGAGCAGCTCTGCGGACAGCCCCACAGGTCTCCCTGCAGGAGGCATCTGGAGAGGCAAGGCCAGCTGTCCACTCAGGGGGACGCCGACCCTTTGCTGCTGGACTCCTCCTGCCCGGCCCCGGCCTCAGCACTGCCCCGCTCCCTCTGACATACCGACTGAGAAGAGGAAAGGGTCCAGTCCGATTCTCTCCCCTGCAGGGACCTCGTGAAGGATCCACTCCGAAATGAAATCAACCCAGACTACAAGAGAAAGGGCAGACTGGCGAGGTGGCCAGAGAGAGACCTCCTTGGACCGCCCGCCCGTTGGGCTGAAGCAAGGAGCCCTCCCCTCTTGCACCTGGCGGCTACCTGGGCCACAGCGGCGGGGGGGGGGCACTGCAAGGCTCACGGCATCTGCCCTCCAGCAGAGGCAGCCCAGGGCGCCAAATGCCCCACAGGGTGGCAGGGGTCCTCCAGCCCCCTTGACGACTGGCCCTTGCCCATTTTGGAGACGCCGTGCAGGACGAGAAAGAGGGAAGGTTGCCACAGCCTCGTCTCTCCTTGTGGAACACGGGAACACACGGGCAGCTGCCTTGCGCTGAGTCAGACCCTCGGCCCTCGAGCTCTAGGATGGTCCACACTGCCTGGCAGCAGCTCTCCAAGGTTCCAGGCAGGAGGCTTTCCCCGTTGCCCAGCCCTGGAGAGGCGGAGTCTGGAACCTTCTGCCACCCAGCTACGACGGCCCCATCCCTGAAGGGGAATCTCTGACAGCGGGCAGCGCTCACAGGTCGTCACCCACCCAAGTGCACACCAGGGCAGGGCCTGCTTAGCAAAGGGGACCATGCTGGCCGCTCCGGCAAGACCGGCTCTGCGTGGCAAGGAGAAGGGAGGGAGGCCTGCAAGGGCCAGCTGGGCCCCGAAGAACTGCTCTGGGGGGGTGGCGGGGGCTCCAGTAGTCCGATGCCTGCTTCCGCCATCTCATGAAGGGGCCGCCCCCGCCTGTAGCCCTGGGACCAAAGGGAGGCGCAGAGGACCGACCTGATTTCTGAAGCTCCCAGTTGCAGTCTATCTGGCGCTCCGCTTGGAGCCAATAGCGGCTGTCGGTGAAGAGGGCTGCCTTCTGCAGAGTCACCACTCCGGTCCCTGGGAGAAGCGGGGAGAGCAAGGCAGCCGTGCTTCCTTTCCAGAAGGGCCAGCCGGCGAGGGCCAAGGCAGAGGCCGTGCCCGGGAAAGCCATCGTGCCCTTCCGACCGGGGCGTGCTCCTGTTCCCTCGCCCAGCCTTGGGGCCCTGAGGTGGCTGCTGGGGGCCCGCCTGCTTCCCTCTCCCCCAGCCACGGTGGCCTTGAGAGGGAGTGGCAGTCCAGGCTGGCAGCCTAATCCCAGCTGCGCCTTTGCAGCCCGGGATGTGGAGAAACTATCTGAGGCACTTCTCTAAAACGGCTTCTGGGGTGGGACTCGGAGGCTCCCTTTGGCTTCCCTTCAGTCTGACTCTGGAGCATGTCTGGTCCCAGAGACTGTAACTGGATGTTTCCAGAGGCAGCGGCTCTGGCTGGGCTAAGTCTGGGGGAGTCCCGAGTCAGATGAAGGCTCAATATACTTCACAATGGATGCCACGGATGCTTTTTAGTCTGGAATGCGCCGCCTGAGGAGGAGGCTGGTACCAAGGAACAGCATGGATGGAAGTGGTGTTCAGACCAAGAACGCACTTAAGCCCACGTGGGCTTCATACCCAAATCCCAGCAAGAGGGGGCCAGGCTTGGTGCCACTTTTCCATTTCTTCAAAGGCCACACAGGACTGCTCCACACAACCAGCAGCAAGTGCACAAGCCGGGAGCAGCAGGCCGAATCAATGCGGAGAGCCGGGAGCAGGTGTCCCCAGCAGGCTCGCCGTCTGAACCCGCTCAAGTTCCGTTCCTGTGCCGGATTCCCAAGATCCCTGCAGCATTCTCCGGAGATCCTCCACCCACTTGCAATCAACATCTGAAGTCAGGCGGAGGATTACTGGAGAACGTTGGGTAGATCTTGGGGATCCGGCACAGGAACCAGACTTGGGCAGGTTCCCCTCGCTTGGAGCCCAGCCTCCGGCCCCACATTTGCCCGACATGGTCCCAGCCTCCTTGCTTACTTGTGTGAAGCATCCACACAATCGCTTCAGTCTGACACGTTCCAACATCCTGAACACGTTCCATGCATCTGTTGTACCACCATTGTTGTTACTAGGGTCCAATTTGTCTCAAATGCATTTGTTTTCTATCTCCTTTCCTTTGTGTGCACATAATTAATTGTGCTGTTGTAGCACATTAAAGCAAGTTTTTGTTCCCATTCTCCTATGGCTGAGATATCTGCCAGGCTGCTCGCATTAAAGAGCCCTTGCTGCTGTGATGGCGTGTTTATTTATTACATTTGTATACTGCCAAATCGTGACATCTCCAGGAATTTTAAACCCAACAAAGACAATTGAAAACAATTACAAACACGAAATGTGTTTTTAAGGCCTTCTGAAGGGCCCCCAGAGATGGAAAACCTTGTCTATCCCCAGGAGACCGGAAAGAGGGAGGCTCTGTCCACACAGTCTACAAGTGTGGCCACCACAGCACCGAGGCAGAGCGCCCGTCGGGGACAAGCACCAGCAAGGCCCCCCCCCCAGCAGCCCATCCCGGAGTGCCGCCACGCTGCTGCTGCCAGTGAGGAGGGCATTTCTGGGGCATTCCCACAAGCAGGCAGCGCAGAGCAGAGCAGAGCCGGGGTCGTCATCGGCTGCCCCCTTCCCCTGTGCCTCTCAGATCAAGATGGCAGCAGCCGTAGGGCTGGCCCTAGGGTTTTTGCCCCGGGGGCAGTCTGAGCTGGGTGCCTCCCTGGCCTAGAAGTGCCAGCCCCCAGCTTTAACCTGAGTGGTGCAGGCTGTTTATGAGTGACCAGGCAGCTCGTGCAGATGGCCGGCAAATGGCTAGTCCGCCCCCGCCCCGCACTGACTGGACGATCCAGTGGGAGAGAGTTCCCAGGCTATGATGGGGCAAAATCATCTCAGTGCTTCAGAGATGAAAAGATGCAGCTGCTCATTTGGAAAGCCAGTCTGCAGGGCAGAATGTGCAGGATGCCCGCTGGGTGCAGGATGACACCTTGCCTTCTTACACCACCGGGCAGTGCTTCAGGGGTACTTCAGGGAGAGGGAGGATAATAGGCAGGGCTCTGTCCTGGCACTGTTTGTGCACCCCTCAAGAACAGGCGCCCTGGGTGACTGCCTCGGCCTGCCTAGTGCTCAGGCTGGCTCTGAACAGTAGTCCGCACAAATGCAGTCAAGATACTGCTGTGCCGCTGTTTTGTGCTCGGTGTCCGGTTTCCCGCCTCAGTAGGTGCATGGCGAGTGAGTGAACGGGGGAACACGGAGCGAGACCTCTTGCCGGGAAGTGCCCCGTGTGGCTTGATGAGCTGGCCAAGGCAGACGAGGCAGGAACACACCACAGAGCCGGGAAGTGGCCTCACCTGCTGACCCCGTGAAGCCCGTCATCCAGGAGAGCCTTTTGTCCCGCTCCGCAAGGTACTCGCTCTGGAAGCAGAAAGAGTTCTGAGAGCCATGCTCATCCTCCGAGGCAGCTTTCCGGCACACACTGCAGGAGGCCTCCCAGTCTGGACAGGAGGCCTGTGTGGACTTTGGTTTTTTAAATCCGCATGCTCACCTAGCACCGCTGAGAGCCGTGAGATCAATTCGTCGTGACCTGCTCCAGTCGTGCCATTTCAGTGGCCTCAGCGGTGACTAGCTGTCTTTGGCTACAGCCACGCTTTGATTTCAGGCCTCATCATGAATTAATAGAAGATGACTAAGCCAGAAAGCAGCGCACTGAGACCACGGAGATGGCAAGGAAGGGAAGGGAACCTCACGAGTTCCTTTGCTGGTCCTGAGCCCTTTGCCCTTTTCAGCCAAAGTCCCCAAAGTGGTTTACACAGAGAAATAACAATAAATAAATAAGAGGGCTCCCTGACCCCAAAGAGCTCACAATCCAAAAAGGAAACAGAAGAGAGACACCAGCAACAACTGCCACTGCTGTGCAGGGGACGGAGAGGGCCAGTTGCTCTCCCCCTGCTCGGTATAAGCGAGCCACCACTTGAGCAGGTGTCTCTTGGCTCCGTGAGCAGGAGAACAATCCCAGTAATTCCTAGTAAGCCCAGCACAGCATTCTTCCAGTAGCGGTTTGTCTGTTCCTTTTTGAACTGTGCCTCCTTTCGTGACAAGGAACTGTTTTCCTATAAGCTTGCTAAGTAAACTAGGATGAGAATGTTTTTGTTGGGAAGTGATGTCTTTAAACAATTAAAAATCATAACATCAACAACAATGGAATGCCGGGACTGGAAAACCTCCCGCAAAGGGAGGAGAAGATTTCTTTTGCCGAGAGGGAGGGAGGGAGGGAGGGGGCCGGCTCAGCTGGGAGGGGGGGACACACCTGGGCTGCCCTGGCTCCCTGCCGCCCCCGCCCCCTTACCATGTGTGCATCGGTGCTGGGGATGACGTAGGCCGAGAGGTTGTGGGTCCGCATGTGGAGCCGCAGGGAGCTCAGCCGCTCGCTGGTGTTGGTCGCCGTGGGAGGCAGGTGCTGGCGGGGGGGAGAAGCAGCAGCAGCAGCGGCACATGCTCAGAGGCAGCGGGAGGGGCGGGGAGGGGGGCCGCCGAGGAGGAGCCCCCTCTTCCCCTGGACGCAGGCCGGCAGGCAGGCAGGCAGGGTGGGCTCAGCCAGCGCCCCACTGGCCCTGGGGCTGGCCGCTGCAACGGCACACCGGCCGCCTGGCGCCCCTGACCGCGTGGCTACCTGGCCTCCAAGGGAGGCGCCCAAGGAGCGGCCCCACCGCACCTTCTTATACACAACACAAACTGTGGTGGGCGCTTGAGGCAAACCAGGCCGATCGGCAGCGGCCAGGATTTCACGTGGATCTCTGCGTCGCGATTGGGAAGCTGGACAAGGGAGGGGCCCTTCGGAAGCTCCACGCATTCACCCTTGGGCCATGGGGGGGGAGCAGGGGGGAGCAGGGCGTGTCAGTGGGCCGCCCGGCACACGCCCCTGAGGAGGGGACGGAAGCTCCGCGGCAGAGGCTCAGCAGCAGCCCCCCTCCCTCGGTAGGGCTGGGGAGGGGGCGAGACTCCTGCCCGGACCCTGGAAGAAGCTGCTGCCCGTCACAGTAGAGACGCCTGAGCGAGATGGACCAAAGGTCTGGCTCAGCAGAAGAAGGCAGCTGCTTATCTCCCTGTGTTCCGGTAGTTTCCAGACACAACCCTGTGAGGTAGGCTAGGCTGAGAGAGAAGTGACTGGCTGTCCCCAAGACACCCCAGTGAGCTTCATGGCTGAACGGAGATTTGAACTCGGGTCTCCTTGATCCCCACCGGCCACTCCAACCACCATGGAGATGGGCTGCCATGGCTCAGAAACCTTCCCACATTCCTGGCATAGCCAACAGACGCATTTATACAACGTTTTCTTGCAGTGATGTTCAGTTACTCACCGGAGGAACAGATGTGCAGATCCTGGTGTCTTCTGATCCAGAAGGAGTTTGCTTGGGATAACCTGTGACACAGCCTGAGAAGGAGAAGGAGAAGGACTCCTTATGCATGCAAACTTGCTTGGACTGGGGATGGAGAAGAGGAGAAAGGCCAGCTGGGGCCAGTCAAGCGCTGGTTAGCTATTCCTCTTCCGTAACACTCATTTGCCAAAACTCTGAATGCAGGGGAGCAGGTTGGTTTCCTCCTGCCAGTTTATTTTTATTTTATTTTATTTGTTTGTTTTTGCATTTCTATCGCACTCTCCCTCCAAGCAGCCCAGAGTGGTGCACATGGGTACATTTATCCACACAACAGCCCTGTGAGGTAGGTTAGACCGAGAGAGAAGTGACCCTGTGAGTTTCATGGATGAAGGGGGATTTCGACTCGGGTCTCCTCGGTCCTAGTCCAACACTCTGACAACTACACTATACTGGTTCTCTTGGGGCAGTAGAGGCTGCACATTTCCCCCTGTATTTAAATTACTAAAGGAGCGGAAGGCTTGTTAAAAAAAGGAAGGAAGGAAGGAAGGTGAAAAGCCACAGAGGAGCCTCTAATACCTCAGAACTATTAGATGGAGAGAGGGGCTTCAGGCCTCTGCAGGTACCCCCCATCTCTACGGCACTGGTTTTGGGGGAAACACATTTTCCTAACTCAGAGGTGCTTAGTAAAACATGGGTGTAGATCTGCTGTTGGCAGTGGATTTGGGGAAAACCTGAGAGCCCCGATCCAGCACAGAGGCAAGTGCATTTGGTAAGTTAAGGCTTCCCAAGGGGTGGATTCACACACACACCCCTCTAATGGAAGGGCATACCACACATTCGGCACCACCACCAAGTAGGCCCTGCACCCAGTGCCATGACTCTGTCTGCAGAGACCACCCAGCCGGGCCATCAAAGCACACGAGGAAGGCACATGCAAGAGAAGCTGGAACCCACCCACTCAGGGTTCATGCTCATAAATCACCAGCATACGCACCGTGATGTAGAAAAATCCAGATTCCCAAAATGCAGGGGAAATAGGCCATGTCTGCTTCAGGCTGGAGTCCTAAGTGTTTGAGGCGATATTAAAAAATCTGCCAGGGCCAGAGACTTTGCCCCTGCCTACGTCTGGATCTTTTGAAAGGTGGTGGAGCAGTATTGGCAATCCGGTTGCCCTCTGTGCTTCAGAGATCAGGTTCTCTACACCAGACGCAGCAAACAGATAACAGGGCACGTGATGGAGATACAAAGTCCAGCCATAAGGCAGCAGAAAATCGGTTGTCTTTTGGAATTTCTTTTAGGGGTTGGTTATTCTGTCTGTAAATGCCAGCTTTATTGTTTATCGGCTGGCCCAAACCCCTCAGAGAACCCAAGGAAAACATGGGTTCTCCAATGGACAGCTACCTGCACCCCTGTGTTGTGGTACTGTGAATGTGGAATGGGACATTTGTAGGGGAGTTTCCAGGCAGGAGGGAGGGTGCTTCCTTTCTCCCCTGGCGACAGAGTCACCCTTGCAGTCTCCACGCCCTCCGCTGTTTCACACCCTCTCCACTCACTCGGCTGATTTCCAGCCTCTGAGGTCAGCTAGAGAGAGAGAAACAGAAGACAAGAGTGCCGGGGGGGGGGGGCTTCTTTGGTAGCAAGATGATGCCTCTTGCAAGTTGCCCCCAGACCAAAGAAGGAGACACTGGTTGGGGCCCTACTTCGGGGCTTCTTCGCATCGTAGTGGATAGCCCCACCCGCAGTCAAAGTACGTGGGCTGCAAAAGGTTGTGTCCTCTCCGAGTCAATGACCTCCGGCTCAACTGATCTGCAGATTCGGCTGACAGGTTGGGGAGAGCAAAGTTTCCGTCACTTGGAAGGAGCTGAAGATAATAAACACAGGAAGTTGGCCTCTGATGCATGCAGCTCAAATGAGAAAGAGGAAGTTCGGGGTGGGGGTGGTGGAGGTGGGGTCCATGAGGCGTTTCTTTCCAGAAATCAGCCTGAATTGGGGAAAGGGGGAAAGAAGCAATGACTTGCCATGGAGTAGACAACCATGGCTGAGGAAAACCACACATGCAATGTCATTCCAGATGAAGTGAATGAACAGAGCGCAAAGCTTTGTGACCTTGCAATCCCACTGTATTTTTGTGACAATTTGCAATTATTGCAATTTGTGACAGGCAATTCCAGTGCAGACTTTGTCATGAAGAAGGATATGAAGACCCGGATGGACTTCCCAGGGAAGAGGACGGCCTGATCACAGCCTCCCTCCCAGGCTCTGTGTTATGATGCTCTACATAGTATGCATGCATGCATTTATGAAGCACAGAAACTTGTGAAGTGCTGTACAAAAACTAAAAATAAAGTGGTCCTGGCAGCACAGGCAGTGCAGAAGCCCACGGAAGGGATCTGTCATGATATGGTGGTCGCTGGTGCCACCTGGGTAGCGCCCAGCAGCACAGCCCCCTCCTCAGTGGGTCTTGCTGGGGTCTCCCCTATGTTTTGTTTTTTTAAATTGTGAGCCCTTTGGGGCAGGGAGCCATCTTTATTTATTTCATATTTCTTAACTTGTTTCTATGTAAACAGCTTTGGGAACATTTTTGTTGAAAAGCAGTATATAAATATTTGCCGTTGTTGTCATCGTTCAGTGTCAGGTTTCCTGTGCTGGAGTAACTGAATATGGTAAAAGCTCGTACGCAGCTTCGGGATGGGAGAACCATCTTTTTCACTTATCTATTTTTCTATGTAAACTGCGTGATGTGAACTTTTGTTGGAAAGTGGTAGCTAAATATTGGTTGTAGTAGCAGTAGCAGTTGCTAGGTAGCCCACCTCTGGAAGAGGGCTGTGGCAAATGGACAATCATTTACAGTGTATATGTGTGCATGTGAGATATATGTGTGTGTATCTCCATTAAAATGTTTGCTAAAAAACAAAGAGTCAAGGTGGTTTTTAAAATGGAACAGGTGACCCACCCTTGACTGACAGAGAAGAGCCCGATTAGGCTCTTGGGAGGGAGTTGGAGGCTGAAGGGAAAGATGCACTTTGAGTTGGGATGAGCAGAGGCTTTTGACTGGGAAGGGGGCGCGGGGGGTGGCGGGTGGCGGCAGCAGCCGCTCCAGCACGTGGGGTCTCCTCCCCTTTTCCTGGGCTGCCGCCAGACTTCCCTGCCCGCTCTGTTACTTGGACCAAACGTAAATGAGCAGCCCTAGCAAAGACAAACAGTGGATTTCGGAGGGATAGTACTGTGAATGCCCAGGGATTTTTTTTTGTATGGGGCGATATACAAACGTAGTAAATAGACAGATAGATAAATAAATAGATAATGCTGGAAGGAGGAGGAAAGCAAGCAGGGAATACGCAGCCAAAGGCCAGAGATCCAGGGTCCTGTTACGAGATGGGGAAGGCGCAGTGTAAGAGCGAGGGGCTCGATCCCAGGGGGCCTGCTTTTCTTTCAGGAAAACCGTGGCGTTCTCTGGTGCCGCTAGCAGAGGAGCCTGTGGGCTACTGAGGCCCTCCTCTTAGCTGGGCCTTGCCAGTTTTGTGAGGGCTTCGTAGTGATAAAGGCGGTGCTGCAATCCATCAAGCAGGGCCTCTGCGCAGTGTTCAAGGCGCCACTCGACCCAAACAGCAGGCCCAGCAGAAAGAGCCCAGCACTGACCATCGTGCCAGGACAGCAACTTGCATGTCCATCCTGGGTGAAAACTCGGAACAGCCTTCCTGCCGCTCAGAGCATCCTCAGAGATGCTGTTGCCATGGGGACAGCACTGGCCGCCTGCTATTGGCTCCTGTAGCTGGTACAGCTTGCTCTGACCATGACTCCTCCTCCTCCTCTTGAACGGCAGCAGAGAGTGCTGCTTTTTCTGTCCCGTTCCCCCGCCCCCCCCCCCCGTCAGCCAGCCCTTCACAGTTTGACTTAAGTTAAGCCAAACGCAGTTAAGAGAGGAGAGCTGGTCTGGTGGTAGCAAGCATGACTTGTCCCCTTAGCTAAGCAGGGTCTGCCCTGGTTGCATCTGAATGGGAGACTTGATGTGTGAGCCCTGGAAGAGATTCCCCTCAGGAGATAATGAGGCCGCTCTGGGAAGAGCAGAAGGTTCCCAGTTCCCTCCTCCCTGGCAGCAGCATCTCCAAGAGAGGGCTGAGAGAGATTCCTGCCTGCAACCTTGGAGAAGCCGCTGCCAGTCTGTGAAGACAATGCTGAGCTAAATAAACCAAGGGTCTGACTCAGCAGATGGCAGCTTCCTCTGCTCCTATGACTTTCCATCGCAGGAGTTTCCACTGCCCATCAGGGCCCCCTTTGCTCTGACTCTGCTGTTCAAGAAGGCAGCTGACAGAGAGCTCCAAGGCCCGCCTCGGTTATGTAAGTGTCATAAAGCCTCATCCAATTACTGTGGAGCTGGCTGTGAGCAGGAGTCTCTCAGCTGCTCTCCTTTCCGAGGGCAAGGCCAAGCAGCTGGTGGGTGCCTGCCTCCCAGGCACAGCCGTCTCCACTTGGGGTGCTAGCTAGCCAGCCAGAGAGGCGTGGTCCCCACACTCCCGCTCCCTCTCGCGACTTTGCTAACGTGCAGTAATGCATGCACACATTCCTGGAGGAAGCGCTCCTGCCAGCCACTCCCTGCTTGGAGCCAGGGTTTGCTGCCCAAAGAGCATCTGCCACTTTCCTTTTCCTTTTGCCTTCACTGCTTGTGCAATGCAGAAAGAGCTCCACAGGGGGGAAACGAACAGCTGCTTGATAGTTTCTGCTCTCAGCTCTTGCCACTTTCAAGACTGGCATTTCAGGATCTTCGGTTATATGGCCTTTGGGTCATGCATAGGTCACTGGTTTTCTAGGGAACTGTGAGTAGCACCCAGCAGCCTAGCCTTGCTGCTGATGTACCCGTGACATTCCTTCCAAAGTGAAAGGGAGTAGAAACCCAAGCTCAGTTATCAACGTTGTTGGGAAACTCTCCGGTGAAACGTTGGCACGTCCTTTGCCCTGCTTCCCTTGATGCCCGGGCTTCTGAAGAGAGTGGTCTCTCCTACCTGGCCTCGTTTCAGTGGTCATGCCAGCCAGCCCTTCTCCTCACCTACCAAGGAGGAGAATAAAGGCAGCATTATTTATAGAGAAATTGAGACCTGACATGAATGCTCAGTAGGCCCTGGCCGAGGCCGTAAGGGTGATTAGCCTCTGAGAAGGATCAGGTGATCGCCCCACCCTTTGCCTTGCTCTCTGCCAGTCAAGGGACAGAGTGTTATCCCGTCTAAAGAATGTAACGGCTGAGGAACCGAGGAGGTTTTCATCTCTGCTCATTTGTTTGCTTAAGTGAGGATGGAGTGTTACACCGTTTCACACCAATGTCTAGTTTTTCTTTTTGTGCAATAAAGGGTCTTTTTGTTGGGAACTGAGGAGTTGTGATGTGCACTGCGTCGCCGCCATATCAGCTTGTATGTAGAGAGACAGACAGAAGATGATTCTTAAAGCTGCCAGCAGAACTCCCCACTAGTACTATCTCCAGAAGGACGCAGTTCGCAAACATGAAGAGTAGACAGAGGGGCATCTTGAAATCCCCGTGACGGAGCGTCCAGCGGCAGTCCAAGGCCAGCTTCTGCCGAGATGCTGGGGGGGGGGGCTGTCCCCAAGGCTGAGACCACCTGAGGCTCAGGCTGGTCTCATCCAGAGGGCAAGGATCCCAAAGTTCTCTCTTGCCCCCCATTTTGCTGCATCCGATGGCATCTCTAGGGCAGGGATGGAAAGTGGGCTCGTTTGTGCTCAGCAGTGCCAAAATGTTTAGCTACGGGGGTCTTCCGATGTCTTCATTCCAGTTGCAGACCTGACTGTCCATGCAGGCAGAGCCCTTCATTCTCTGGCCCACCACCGACTGGATCTTGCATTCTGGCCGTTTGCTCTCAGTCAGGTAGATCACATGACCGGACCTGCAGTGGTTCTGTTTGATCTGATATGTGGGGAAAGCAGTGGGAACACACACAGGAGAAAGATCTCAGGGAGTGAGGGAAGCAGCCCACGGCTATGTGAACTGTCCATCTCATCCCCCGAATTAAACTGCCTCGGATCTTCTGCGAAGTAGATTTGCTCCTCGGATACCCCGCAGCATAAAGCCCTGTGTAAATAACTCCCAGGTGGTTTGCGGATTGCTTTAGAGCAGGCCTGCTCAGCTTGGGCCCTCCAGCTGTTTTTTTGGAGTACAACTCCCAGAATCCCCGGGCACAGTGGCCAATAGCCAAGGATTATGGGAGTTGTAGGCCAACATCTGCAGGAGGGCCAAAGTTGAGCAGCCTTGCTTTAGAAAGATGTCCATGGTGATTACAATTGGGTAGTTTTCTCTTATTGCTCAGTGATAGTCCTAGTCCTCTCCTAGAGAGGAGAGCTGGTCTGGTGGTAGCCAGCATGACTGGTCCCCTTAGCTAAGCAGGGTCCACCCTGGTTGCATATGAATGGGAGACTCAATGTGTAAGCCCTGTAAGATATTCCCCTTAAGGGATGGAGCCACTCTGAGCATCTAGGTTCCAAGTTCCCTCCCTGGCAGCATCTCCAAGATAGGGCTGAGAGAGACTCCTCTCTGCAACCTTGGAGAAGCTGCTGCCAGTCTGTGTAGACAATGCTGAGCTAGATAGACCATTGGTCTGACTCAGTATATGGCAGCTTCCTATGTTCCTATGTCCCTATATTCAGAAACTGAGGATGGACACTGACCACAATTGGGATGTGCTGGTCTTAAAAGACGTCTTTTACAAAGAGGCTTTCCTGCACATCTCACTGACTTGAACATCCCCAAGCATCCATCTTTTCCAGAGAGACTCTTTTTCCACAATGGCAACATAACCACCAACCAAGTTCAATGCATCCCATGCTCTCTGAAGCCACTGGTTTTTCGGTTTTAATGCAGATCCGGTTTGACTCCCTGCCTCATCGTTTAGCTCTTCAGGTCCTATTTCTTGCCCCCCCCCCCGCCTCCCTCCAGCCATTTCTGAGCAACAGAAGAATTGTGTATAAAGGTGTCTAGCATGTCTGAAGCTCCATCAGCAGGCTGCTGCTGCCACGCCTTATGAAATGCTGCCCTAGGTAATCACCTCGATGTGGCTATCGTGTGGTCAAGAGAGTACCAGTGTGAGGGTCTCTAATGACCAGTGTGCTGTCACTGTCTGTGCCATGACTCCCCACCCCCCACCCCCCACGGCTGACCTTCCCAGATCCTCCAGAACATCCACTCAGTCAGAGACGGATTCCAAGGGAAACTGATCCCTGGCCTTACGGTTTTCCGAGGAAGCCTCCGTCTTGGCTGCCAGTGCAGAGAAGCCAGCCAGCCTGTAGCACTCGCGGGCTTGGGGCAGCAGCTCCTTGGGAGGCTTCTTCTTTCATTTATGGCATTTCTTGCTCACATTTCCTCTGACATGATGGGACTTCAGGTGACATCTCTGGTGACCCATCCAGAGCCTGGCCAGCAAGACAGTCACACGACATGCCCCTGGAGGCACCCCTCAGACCCGGCCCTGGGCTCCTTGCCACCTTTGCCTCCACTGTGGCTCCATTGCCAACTGACCTGGAAAAACAGGCACAAGTTGCTGCTGTGCTTTTAACAGCCACATGATCTGCAGAAACCTTCAGGGAAAGCTTTTCCCAGCATGGAGGCCAACATCATCACTGGCTAAAATGCTAACTGGGCAAAGAGGCATTTTTCAAAGTGGTGATTCTCTTGTATTGAGCAGCAGGGGGAGAGCAACTGGCCCTCTCCGGCCCCAGCACAGTGCCCCCACAGCGGGGGGCTACTTTGTGTTCCTTTTTAGATGGTGGACCCTCTGGGGGACGGGGACCTACAGGGTCCTTATTCTATGCAACATGCTTTGAGAACGTTTTTGTTGAAAAGCAATACAGAAATATTAGGAATAAAACCTGCACAGTTAAACTGCTGTTAAATGCGCAGCTACAGCAGCTTTTGGAAAGTTGGCAGTCCTCGTGTGGGGCAGCGCCTGCGGCGGCTTGACCCAGAGAGCCCAGGCGCTTTGTATGGCTTAGATGTAAAGCTGGCATCATCAATGCTGCTCCCATCCGTGAGTCACAGCCCCAGCTGATTGGAGCAGGGTCTGATTCCCAGCGGGGTTGGGCTGCCGCCCTCCAGGACCCTCAAGGGCGTCCCCCTCCGGCTCTTTCCTTGGGCCTGACATTGGACCACCTGCTTGCAAGCTGAGGAGCCAAAGCTGACAGAGAGGGACAAGTCCAGCTGCAGTTGGCACTCCTTGGCACCCTCCTCTTAGGAATGGCCTCCGAGGTCCCTGCTGCTGCTGCTGCTGCTGCAAGAAGACAAGGTCCCCCTCCCCCTGGGAACAGGCTGCTCCAATGGCTGCTGCCTCTGGCCAGAGGGGAGAAGCAGCTTGCTTGCAGATGGAACGGGGGTCCTCCTCCTCCTCCTCCTCATGTGTGCGTTTGTCTTCCTTGGAAGGCAGAAGATGTGGGCAGGGCAGCAGGACTGAGCCACCGCCAAACATCTGCTGTTCCTGGAAATGTGTTCAGCAATCAATTGAGACCAAAGAGCATCCCAGGACAGAAATGGAAGGGGCTGCAGAGATCACTTGGAAAGGCCAGGAGGAGGAGGAGGAGGAGGAGGAGGGCTGCCTGTGCCTGGATATCCAAGCCTCCTTTGGCAGGACTCTGCTACCAGGTCCACCCAGGCTGCTATTCCACTGGAAAGGGCAGGGGGCTGGGCTGGGGGCATGGCCCACTGCAGCCAAGCATGGAGCTAAGAGAAGGATGCCCGATTGTCATGCAAAAGCAAAAGGGGTAGCAGGTGAAGGGGTGAGTTCTGAGTGGAGGGGCCCTCCCTGCCCCAGCACGCCCCCACCCCCTCCCTCGTGTCTGCTGCTGGTGTCTACTTTATTTTGCTTGCTTTTGAGATTGTGAGCCCTTTGGGGACAGGGGACTGGTTTCCAAATGTTGCTTATTTTTCTGCGTAAACTGCTTTGAAAACTTTGGTTGGAAAGCAGTATATAAATAAACATGCCTAGCAGCAGCAGCAAGGCGTCTGGAGCTGTTTGGATAGTGTGTGAAAGCTGCCTGACAAAGGGTTCTGTGTAACCTTGGAGGCTTGCATTTTTACCCAATAAGTGACTGATCTAATTAAAGCTGCCACTTCACCTGTTTTGCAGATTTCCAGATTTCCCATAAGGTGCTATCGGATCAATCAATCAGGGACCACAGATATAAGGCTTCCTCAGTCACTGAGTCCAGCTTTGGCCCAACTAGCTGACCACTGTCTGCACTGACTGGCAGGGGCTTTCCAGACGAGCTTCTTCCCCAGCCCTAAGTGGAGATGCTGCCACGGCCAGGGATAGCCCTGGGCCCTTCTGCTTGCAAATCAGGGGTCTCCCGCTGAGCAGCTGGCCCTGCCTCCAGAGCCTGTCCTTTGCTGATGCTAGGAGCGGTTTCTAAGGGCAGCAAAGGAAAGATGCCGAAGGCCAGGAGTGTTCCCGTCAATGCCGAGAAGGGGCCACACCACATAACCGGCCCTGCAGGGGTGTCGCTAGGGGAGAAGGGGCCCATTTCCCCCTCTCAGATGAGGGAGATGATGAAGAAAAAGGGAGGGGTGGAGCTGGGGGCCCTCAGGAGCTGGGGCCCCCAGGCCCTTTGGACCCAGATCCACTCCGTTATAGATCCAGCCGCCCTGAGGGCCGGAACAAGAGGAACCCTCCCTTTGTCTCTCTGAATGCCTGCCTAGCAGCCTGGTGCAGTGCTTTTCTCCTGCCACTAGGTGGGGCTCCAGTTGCACCAGACTTACTCTGGGGATTGGCCAAGCTTTCTGGAGGGTTCTGGGCCCCTTTGCAGGGTGCTGGTGACACACACTGCCCTGCTGTGATGGAGGCGCTGGGTGTTAGCAGTCGGAAGTGCAAAGCGGGAGGGCAAGTGCCATTGGCCTCAAGCGGTGAGAATTCCCAGGGGCCAGGGGAACAGAGGGACACAGGAAGCGGCTTGAGACCGAGTCAGACCATTGGTCCGTCCAGCTCAGAATGGTCCGCACCAGCGCGCTTCACCATTGCAAGGACTGGTGGGGGCCAGTGGCAAGCCCCAGCCGCCAGCCCTGAGTGTGTCTCCCTCCCTGACAAATGGTGAATGGGGCCTCTAGGGAGCGTCAGGCTGAGCGGGCTACTCTGTGTCTAGGTGGAGACAACTGCATGCAGGTCTGCGCTTTGCCCAGTGCCAGGGGCGAGGGTGGCTGCTTGAAGGGCAACGGAGGAAGAGCCCGCTTGAGCCGGCGGCGCCATCTTGGGAAGCGAGCATCGAGTGCTGGGGGGGGGCAGCCCTTCCCAGGGTTCTCCTCCCAGAGCCTCCCCCCCCTCAAGGGACCTGCCTCCCACTGTGCTGCCAGAGCCCTGCACTGCTGCACGGAGGCCAGTGCAGCCAGAAGGGGCCCTCCCGCGGGAGGCTTGGGGCCCGAGTGGCCTCTGCTCGGAAAAGGGTGCTGATGCCTGCTCCACACTGGCTGGCAGCAGCTCTGCCGCTTCCTGGGATGCCGCTGCAGCTGCCGGGGAGGGCCTGGGCCTGGGAGCTCCTCCGGCCTGCCCAGCAGACGCTCTGCCGCCCAGCCCTGCCTCCCTGGGCTCTTCAGTGCCCCTTGGGGTCTGGCTCCCCTCCCCAGCAGAGTCCCTGTCGATGCCTTTAGGAGTGTGAAGCTGGGGAGAGAGCAGCAGCACCACCACCACCACCTCCTGGGGCCCGGGCAGGCCTCGTGGCGGCCAGGAGAAGCTCTGCGGAGAAGCCTCCTTCAGTCTGCCTCTGCTGGGAGACGCTGCCTGCCATTGCTTGCTCTGGTCCTCCAGACCCCCAGGAAAGGAGGGGGCGGGGCGGGGGGCGACCTTCCCCCCTGAGCCTCTGCTGCGACCTGGGAGGCAGAGGCAGGCATGGCCCCCGAGGAAGGGCTCCTTGCTTTGTGGGCTCCGAGGAGAAGCAGGCTGGCTAGGGACTGACTGGAAGGGCCTCTTCTGCCCAGGCGAGTCCTGGCGTTCTGGCATCCCCTTTGCGAGGAGGAGCCCTTGCTTGCAGCTGCCTTCACTGGGAAAGGTGTGTGAGCCCAGAGGATGGCGGGCGGGGGGGGGGCCTCAGCCAGCCCTTTCTGGCACGGGTGGGTGGGTCGGTGGGGGAGATGTGAGGGTGCTGCCGAGCCCTCCCCACTCGGGGGTGGGGGGCATTCCTTGAGCGCTGGGACACAGCCGACCACCCTCTGCACACACGCGCGCACACACGCACGCACTCTCACTCCAAAGTCTCTCACGTCTTAAGCACGCAGGGAAGTCTCATCCCCAGCAGCCTCTGCTGTTGCCCACTTTTTCCATCTATGTTGCTTAAAGACCAACGTTTTAAATGTAAATTTTAAAAACGTGCATTTTAAAAATATAATCGGTGATGTTTGGAAACCAATATATGTGTCCATGAAGGTCGGGGTGCCCAGCCTCCTGTCCCCAACTGCTGGACTACAACTCCCATCAATGGTTGAAGGTGATGGGACTTGTAGTCCATCTGGGCATGCACATTTGGGAACCTCTGGAAGTGGAAATGAGCCATGGTTGGTTCCTCCCTCCCTCCCCCCACCTCCAGCTGTTCTGCAGTGTGAAGCGCCCCCCCACCAACCACAGCAGCCCCCTCAATTCCTGGCTGGGGCCTGAGGGAGGAGGCTGGGCAGTGCCCATCCCTATGGCAACAAGCAGTCTCAGGATCCTGGGAACGGAAGTTGTCATGGCAACAAAGAGGCGAGGTTGCTGTCTGGCGGCTGCTGTCCCTAAACGTAGCAGCAGCCACGGGGCCATTTTGCCCCCCTCCCATTTGCACACTAGCCAGTCTGCAGGCCGAGGGTCTTGTTTCCTTGCATGGCCAGCCCTGGACCCTCCCTCTACAGACAACCAAATAGGTCTCCCCTGTAATATGCTGTATTACGGAGCGTGGGTGGGAGTAGTAAATCCCGTCTTGTGATGTTCATTGGAGTTGGTGATACGGACAAATATTTGATCCTCTGCCTAAACGAGAGAGAGAGAGAGAGAGAGAGAGAGAGAGCAGTGTTTGCCCTTTTCATGTAATATATATAATTAATAGCATTATAACATTTGGGGGTTGGGTGGGCAGGCACTTGCCCAAAATATATACTGCCCAAATGGTTCTGCTTCAATTATTGTTGCACATTGGGAAAAATAAAATAAAATCTATAGCTAGAGCAAAGAAATCAGTAATGCCATAGCTGTAGCACAGCTTTGCTGGATAGCATATCAAGGTCCCCTGCTAACTGAGCAAAGGGGGGCCTTTTTAAAGCAATGGTCCTCTTTATTTTGTAGGGGAGAGCAACTGGCCCTCTCCATCCCCAGCACAGCATCCCTCCAGTGGCTGTTGCTGGCATCTGTCTTGTGCTTCTTTTTAGAGTGTGAGCCTTTTGGGATCAGGGAGCCAACCT